>NC_133776.1:32524658-32645221 GCF_003597395.2 Chelonoidis abingdonii
CTAAGCTGGGTGAGTGGCTCCAACAGATCCCAGGAACAACATCAGAGCTCTCTGTCCAGAAGAGTGCAGTGCTAGGAACAGCTAAGATACTGTGCAGAACCCTCAAACTCCCAGGCCTCTGGTAGAGGACCCGAGGTTGAGGAAGACACATACCACCCATAGGGGTGAGAGGGGAATTTTTTTTTTTTTTTATATATATATACAGCCCTTAGTTTATCTATCCAGGCAGTTCTAAGGACCAAGAAGTTAGAATTAAAATGTTTCACTAGAACAGGCTTAAATTCACAGTTTTATACTTTCCAGGCACAGTGGAAAATAGCACGTGCAATATACTACAAAGGGGAAGAATGTGTTTAAAAAATAATACTAAATGCCATCGTTGCTTGATTTAGATACATACTGATTCCACTCCTTCAGAAAGAAGAGCCTGTACATCAGTAGGAAAGGGAGAACTGGGCAGAAAAGGAGACAGTTAAGAAAAAGGGAGAGAGAATGGGAAAAGAAAGTGAAGAGGGATGAGTGAAAGAGAAGGAAAAGAAGAAAATGAAGGAGCTAGGAAGACAAAATAAATAGGGTAGGGATAGAAGGGGAAGAAAGAAAGAACCAATGTAAAAAGAGCAGAAGACAGACCAAAGGGAAGGAAAGGGCTAGGGGAAAGGTGGACTTTAGGAGAAACAAGGACAAGGTCAGTGGAAAAAAGGCAGGGAATAGTGGAGAGAAACAGAAGGAAAAAATGGTGGGACAGGAGAGGGGTTAGTTGAATCTGTGATCCAGGTTGCTGTGAAGTAGCAGAGCAAGCCCCGCCACCATTCTTTTTGGAGATACCCTGCATAATATAGAAATCCCAAAGGAAGAAGTCTTGTAGATCTCCAGTTCAGGACAATAGCCCTTTTTTCCTGCTCAGTTTAGAAAGTTTGACTTCCAGGGTGTTTGCATTTCAAGAAAACTTTGTGTTTCTAAGTGAATTTTTGGAGGGATTCTCAAACCGAAAGCAAATTTACATCTTAAGTAGCAAACTGTCTTCTAGTCTGGTAATAATCTTGCTCCAGTGATCTCATTTTCAAAGACTGCAGCCCTGCCATTATCCTACAGGTATATTTTCATTTTAAAAAATATGACTTTTACATTTTTATTTAAGCTGAAGACTTGCATTCAAATCCCTGTGGAGAAGGATGGTTCAACCCACTAATGCTTGGCCTGACAGTTCTGAGCTTTTCTGCAGTGTGAGTCACTATTCTGCTTCTGAAATATGTTCCTATTCCTTAGAGAGAGAGACAAATTATCCAACCAAACTTTTCTTCAATATCTGTGTCCTTCTCTTAGCAATGTTACGAAGTTGTGCTGCTGAATTTAAAAGAAGAAATTAATACAATTGTCATGTCGTGCAGTATTTATGCCTAGTACAGGATTGCACAATACATTATGATAAAGCGTTCAAAGAAAAGGTGCTGAAAAGTAATCATCTGTCTGGTTATACACTTAAGAAGAGTCCATGCCTGTGACATTTCTGTGGCCTGACACTTTCTCTAAGGCACCAACACCCACTCTTCTGGTAATAACGTCCCTAATGTCTGTTTATTTCATGCAACAAGGCACAATTGCAGCAATCAAAAGTTGCCTTATTTCTTGCTGTCATTCTGAAAGATTTCCTACATTGACTTGGGGAATGTTTTAGGGACAACATTGTAAATTCAGCCACTGAGGACCTGATGCAAAGCCAGTTTGAATCAATACAGGTCTTTTCATTTGCTCTAATTGACGTTGGATCTAGTCCTAGATCCCTAAGGAAAATACCTCTCTCTCTAACACTAAGACAAAGGAACATTAATATCAGAACAGTGAAAATTAAGAAGAAATAATTTGAGTATCTGGATACTCCCACTGAATAGTGCATTTCAACATTGAGGTAAGTACAGAACAAGACAAAACATTTGGTATCTTAATGCGGCTAAATGTCTGAGAGTCTGTCTCTGTGTTCATGTTTTTATAGCTTGGAGTGTATCACCATTTTGAGCTGTAATATAATATTAAAAGATGATGAGAAAGAAAAGTGGGTGTGTGCGGGGGAAAATACTAACTATTTCAAGAATATTTATTGAGGTGATAGAATTAATATTCCAGCACTGTGTCATGTACATGATCTATTATGGTTGTTTCAGTTTCTTTCAAGGGCAGCCAGTGTATTTGTATTGAATATAGCAAGATTTAACTAAAATATAGAAGTGCAAGTGGAGTTTTTGATTCTTTCCATTTTAGGTCATTAGCACATGAGGACTCAGTCCACAGACAGGTTGGAGTGAAGGTGTTCACTCCAGAAGCATACCAGGAAAGGAACTGTGACTCAAGGAACCATCCTGGTCTGTTCTTGCTCCAGGGTAGTAGTAATCTGCTGCTAACTTGTACCCACGTCAGCTCCCCCACTACCATGGCTCCACCCATTCCCCACTTCTCAATCACTTGCTTCAGAAAGGTAGCATGCAGGTCTGCCACATCCACTTACTTCAGGTCTGGGTAGCCTGTGTAGCAGTGAAAGGAGGTTCTTTCCCCACTATGGAGGTATACAGTGCAAGTCACAATCTAGCCCAAAGAATGATAACATTTTAGAGTAGTGACTTACAAAGAACATTTCCTTGTTGTTCAATTACCACTGGGGATACATACAACTTAACCAATCAATTTGGGTTAAACAGTCTTGTAGCAGATTCTTTGTCCACTAAAATGTCCTTCTTTTTTCTTAAGTTCGGCTAACTGCCATTTTCCCAACTTAGATCATTTTGCCCTCTCTATGCTCACAATGGCCCTCACTACCCATTGTGTGGCCTCACTCTGGAAGAAGAATACAGGCTTATCAGTGTCTGTAACCCACTACATTAAGAGAAGGACATAGTGATGGTGAAGGTGAAGGAATGGTTGAGGGGAAGAATGGAGTGTTTTAAAGGGGAAGAAAAGAGAGAGAACATAATACATGTTAATATACCAATACAATGCAGACTTTGTACTTCTAATAGATGAGCTCTCTCATCAACACATTAAAAGTTAGACTGAGGAACAACTGATATTGCAAGGCGAGGAAAAGATGCCCTGAGACTCCATAGAAGGAATGGAGTGAAGCCAATAAGAAGGGAAAGAGGATGAAGACCAAAGACAAGAGATACATAGTAATAAATACTGCATGTAATGGACCTGGTCTCAGACTCAGCCTACAGCCAGGACTGATTTTTTCCTGACAAAGGCGTAGGGATGTGGCTGAGCCTGATGTGCCATTCCCACATTGGACAATAGAGCAGAGCATCCGCTATTCCTGCCTCTAATGTTGTGGAGGGGAAGCAACGAGTGAGCATTTGCAACAGGAAGATAATTACAAAATATATGCAAAAGCCTGAGATGATGTGTGTTGGTGGAGTAGTGAATGCTGGGATTGTGGTGATACAATGATAGGCCCATCTCTTTCTTGAGATAACTCTAGTGATTTCAATGGAAATTAGTCATAAATTCCTTTCAGAGCCTAGTTTAAATGCCTTCTCTTCTGAGTTTCTTTTACACATACTGCATTGAAGGTAGAAGGAGGAGGAGCCACACTCTCTTCCTTTACAAATATCTGTTGAATTTGAGGGGCCAAATTCCCTATTAGGCCAAAGGAAGCTGTGTTCAGGCATAGATATAGGAACACTAATTGAATAAATTAACTTTTCATGGAAAAGCTTACTTGAGTATTTCTGAAATTATTCACCATTCAAGGAAAGATATTTATCATCTTCCCTCTCCCCTTGAATCAGCTGAGAGGAATTGCATTGATTTTTAAAGGCTTTCAAAGTTTATTCTGTTTAATTTAGTAGATCCTGTTTTCTTTTTCATCCCTCGCTATGGCTTGCGTATAGGCTAACGGTACTTTTTTACTTCATAGGCAGTCATTAGAAGTGTGATTGAGAAGTTGTGAGAATGCAGAACAGCCTTTCTTTTGATTACCAAAAGCAATATTATGCATTCCAAAGGCAATTTCATCATCTTATGATCTTCAGCTGAACCTTCCCTATATGATTACTTGTCATTGTCATGCCAGAGACAGATGCCTTGGAAAGAGATGGGGAGTTACTATAGCAATGTCTCTTGTATATAAATTTCTCCTTCCAGATAGAAACTGAGGGGCTTCCTAGTTACTAACATTTTTAGTTAGATAGTGGTGATATCTTTCACTTATGTAGCACCTTTTTAATCTGAATGACACCAGACTGCTTTATTATTATTTGTTTGAATTGCAGTCGTACCTAGGAGCCTCAGTCTGGGACCAGGATCCCATTGTGCTAGGTGCTGTACAAACACAGAAACAGATGGCCCTTACCTCAGAGCTCACAAATGGAATATAAAACAAGAGACAACTGAATACAGACTGACAAGGGAGTACAAGGAAACAATGAGCCAATATTGGTCAGCATGATTGGCAGTGGTCTGAGCTCATAAGCAGCCTAATTGTTGTCAAGTTTTTGTAGGCATCATGGCAAAGAGGAGTTTGGAGGAGGACGTAACTTTTCAGATGCTTCCATGAAGCAAATCTCAAGCATGAAGATGCTTGTTTGAAAATCTAACAAGTGGGTGATGGTGACCTCGTTCAAATGATGATCCTCTCTCATTCTCACTACTGACCTAGCTGACTAAACTTCACAGCCATGCAAAACAGGAATTTAGGGAAGGAAGCAAAGAACCTTTACCCAGCTGCAGCTTACACAAGATTCAAGTATTCATATATCAGAGGTGGGTGCAGTATAAGAAACATGGATAGACTGAATATTTCAGGCAGGCTGAAAACCAGGATATGAGGTCTAACACGTCTGCTCTAGCAAAAAGAATCTTAAGACCTTTAATTGCCTGAAGTGGTCAGGATTTTGCTTTCAGCTCTCCTTCCAGGTGGCACTTAAAACTTCAAACTGCTGCATAATATCATTCTGGAGAATTAGTTTGTTACTGACTTAGGGACCTATTCAGCTGCAAAGAAATCTGGCCACTGGAGCTCTTTAAGTGTCAGAAGTCTGCTGGCACTGACCTATTCAGACAGTGGGTTGGCCTGTGGTACGGGGTGAAAGTGGAACACTCTCCTGCTGTGTGGCTGGATCTTGGCGAAGAGAACTGACAGCTGGCTGCTCATGGAGCTCATGTAAATTAGTTCCTTGCCTCTTTGAGCAGCATTACTGAATATTCTTGTTCCATCCCACTCCTTCAGTCTGGGAACATTACAATAGCCCTAGGACTGTGAAGCCCTGTAGGAGCAAGAGAGACATGGTCTATTCTCTTAGATCGAATGGTGCAGGGTGCAGGAAAGGAAATGGACCTCCCCCAATGCCAGTCACTGTAGTTGAGGTCGAATGGGAGCTCCTGCCACCATCGGTGTGAGCTTTCTTTCTCCCTCTCTCTATAACTACTGTGATTACTTTTCATAGTGATAGCTCCTTGGGTTGAGGAACACCTCTTCTTTCTTTGTTAGCAGCTCC
Organism: Chelonoidis abingdonii; assembly: GCF_003597395.2. Classification (NCBI taxonomy): domain Eukaryota; kingdom Metazoa; phylum Chordata; order Testudines; family Testudinidae; genus Chelonoidis; species Chelonoidis abingdonii. The sequence goes on from NC_133776.1 coordinate 32,530,142, forward strand.
AACTCTGTAAGTGAGTTGCAGGCTGTGAGATAATCTTTGGAATGGTCAACCATTTTCACTCTTCTCCTTAGCTGGCTGTCAACCAACCCAGAAAGAACTCATCCTCTGCATGGATGTCAGGGAGGCGCTGTCCCTAGGAAAAAGGAGAGCAGTTGTGTAAAGCTTTATGTGGTTGTCACCAGGAAGAAGGGACCCCTCGAATACTTAGCAGTTGCAGTGGCCAAGTATATCATAGAGCTTTCTCATATACAGGATCTGCAGAGTCAGCTTTGGGTTCCATAGGGCCCCCAGAAACAATAGTATTAATAGCAAAACTTGAAATCGCTCTTAACTTGCTTCAGAATTCATTCAACAACCTCTTTGTGAACACGCAATCTGGATTTAAAAAGCTGACAGTGAAAACTCTGTGTAGAGAATCAGAAGATCTGATTTGGGGCCATCTCCTGCCCCTTTTCAAGGACACAGGACTGTAGAGGTCATGCAAATTAACTTAATAAATAAACATGGGTAATGATTAACACAAATAATAAGTGACCTCAGTTTGTCCACCATTTGGGAAAAAGAAACTTGGGATAAACAATTCTCCATTGAATATGAAGCTAAAGAGTTCTCATTTACAAAATTGCTCTTGTGTCAGTTCTCCATCTGTTTACATCCTGATAGTCTCATAGACAAGAGAGGGGAACAGTATTGTAAGAGATATTGTAAGAGACATACCTTTAACTGTCAAGGTGTTTCTCCTGCATAACAAGTACACCTCTACCCCAATATAACGCTGTCCTTGGGAGCCAAAAAATCTTACTGCATTATAGGTGAAACAGCGTTTTATGCTTGCTTTGATCTGCCAGAGTACATGCCCCACCCCCCAGAGCACTGCTTTACCATGTTATATCTGAATTCATGTTATTTCGGATCACGTTATATCAGGGTAGAGGTGTACAACCTTTTTTTTCAAATTAGTTTGTCCTCAGTGTGATGTATGAAAACTGAGGACATTATTTGTTTTAACCTTTCTTTTCAGTCTGCAGACTGAGTCAGAATTTAAAGCATAAGAAAGGTTTGTGTAGATAAGATTGCATGTCCCCTGTAATATTGCTATTGCGGTGTACGCAGTTATCGTTTGGAAAGCATGCCCAAAAAGTCAGTAACTCTTCAGCGGTCATACTGCATCCGACCATACTAGCATTTCACTCAAAGCAATATAGTAGATATAAGGAGACAACAGGGCATGTTTAAATAGAAAACACTTAGGGATGATACATGTTTGTAGTTTAAAACCAGTATTTCTTAATATAGTTGTTCTGGTGTGTCTGTGTGTTCCATATAGCAAATTCATTTTGATTTCTCATCTGTTAATTTCTTAATAAGAACTCCAACTCCCCACCCCATATCTAATAACCAGCTCACAGATACAAATGCACCCCAAACAGGAAGCTGCAAGAGGACTTTTCAGTGCTACCAAAACTTGCAACTATCTAGTCCCCGTAATAGTAAGAATTTTGAAAAAGGGTGGGTGTGGGGAGGCAGGGATGGAGAAGAATGGCATGACTTCAAAAAAGCCATTAAAGTCAAGTTCATTCTCTCCTTCTCTGAGTGTCCAAACTACCCATCATTCTTACTTCCTCCTAGGTCTGTCTTTCTCTACTGAGTGGAGCTGTAAAGTCTTAGCAAACAAAGAAGCAGAGGTAAGGGCATGAACAATATTAGTGTTCCCACTGAAGATGGTGGTGTTTTTATTGTGATTAGTTTTCCATTACTGAGAACCTGAGGCTTGCTGACATTTCCGGATAAATTCCCTGCTGTCTTGTAGGGGACAAGGGATAGAAACTAGAGTATGTCTTTGGTACCTGCGCTGTAACATTTGGTGCATTTTCTATAGTGACTGGCCTATGTCCGGGTACTTGAATAGCAAGGACAGCCATAAAAATCTGAGCACAAAACCACCACTGATTAGACATAATATTCAGTAAAGATGTCTAGAATTCATTCTCAGTTCCTTGAATCTGTGGAAATAGGTGATATTTTGGGATAGGCATAGACATGTTACACATAATGCCCAGTCAAAATGACTTAGGATTTTTTGCAAACCTAACCCTTGATAGTTAATTTTAGAGAGGGCAGTACTATAAATGATCTGACCATATCTGTGCCAATGAAGACTTCCCCACTCTCCACCAGAAAATCCATTGGCAGCCTCTGACATGGTTCTTATAATATTCACAATGGAGTCCCAACAAAGGAGGAAGTAATAAAACTTTCAAAGGGTCACACAAATATTCAAAAGTTATAATAGTTATCTAAACCTTTTGAGTAAGCAAACTTAAACTGGAAATCCCAGGAGAGTGAGCTTTCTTGAGGGCTTCTGGTACTTTCTACTTTTGCTCAGTCAGGAAATATTTCTAGATGAGCCCCCAGGTCCTGCGTCCAATATCATTCACCAATTGCTAATTAAACCATGAAACTTTTTCAGTTTGGTTCAAGCCACTTCCCTACATTTAGCATGTCACATTCATGAATAAAGCCTAGCATAATCAGATCAGCTGCTGACACATGGCCAAAAAAAGAAAAAATTCAATATACAGAAACAGGTAAATAGATTTTGTTCAAACTGAAAAAATCACCTTTGAGAAAATATTGACTAAACATATTTATCGCAAAAGAAATTTGGGAGTTTCATTCCCAGAACGATACTGCCAATGTGAAGAGTTTATAGAAACACAAGAAAAAATATTAGAGTACTGTGGTGACAAATTTAAAAGGACAGATTAAATATTAGTGATTTCATGAAAATGAATGGAGGACATAATAGTTATAAAAAAGGGAAGGTTTCCACAATCAAAGAAGGAATGGAGTGACTAGACTAGAACAAGAGGTTGTAACTAGAAGTAATGAGATGAAGTTAAAAAAGTAAAAAATCAGACTTATTGTCAGTCTCTCACTCCTAACAGAAAGATTTAATAAACTGTGGAATGTTCTCCCACAGCAAACTGGAAGCCCAATTGTTTTGTACATTTAAAACAGGACTGCCTAAAATAGCAAAAAAATATGTTATAGAGAACAAACCCACATTGGCAAGAGAAGGGACTAGACCTATTAGATCTGTTCCATTTCTAATTTCTATCCTTTTATGGTTATATGAAATACCACCAAAATTAAGTTATTCTTGAAGTAGGCTTTGTCAGACTGAAGACTTTTCCATTGCTGCTAGCAAGCCATTACACTGAGTTTCTTGAACTCTAAAGTCTTTATAGTAATGTGCAGTGCTGCTGCCTTTGAAGGAATAAATAAAGGGACATATGGGGAAAACTTTATTGGATTTCAAGAAAATCAATGTTCAAAATAAACAATGAGTGTTGCAGACATGGGACAGGTGGGAAAGGACAATTGAGTCATCATTATTGGATTCTTAAAAGCCAGGCATGTTTTTGTATTAAAAAGAAATTCACAGAAGAGTCAGAAAATACATAAGCTTTTAGAGTTTTTTACTGAACTTTTTCTATCATCTTAAAGAGACAGGTATGGCCAAATACTATCCTTAAATCCTTGTGGATGTCCACTGATTTCAGACGGAGTTGCACATTGGTAACTGAAAGCAGAATTTGACCCACAATCTGTAGTAGACAATATGATGTCCAATAGTTAGAATTTTTATTTAACAATATGATTCCCATGAGCTAGAGCATCTTCTACTGGTGCTATATAAGGTGTTCTCAAACAAAGACCACTTCTGAATACAGCAGTTGTCTCATGGACTTCTCCCCTTCAGATCACAACTGTGTGGTCCACCTTCTGTTTGCAGCTTCATAACATTCTTGCGGTAACTATGGACTCATAGACTCATAGACTCATAGGTCAGAAGGGACCAATATGATCATCTAGTCTGACCTCCTGCACAAGGCAGGCCACAAAACCCTACTCATACACATTTATAACAACCCCTAACCCATGACTGAGTTATTGAAATCTTCAAAATTGTGATTTGAAGACCTCAAGCTGCAGTGAATCCACCAGCAAGCGACCCATGCCCCATGCTTCAGAGGAAGGCGAAAAACCTCCAGGGCCTCTGCCAATCCGCCCTGGAGGAAAATTCCTTCCCGACCCCAAATATGGTGATCAGCTAAACCCTGAGCATGTGGGCAAGACTCACCAGCCAGCACCCAAGAAAGAATTCTCTGCAGTAACTCAGTAATATCAGGGAAGCATAATATAACATATTTTAATTACAGCTGGCTAGAAACCAGAATTCTCATTTTGCAGGAATTTCCAAAATTTCCAAACAAATTCCACAGAAACAGAACAAAAAATGACATTTCAAAATTTCACACAGAATGGGAATTCTAAAATTTTGTTTTAAAATAGAAATATCACTTTGAAATATTGCCAAGGCTGCTCAGGAAGGGAGCTGGGCAGTTTGGGAAGCCAGGGAGCCTTGGTTCCCAGGCTGCGGAGGTGCTGGGAACCAGCATTTCCAAGGAACGAGGAGACTGGAAGCTGTGGCAGCTGGATTCCTGACAGCCCACCTGGGAGCCCGGGCTCCCCAGCAGTCCATCTGGTGAACTGGCAGAAAACCAGGCCAGGTTGTCCCAATGGTACCCAGCCTGGTTTCTGCTGGCATTTTCTCTCAACTAACACGTAACCATGGACTGTTTCAATATCAACAAATCCACATTTTCCAACAGCAAAACCTTCCATCTGAAAATTTCTGACCTGCTCTAACAGTAATGTCCTTTAGCATGTTTTAGCTGCTGGAATTAAGGCATTCTTTTCAGGCCTTCACCAAGTTCTTTGTGAACCACTGATGGTCTGCACAGTTTTAGAACCTCATTGCTATATATCAGAGCTGAGAAATTCCAACCACATCTCACTTATGGGTTACTCGGGGCCCAGTCCTGAAAGCTGTTAATCAGAGCGATGGCTGTTCTCAGCTCCCAATAAGGGCACACACCACTTGCCAGGAGGTACTCAACACATGGCAGAATCAGACCCTCACTAGGTTTTCTTTTTCTTTTCACGTCACTGCGTGGCTTTATTAAGCCACCATTCACAATGGTGGCATGTTAGATTTGGACAGAGACAAAATGTAAAGCAGAAGAGAGATTCGGCACCTAGGTAACAAGACTGCATAAAGCACACTCCATTCTTCTCACAGACATGTTTTCTACAAAGCTGATATATTAATATTGACCCAGTGCCAAATGTTCCTCTATGGAGAAAAAGGCAACCAGAAAAATTACTACATTTAAAATTCTTGGCACTTAAGGAAAAGCAATACACTTGCCAGTTCTTTCTTATAGTTCCCAGTAAGCTCTCCATCAGTTTCCAGCAGATGTAGCAGGCAAAATAAAGAAGTTTAAGGTGCTGAGCCAAAGCCTGTTGAAGTCACCAGGAGTCTTTCCACTGATTTCGACAGGCAATCGATGAGGTTTTAATCCAGATGGCATCAGAATTTACTGACAGGCACTAACTCTAGGTATGTGAAACAAAGTTTTCATCCCATGTGGTTTGCATTATTTATTTATTTTCTTTTCACTGTATTATTTGGGCATTGTGCAGTTTGTACAGACAAAGAAGCAGCAGCCTGGGCTTGTATTAGTCCACTCAAGCATGAAATTATAGTTTGTTGGCTCACAATACTTAACAGCACCCCGCAGACTTAAGTATGATACAGCAGTACTGAAATACAGTACAGCACGGACTTAATCAGCCATGCCTCAGAATCTCTCGCAAGTCTCATTATTTCATTTACAGCACTGCATGTGCAAGAAGTTACCTTATGTTATGTCTACAGTGTTTGAGAGTTCCTCAGCATGTTTATCTTTCACTCGGTTCTCTTCAGTTAGCACGTTTTAAAATGCTTCCATTTGTATGCAGCATATTTGGTATATCTAATACCACTTGCAGATGGCAATTGTTTTTATAGCAGCAGTTGTCACCATGTGATATTGCTAATTACACAACCTAAGCAAGGCGTTTGTAATACTTCCTAAAAAGGACTTAGCATTAATAATTTAATTATAGTGGATTTCCTATAGCAGAATATGAGTGTAAAGAAAGTCAGCATGATTAAGGTCATTATCAGGAATGCCAAAGGATATGTTAATGATTTATCACTTCTTAGAAATTGTTGAATCAAAGCATCCCACAGCACGCTCTAACAGCTAGATGCAAAGCCCTTTTGAAGTCATTGACAGCATAAAACATAAAGAGCACAAGCTTATGACACGTTAGATGGTAAAAGACACAGAAAATTGCATTAACTACAGTTGCAATAACTGTACACACCAGTACTGTTACTTCTGATAGCAGCATCAATATCACAAAACCTAGTAGTCTGTGTTTTCTCATTACTGGATAAGAATAGGAATAATTATTAGGTTGAGGGTTTGATCATCAGCCCAAAGTGGGCCAGTATGATTCATTCAGTTTCCAGACAAGGAGCTCAGTATTCCTCCCTTAAAAAAAGAGGGATCTACTCCTGTAGTTTAGCAGCGGAGGAGAAGCTGCTAAGACAGAACCTTTATGTATCCTGGGGATGTGGGGAGTAGGACGTTTTGCAAGTTTCTTACAAGTTTTCTCCGTAGTTCATAATTGGTTTGCTAGCGGAGGAAGGGCGTGGCAGGAAAATAATAGATTATAAAATAATGTCCTTGTATAATAGATGTTTATTTTAAAAAGAAGATAACAACTGAATTTTGTGTGTCCAGAATCCTGGAATCACTTTGCTAAGAGCAAACAACATTTACATGGAATGTTAAGCTATGCCTATTGCATGAAAGAATGAAATAGCTGTCCTGGTCTGGTGAGTTTATGGTCATTTTGTTTTAAGATGTAGTGTTATGCCTGATGGAAAGGAAGAGCTAAGCTGCTAAATATGTATTTATAAATCATTGTAAAGGGTGTATTATTTATGCAGTAGAGCAGATAGCTCCTCTTGGACCTTTGTGGGTTTTCATGTAAATATGTATTGGGAACGTGTGCTCTGCATGCTAAAATTGCTCTCAAGAAACATTCTTTAAAGCTCCTGGCCAGGTGCTGACTGATTTTTGAACATCATAATCTGTGCTGATTAGAAATTTGTGGGGCTTGTTGTCTTCAAAATACTAAAAGCAAATAGAGCATTTTCTGGTCTAATTTCTTGTCATATTGCAGGACTTTAAAATAGGGGTTTTTTTAGTTGTACAAGTACAAAAAGGAGCTAACAAAAATAGATTGTTTGTTTTAACATTGTATCAATTTTAAATGGACAAGGGGTTTTCTTGGTTTGTTTTTTAAAATTAGTGGATCAAAACATTTATCCAGAGGCTGAAACTTCATCCCCACAAGTTTTAATCAGTAATTTGTTATTGCTGGTTACAAATGAAAAATGCAGCTGCAATTTTAATTATGTCATAAAAAGTGACATTAGACAGACTTTTCCGAGACTAATTTGGCCAAATTCATCCCTGATGACTGAAGTAAATGGTATTACACCACAGAATGAACTGGGCCCTAGCTGTGTATTTCAGCTCTTTAGGAACTAGTGTTAATTTTTTTTTTCATCTTATTGCCAGTGATGAGCTATGTCCAGACAGACACTCACTAAAATACTGGGGGCCTGGTTTTTGTCATATAAATTCACACTTTACATTTTTATATATACATCTATGATCTAAAAACTTGTATTTTCCTAGCCTCAGCCGTCACTGCTTGCAGGTCACTTAGTGATGGCATTGATGGGTGAAATAGATCAGATATACAAAAACAGTTTTACAAGAGCAGCTATGCTGGGACACCGAAGTAAGTAAGATGATGTCTCCCTCCCCTTTGTGCGAGCAAAGGAGAGGTAAGCACCTGCTGCTGATTGTGCAGAGCCAAACTGCCCAGCATTTGAAGAGGGACATAGCAGCATACATCAGATAGAGAAAGAAGCAACCCAAGGAGGAAGGCAGTCAGCTGGCCAGCAGCCCAGTAGCCACTTTTGAAAAGCCTTCCCCTGAACTGACCATTTGACAGCTGCCAGCATACCGTGGTACTGACTGCAACAGCATTGTGACTTTCACTAGCTTTCTCTCAACATGCAGTGACCCATGGCTGGGGAGGGGAAGATTCTTTCCCCCCTCATGCTTTAAATTATATATTGGTAGGCAGATGTGGTCCAAATTCAAAGATGAGTCAAAGTAAGTCTGAGGGAGTCTTTTTTTCCTCTCACTTGATGCTCGTTTTATGCTGATGTAATTTTGTCGATTTTCAGTGTAGTCCAGCGCTCTTGATTTTCACTAGGGTGAAAGAAGAATCAGTTCCATGAGTCTCAAAGCTAACCTCCTTAGCCTCCCTCTAGACTCAGTTAGACCCACCTCTGAGTGGCCCTTGGAGTTCCTCACTTACATTGGTGTAACCAGACACCCGCTATTAATTAAGGCCCAAGATTATGATATCTAGAAAACAGATTTTGGATTTCTACCACTTGAACTAGGACTATATGCAGTGTGATAGGGTAACAAATGATGATTGCCATGCTTCAATGGAATTTACTGAAAGGCACAAGTAACGTTCACAAAAGTGAATTTTATTTCATACAAGTATGAGGAAAATACAGTAACTTGGGTCTCAATCAACAGGCAGTAATCAGATGCGTGATGAGGTTTATTCAACGGTTGATTCTTCACCAGAGATGCAGAATAGTGTATGTCACAAATGGTTAAGCCTTTAAAATTCCTTGTGGATTAGTCACTGAAATTTGCATTGCTATAGAGTCGAAACTATTTTTGGTCTGTGCATAAATGGAATATCTAATATAGAATTAAATTATAATGAAATATGCAATAATGCAAGTACTCATAAAGTGCTTTTCATGTAGTGCAGGCATCCAAAAGTTTCAAATGCATGAAATATGATTACACTTGCTGTATAAATGACTGTGTATCATGTCCATTCACATTTAATTAAAAGAAAGGTTTTAAAAATATATTATATGAAGCAGTTAAATTGCTATCAATATTTGCTATAGCAGCTGGATTTAAATGGTAAGTTGAATGAATAAAGGTGTGATTAGGCTGTAGGGCCTGTAACACCATCTAGCTGGGCCAGAGGAAAAATAATTTGTGTTTTGCGGGAAATGCTGCATGTTAATGACCCAGATAAAGCAAACGCTGAATCTGATTGTGCCACAGGAAGCTGTTCAAGTTTAAAGGGACACTATCCCTTTATATATAGGATATAGATTTTTTTAAATTTTCCTTATGTGTGATACTTGGTCCAATAGTGCCTTAGATTATGAAAAGTGTGGGACAAAGTAAAAATAACATGTACATTGCTTGTTTACTCTTTGCTCATTCATCCAACTATCTAGATATTCATACTGAACCCATCACAGAAGTGTCTTAGCATCTTAGAAAAATTATGCATTGCCAATAAATTATTTCACTGGATTCCCTCTCTGCTCACAAGAAGATATACTGCGCTTTAGAGGGGTTTTATTATTGGCATTCTGCTGAAATGAATAGTCAGGTTTCATGCTAACATTTGCAGTCATCCCTATGGAAGGAGATCCATAGCCAAGGGCGAGACACACACACACAGTTTTGTGTCCTGTTCCTGTGAGTGTAAACCTTGTTCCTGACAATTTCATTATTCCTGATTAATCACAGGTTCTCACCTCAGAAAGAGAGAAAATTGTTCATATAGTCCTGTTCAATTCAGGACTTCGGATATTATGACTTGGACTTTGATCTGATAGTCATTGAAGAACCAGTCGAGTGCCCGTAGCACTTGCCTGTGTTCGACTGCTGTATTGTCAGCCAGCTAGAGCATCTAAGACTATGTATACACTACCACGGGGTTGATGCTGCGACAACTGATACATCAGGGGTTGATTTAGCGAGTCCAGTGAAAATCTGCTAATTCAATGACAGAGCACTTTCCAGTCAGCCCCGGTACTCCACCGGAAATGAGAGGAGTAAGATAAGTTGATGGGAGAGTGTTTCCCGTTGACCCAGCATGGTGTAGACCCCACAATACATTGACCTAAGCTACGTTGACTCCAGCTACATTATTCACATAGCTGGAGTTGCATAACTTAGGTTGACTTACTGTGGTATTGTAGACATAGCCTCAGAAGCCCTATTTTCAGTCCTAGGAACTGTGTGTTGCATGAAGCCATGATTTTATGTCTCACTTTAGCTAGGAGATGATATCATAGACACATGATGGAGTTTCTAATGGTCTGAGTAACTAGTGGCAATAAGGAGCCCAGGAATATCTGGGGCAGATGTCCTCATTAGAAAGTGGCTCATTGGCTACTTTCTCAAACTGTTTCCACCTCCATCTTACCCAGACTTAGTTTCAGCCAAGTGCTTGTCATCTAGGCTCTAATGTACTCAGGCCCTAGGCCAAATGAAGGAGGGTGTGGTGCTGCCTCATAAGCGCTCTTGGCAGCTTTACAGGTGTGTCAGAGGGAGAGCATATAGTGACTGGTGATACTGCATGGCAGGGCCAGATCCAGGGTTTTTGCTGCCCCAAGCAGCAGGGGAAGGGGGAGTCACAATCGGCAGCATCTTCACCGCGCCGCTTTCTTCTTCGGTGGCAATTCGGCAGTCGGTCCTTCCCTCTGAGGGACCAAGGGACCCACCGCCAAATTGCCACCAAAGAGCCCAACATGCTGCCCCTTCCCCTTGGCCTTCACAAGCACCTGCTTGCTGGGCTGGTGCCTGAAGCCAGCCCTGCTGCATGGGGAGAGTCTGGAGACTGAAGGTCTATTAGGCTCTTTAGAAATTAGTCAGTGAAAAAAATATCAGAGCCAGCTGCAAGCATTCCTTTCACCCTGGAATCAGTAGTGCCTCATGAGCAAATGTGTTGAATGCAGCTGTGAGATCTGTGAGATCCAGTAGTCTTGAGTATTGTTCTTTCCATGGCTAGGGGAAATGTTTTGCTGTGCAACTAATGTAATCTCTGAGCCATGTTCTGCTCTTAAACATGAGTTTACAAGACGGATGGCAGATCAGAATAATTCTGCTGAGTATGATTTATTGGCTGCTATGGCAATGGAGAAATAGTCCCTCCCCATCTTAATTCTTTCCAAGGCCAATCTGCACAACTGTAGGAATTCCCTGACTCAACCTATCTAACCCCTCTGCTGCTTTTGGCATCAGCACTCTAGTTACCTACCATCTCTTTTTTTTTTCTTCTGTCACAGGTTATCATTGTTGCAATGCTTGTATGTCAATGGTCATAGTATGTAGACATAGTGTCTTGCTAGGTTAACAAGATGACTACATTGGGAAATTGCAAGACTAAAGATAACTATTCCCTGGCAGATTGTTACAGTTGGATCCTCCTGTTGTTGGACTATGACTTCATTCAGGAGACTAACTAGGAGAGGGGAATAGATTTTCCTCCTCCTGTGCTGGCACCAAGAGTGAAGTTGTAGCAAAGCTGGCTACCTCACACAGCACTGCATTTGCCCTGGAGGACTGAGCTGTACTGGTAGCCTATGGTAGGAATTAAAAACAGGCCTTTATTTTATTATTCTGAATCTGCAGTGAGCTAACCCTTAAGGAGAGGGAGAAGTTGAGGATAAGTGGAGGAGCAAAGTGGATCAACAATTAGATGCTAATCTCATGAGGGCATCAGATCACTTGTGGTAGGGGCCCAGTAGGTCAGCAGCAGCAGAGGGTTAGGAGACTGGAGGGGGTCTCTCAGCCTGGTTTTTCTATGACTACTGTATTCATGTCAGTATGAAATTGCCCAGCCTACTGCATGAGCCCAGAGAAGCTTTGATAATTACACTTCAAGTTAATATCCTATTATGATGGATGAGTTCACACCGGTGTATGCTTTTGTTTTAGGCAGTATGGCTGCAGATTCAACAAGATAACCATGCATCAACTTATATTGTCAATGTCATTTTTTGCAACTAGAAGTGTTAGAACTTTCTTTCTTTCCCCCATTACCAATAGATGTCTCCAGCCAAGATTTGGATGTGTGGAACATACAGCTACTATAGATACGATAGAGCAATACACCAAATGCAGAGCAAATAGCAGTTGTGATTCAGTTAATCACAAACAATAACAGAACAGAAATCCATATTAACATACTAATGTTTCATCTGTTAAGTTTTTTCTTAATAAGCTTGTTTCTAATTATTTTGTGATGGGCTGAATTAAAATTCTTATTTGCTTTGCATTTGATGTGCTCTTGCTTGATGTCTGTTTTAAGATTTTATGCTGCCCCAATCTCTGCGTGCATTTTCCCTTCTGAATGCCCAAGAGGAGGGCTGGTTACTCATTTCCATTTGTTAAATACTTTTGATCTATTAACAGACTTCTGGTTTTTTGCTGAAGTTTCTGCAGAGTAGTGTGGTTTGACTCTGATTTGGATACTAATGCATTTGAGCTGTGGTGCCTCTTCACTCTGTTCTTTTTTGAAAGAGCCTGCCTGTGTTAGCTCCAGCTGAAATACCAGAGGACTATCTCATATCCTTCACTCTAATTTCCATCAAAATACTTGCAAGAAACATTCCTGAGACATTTCAACTAGAATTAACCAGCGAGGAATGGTTTCCTAAGGTATGTGTTCTATCTCCTAACAGAGTCAAGGATACTGCTGCTCCTGGAGAAAAATGACTTTTTAGCAGCCTGTTCTCATTGATGTATGATCCATTCTCATTATCATTAATAAGGGATTCTGGGTGCTTACAGAGGAGAAAATACATGATTTAACAATGAGCATTTTAAAAGAAAATCTTAAATGCAAAACTGAAACTATTAAACCATACTTAAAACTAATTCTAAACAGCTATCATCTATCACAGTCAGGAGATAATTTGATTCTTTATATGCTCCTCTGCCCCTGTTCTTTGTCCTAATGCTTGCAGTTTTGATGGCTGCTGCCAGGCAACATACATTTCTTGAAATGAAACCAAAACAGAGGCGGTAAAAGCTTCTAGGAGCAAATTTCACAGCAAATGATAGAGAGCCTGGAAGGTCATGGAATATAATGATCCTGTACAGTATTTCAGCTAGTCCCTTTAGACTGTGCATTAATTACATTTCTAGGCGCTGCATTATAGGAATGTGGAACTTGCTTCTTTCTATGCTAAACAGGAACTGGCTATGTTCTATTCTATTTTAGTTTAAAATTGCATTTATGTGTAAGTGTTATGAAACATGGATATATAATGTAGAAAGTATATGGCTACATTACATGCAGGTACAACACACTTATTCATTGCCATTGTGTACTGATATCCATAAGACAGAAAACAACACAAACGAATATCAGACCAGATCCTGTTCTAATTTATTGCTATATAAATTTAGAATATATCTATGGGAGTCAATGAATTGCTGTGGAATCTAGATCAGAATTTGGATCCATACTCTCTAAATGCTAAATCCAGTCCCTGGCACTTCCTTGACATCAAACATGGGTGGAGTTGTGGAGCCTCCTGCCTGACTCCACCCAGGGAGCACCTATTTGCATCCTGGGGGTGAGAGCAGAATGTGCCTTAGGGTATCTTATATGGTTGCCTAACCCCACCCTCTTCCTGGGAGCCAGAGTCCATGGATCAAATTCTGCCACCAATTACGTTGGTGTACATCCAATGCAATTCCAAAGATTTAGGCAGAGTCATTCCAAATCGACACTAGGGTAGCTGAGGGAACAGCTTGCCTTGGCAAATGTACCCCCACCCCCATTGCCTATGCATTAAGAAGAGGGGGCGACTGTCCAAATTTAGTTTCCGTGGAAGTCAGGGGTGCGGTTCCACTCAGAGCAGAATGTTTCATCAGAGAGTGTGTGATACTAAGTAGTTAATGGCGATGCTACTAAGAGGACTTCACTTTTAGCTTCAATATCCCTCAAGAAATCAACAGCCTTTAAAAAATATAGCAGCATGTTCAAGACTGATTATCACTAATGTATTGAAAAATCAATCAGTCTTCATCCGGGGCTCGTGTATGTTAGGCACTACTTTCACTGAGCATAGTATTTTACAATAAGAAGTGGCCCAGCTCTGTCTTCCTTTCTGAAAGTAAAATCACATTTAACAGTAATGGGTGGAGACTTGACTGAAGGTTGCAGAATCAAGATCAGTATCACAAAATACCACACTGAGATTAAAAGGGGCAGGGGAAACACACCAAAAGCTATAACAAGATCCATCTAAGCATTACAATAGTGTGTCACTCAATCTTTATGTATCGTCTTGTGTCAAATAGCAAGGAAATGAATTCTATCTTAAATACAAACCTTTAAATTTTCTATTTTAATCACTGTAAAATGCATGCCTGTGTTGGAGTCTGAGCTGTTCCATGCTTTTGGTGTCATGTATATAATGAGAGATTTGGTTTGAATTTTTCCACCTAGAATTAACTGAATGTTGAATTTCAATACACTAGTTAATCATCTTTGGACCTATCACACAGATAAATATATGTAAATATAAATAATAAAATGAGTGGGTTTTGTTGTTTGTTTTTTTTTAAAAAAAAAAAAGCAGACTAGCATAGAAGGTATTTGAGAAGCCAGCATCATCAGTTCTTATCCAGTGTGGACCTGTTATGACAAAAGCCAGCCCTGGAGCAAGTATATTCACCTTATTTATCATTTAGGGCCAAATTCTTCATTCCTAAGCAAATCGCAAGTAAACTGGATTTAAAGGAAGGCAGTCTGAGGCACCCTTCGAGCTGCTCTCTGGCCACTGCACATATGCCCTTCTGTATGGGTTTTAGCTAGTGGATCCATAGTTTTGCAGATTCACTGGCTATCAGGCAATGAACTGGGCCAGTGAGCCAGAGTTGGGATATTTGCGAGGGAGGCTGCCATCTAAGATGTAATTTAAAAATAATTACATTAGGGCCACATCCTGACATGGCATAAACCAGCATATCTGCATTGATGTCAATGGAGCTGGGCTGTTTTAAAGCAGCCAAGACGTCTTTACTCCTTATGATTGCTAAAATAACCTGCAAATGATAAACTGAGCCTAACCAATGCAATGAGTCTGAAGACAGTGTAAAATAGTAGGCTTGGGAAAACTGAACTGCCTCTTTCATCTCACTAAGGACCTGCACATGCTGCTATGAATGGTTTCTCAAGCAGGTGAAGTTTTGGAGTGTATCACTGCTTTTCTTCCCTCCCTCCAGTTCACCCTTGCTGGCTACATTCCCTGCATAGCCATTTCATAGCATGCAAAGTGTGCAAACCCCCTTTGAGTGAGCACTCCACTGGCTCTCCCATGTGGGCTTTCCAGGCCACCCTATGCCCATAGCAGGTGTGAGGAATTCTGTCAGTTTTAGGGAGGAGATTACATGCTTTTGAGCTGCTGTTCTAATATCTGTGTGTAGTAGTCTGTTATCACTGAAGAGTCAGTAGGTTTCTGATGATCACTTACCTCACAATAGCCTCGTTTTCTTCTGGTTAGGATTAGAGAAACCCAGCATCACTCCTGAATCCTGGAGGATTACCATCTGTCGTGTCTATGGCCTAGAATATCTGCTAGTACATTAATCAATTGCTGCCAAAAGTGATTGAGATTTCAACATGACCTAAGATATGGAAAGCATTTCCAGCCTCTTGCTGACACCTTTGACAGTTATCATTGGGCAGTTATCTTTTACTGAAAAGTCTGGATGGAGTCCAATAAAACCAGTGTAAAATTTTAAACACTTCCAGTCAGTCATGCTTTTCTAGCAGACTGATCAGGTGCATTTAACATCCTTTCCTGCTGCTCTTCCTTAATTTCTTCCTGCAGAATTTTTTTCTTATTTTAATCTAAGATCAGACAAAAGTTATTAACTCTACATATGTGCTTTGATCCTCTCCAGTTTGTAAATAAATTAATAACTGATGGTGGTGTGACAAAGTTCCTCCTCTACCTTGGTGGGTCTTGCGCTTATTGGCAGATTTGCTCACCTCAGTGATCTGCCCCCACAGTCTGGACCAACTCCTCCTGTGTCTGATCAGGAGTTGGGAGGTTTGGTGGGAACCCGGGCCCGCCCTCTACTCTGGGTTCCAGCCCAGGGCCCTATGGATTTGCAGCTGTCTATAGTGCCTCTTGTAACAGCTGTGTGACAGCTACACCTCCCTGGGCTACTTCCAAGGCCTCCTCCAAACACCTTCTTTATCCTCACCACAGGACTTTCCTCCTAGTGTCTGATGACGCTTGTACCCTTAGTCCTCCAGCAGCACACCCTCTCAGTCTCAGCTCCTTGTGTCTCTTGCTCCCAGCTCCTCACACACACTTCCTCTCCTCTGGCTCCTCCTCATCTGACTGGAGAGAGCTCCTTTTAAAACCCACCTGCCTTGTTTGGCTGCAGGTGTTCTAATCAGCCTGTTTGCCTTAATTGGTTCTAGCAAGTTCCTGACTACTCTAGTGCAGACCCTGCTCTGGTCACTCAGGGAACAGAAAACTACTCACCCAGTGACCAGTATATTTGCCCTCTACCAGACTCCTGCACCCTACTGGCCTGGGTCTGTCACAGTGGTTAAAGATCTTTTATCTCCACAGCTTCAGTGGGTGATATTGGAATAATCCATTTTCGGAGTCAAAATGGTTGCATGTATTTTCCAAGGATTCAAATGATGCTTCATGCAACACATGGTTGTAACAGCAACATCCGTCCAGATTTTCCAATTGACTACACATCCCATAAACTTTATTTTGGGACTTCTCCATATATGGAAATGTGCTGAATGATACGGATTACACTAATAGATTCTATTTAAATGTAATGCCACCAAAATGTTATCTAATAGTGGGATTGTGGTCTGGCTTTTATTTTTTGATCCCACCACGTCTCTTTTCACCTGAATATGTAAACAAGATGCAATATAATGAAGCTCCAGATTAGGTCATTTAAATCTCCATTTACTTAGACTCTGCAATTTTCTATCTGTAATTCTTGGTACAGTATTATCCTGCATAAATGATAATATTGTATCATCTTTCATTTAAAAGGCTCTGAATGGGATTATCAATGTTAAAACAGCAAACCTCTAATTACATCTGGGGACTACCATTATTTTTATTATCTGTCACAAGGGGCTAATATCATTTTCCCTTAAAGTGCTTCATTTTGAGATGATTAAGTGGAAGATATAGGGACAGATTTTTAAAACCAGATCTCGATTTTTGAGCCTGCACAATGCAAAAAAAGGCAAAAGTGATTCAAAGCAATATGCTTCAGTATTATCCATGTGCAGTAGCACCTGGAGAAATCTGCTTGATTAAAAATGTATTACCTTTCTCTGCCGTGCTAGCTGAAACTGATCCTGCAAGCAAAGGTGAAGTGATGCTTGTTACTTTGTTAGCAAATTGCCTCTTGTTAATTTGTGAAAATTTGAAGTAGTTGAAATCCTCGTTAGGCTTTGGAACGGGGTTTGTCTCCCATCTCCATTTCAGCAGAGCAGGCTTTTGCCTTTATGTAGCAAGGCCTTAAATAGTTTATATTTTTATTTAGAGACTTTCCAAAGATGCCATTCCTCCCAGTTCAAGCACAATTCTCTCAGGTCTTGTCAGAGGCTCCACTTAAATTTGCCAATAGTGTGTCTTCCCTTTAGGAGTTTGTAATTTACACCAACTGCGAGTAGCCGTCATTGGAGAAGACAAATGGATAATCCTGTGTGAATCACTGCCTGTTTTGTGATTTACAGATGCTGTTGATAATGTCCCAGAAAATGTTCCTTCTAAGGAGCCCTTACCCTGGCTCCACCCACTAACAGATGAGACTATGTTCTGTAATCTATATCTGACTAGATCAGATTGATGGCTGTGACAGCTCTTGCACATTTGCTTCTCTTTCAGTCGTGTGATTGGAGGTACAGAGTAACAACACTACCTCACCTGTTCTTACAAGCATTCATTTGGCTTCCATTGCTGTGGTACCTTGTTTCTGTACAACACGTTTCATCTTCAGTGCACTTTACAAACATTAAATTAAATAATGCATTAGTTAAGATTCATAGCGATCTATCATTTTACAAGATAACTCCTTTCTCGTTGTCTACAAAACAAAGTAATTTATTTTATATATGTATTTAAAACCATTATTAAAATGCATCTATTGTTATCACTACGCGCACACACACACTAAAAGCATTTCAAAGCTAACAAAATAAATGAACAAATTATGTGCTTCATATCTCACTCATTCAACACACATTCCCTCTCTCCCCCCATAACACAACTACTTCTCAAAAAAAGGGAAACAGGTTTTGCAGTATGTCCAGAATATCAAAGATTTATACACTTCTTACTTTTGCCTTAAATGATAAACCCATTCAAATGACTGGCCCATAAACTTCAAAAGTTTAGAACATTGAATATCATATTACAGACACTAAAGGGCAGTATTGCTGGTTGACCTGTACTTTTGGGAACAGTTTGTTGGTTACTCTATTGCATATGGCAAAGGACACAATGAGACATTTACAATTCGGATTTGTGAGGTCAGATCTTGAAGGAAGAGGCAGCAAATGCCCTTACAAAAATCTCACATTTCTGCTTGCCAACTAAGGACTGCTGCCTACACAGATGGGCAGGGAGGAGTGCAGTATAGCTTGATTCTACTTGCAAATATCCTTTTGCATACACAAATGTGATTTTTATATGAAAAAAAATTGCAACTTCCTTTTAAGGGATGGCCCAAAAAATCTCTTTAGTAGAAAATGATTCTTGACATGCTAATTATCAGAAAGTAGACCATCCACTGAGCAACAATAGTGGATTCATATAGAATTGGGGAGTGGGGGGAAGTCTGGTGGATCAAAAGGCACATTTTTTTCTACCAGAAATCTCTATGTGGGCATATAGGCTGTTTCCTTCACAAATTCCCCATTTTCCTTTATTCAGATTTGCTTCTTCTATAAACAACTTTTTGTTGTTGTGACAAGGAAAACTGGCAATTCTCACTGTTAGAAGGAAGTTACAGTCTGGCCTGGATTGATACCATTCTTGTCGCAAATGTAATATTAAAAAATAGGTTATCATTGATTCACAATGTTCATATTTCAGGTGGCAAAGGAAGTAAATATCACTAGCACTTGAATATAAAACTTTCACTGAAGAAAATAACCATGTGTCAGCAATCTCTCCGTGTCACTAATAGGCCTGTGTGGAATTGCCATACCATAGTTATCATAATAGCGACATGGCATCAATTTTCATGCCCCTATAATGTACAGAAGTCACGTTTTGTGAAAATGCTGCTTTGGTCATGAAACAATAACCATAAAATTTACACATTTTCAGTCACAAATGAACCCATGAAAATGTGTAAAACGTTCATGAAAAGAAACCCAAATGTCAAATTTAGGTAAATAAAAAAATCTTCCAGTTTCAAGTTTCATTGTGAACATTTTGAGCCTCCCTAAATCGCTCCCTTATGAAGGAGAGCTATCTAGTGGCATAACCAGAAGTCAGTGCTCTTGGGCTCTATTCCCAGCTTTGCCACTGACTTGCTGTGTCAGCCTTAGACAAGTCATTTGGGCCCTGATCCTTCACCACCAAAGTCAATAGGAACTTTACCCCTGATTTCACTAGATACAGTATCAGGCCCTTATGGCCTGATTTGGAAACTACACCTCAATAACACTGTGCATTTCAAACGTTGATTTCATCCTCAGGTCTCAAAGTAGTGCACCAACACTCATTGTCTTAGAAATTACCCATGAGGTAAATACTACCATTCCCATTTGACGGATAAACTGCAACCCACAGTGGTTATGGTCCTAATTTTCAAACAAAGCCACTGCTCTTACCGGTGCACTTGTAATAAATTTAGGCTTACAACTTTACTATCATAGCTGATTCATGCGTTTCCTGGGCAATTTTTCAGACAAGGATTATGAATATAATAAATATTTACCAATAGATGTGGAAAATGTTGGTATTATATTAAATAGCCCCCAGACAAAACTGAAAGGGGGGGGAATTACAAACTTGATAGAATTTGTTTCAAGAAGCTTACCTTTTGCTGTAAGAGCTGGAGGTGTTATAAAACTCCAGGACAGAATGGGAGTACTTTGCCTATTCATTAACAGTGATTGGCCTGTAAACTTCTCAAAATGTCGCTCTGGGTCACTCAGTGCTGTTGTGAGTCTGTAAAAGAAAACTTTTAATTTCTGAAATAGTCCTGAATCATCCTGTTAAAAAAGGCAAAACTGTATGAATATGATTCAGGAACATTAATCACCTTCATTCTGCCATTGTACAGCTCTCATTATATGCTTTTGCATGTATACAGTAGCTAACCACATTTGCTTTCATTATAGAGAATCTGCAAAATTGCCTATTGAGCACTCATAATGCTGTCTACTTGCTATCTGTAGATGAGGTAGGAGGTTGACAGGTACAGTATTGTCAGTTATGTTCTTGCTTCCTACCAACAATGTTGTTGTTGTTTTTAAAGAGAGAAAGTACAGAATTAGGTGCTTCTGTAATACAAACAGTAAAAGACAAGGACCAAAAACCTAATACCACAACACAGGAAAGAGGCAGGGCTTAAGTGAACTGCTCCAAGAGGTCAAAATTGGTGGGTGTGATTAATTTGAAGTTTGAGCAAAAGTTCTGGATAGTTCCTTTTCTGGCCAAATCAATTCATTATCCTTCAATATACTAACAGTGTTTGTGACATTATAATTAAGGGTCAGTTAGTTGGGGTTTTTTATACCACATTTTCAGCAGGATGTCATCAGAGCATCATTCAATTCCTAAAAGAGATTTCTTTTAGACAGCCTGCCATGGAGTTGTTTGATGACATCATCATATAGTCTGATATGCCTGTCTTCTGTGAACCTACAGGAATCCTCACTCTGGGCCAGATTTGGTTCCTGCTTATGTTGGCATTATTGGCATCACCCTAAATACACCAGAGTAACCTAGATCAGAATCTGACCTTCTGTCACATCTTCACTTCCTCTTTAATTTCTTAGGGTACGTCTACACTGCACGATTATTTCGAATTAGCTTAAACCGATATTACAAAACAGATCTAATAAAATCGGTTTAGCGCGTCCACAGTGGGATCCCGAAAATCATGGGTTTGCGTCATGGTCCAAAGCTTACCATCGATTTCAGGGCGGTGCACTGTGGGTAGCTGTTCCTCAGCTATCCATAGTTCCCACTTCCGTGTTGAGAGCACAGTGCCTGATGGGCAGAAAAACACTGCCCCGGGTGGTGCTGGTACAGCCTCCCCCCTCCCTTTGTGAAGGCAGCAGACAACCCTTGGCGCCTTTCGCGGAGTGCATTGAGCAAACGCCATAGCACAGCAATCTTTCCCTTTTTTTTTCACGTGGTGGTGGGTGGAAATAAACTGAGGAGCTGTTCCCTGAACCACGCCAGACACTGTGTTTGAACCTACAGACAATGGGAGCTCAGCCAGAATGCAAAATAATTTTCAGAGATGCTGTGGACTGTGGATAGCTGGAGTCCTCAGTACCCCCTCCCTCCCTTCATGAGCGTCCATTTGAGTCTCTGGCTTCCCGTTACGCTTGTCACACACGCTGTGTATCCTGGAGTTTTTTATTCAAACGCTTTGGCATTTCATGTTCGTAACGGAGCTGCATACAACAGATTGTCTCCCCATACAGCGATCAACCTAGTATCCCGTACGGGCTATGCTGGAGCTCTTTTTCATTTCAAACTGCATTGCAGCCGTGCTGATCAGAGCTCCACGCGGGCAAGCAGGAAATGTAATTCAAAATTCGCGGGGCTTTTCCTGTTTACCTGCCCGCTGCATCCGAGTTCAGATTGCTGTCCAGAGCGGTCAGTGCTGCACTCTGGATGCCGCCCGGAGGCCAATAACATCGATTTCCGTTCCACATGAACCCTAATCCGAGTTATCACTATCGAATTTGACGCTACTCCTCTCGTGTTGGGAGGAGTTCCGGAACATGATTGTAAGGAGCCGTTTAACTCGATATTAATGACGACGTCGTGTGAACGGATACAGCGTTAAATCAGTATATCGGCCATTAAACCGATTTAAAGTCGCAGTGTAGACCTGGCCTTAGATTGCTGAGAGCCAGAAAAAATTTGTCCACTACTCTGAGACTGTCAATTTTAAATGATTACGAGGTCTTGTTAAGTTTACAGACCAGTTTCTGGAAGATATTCTTGAAGGAAACTTCCCCTCCACCCCCCAGTTCAGCAATTTTCTTGAGGATGATGTACCATATGGTGTATGTTACAGAGCCCTGTCTGTCACTGTAGTAACGAAGGCTGACCAGAAAACAAGAATTCTGGTTGGGGTTTTTTTGTTTTTTTATTTTTAATGGAACAGGTTTTTTAAATTGTTTTTATTCCATATCAGAAAAAAAAAAAGAGCTCTACTCACCCACCCCAGGGAGTGAGAGAGAAAAGCCCAGCGGTTAGCACTTGTGGGATGTGGGACACCCAGGTTCAAGTTGTCTGCTCCAAATCAGGCAGAAAGAGGACTTAACCTAGATCACCACCTCTGGGCCTGGGCCTCTTTCTTACCAGAAATTCAATCCTGTACCTGAGAAACCTTTTTGATAAACAGCATTTCTTAATGGAGAAATCTTTTGTCAAAATCTTTTCAATCAGCTCTAGTAGTAAGGTCTGCAACCCATGAAAAAATTAGTATTATGTTACTTTGAAGGGTATGAAAGACTTCCAATTCATTATCTCCACAAAATCATTGATACGGAATGAAGGTGGCTTTTTTTCCCCACAGCAGAATAGCAGATAATTATTCTTCATCCTTAAGAATACTATGGCTTTTATGAAGATATATGTAAGTGAATGTACTATTTTGGTCTTTTTAATGAGTAAAAATATAAGTGATCTCTTAAGGACTGCTAGAACGATCACAAAGGTTGGCAATACTATGACACACACACATCATCATAGAAAATCTGTGAGCCTTGGTGCAGTTGGCTAATGCACAGATCTTTCTGTTCTGACTGCCTGAGTTCAAAGCCAGATTAGATTATAAAAGTAAAATAGATCTCAATGATTTACCCAGCCTGTAGTGAACATCTGTAAACATGAGAACACCACTAAGCAATTTAACATAATGAAGGGATTCTGCTCAAAGGAGCCAGAGCATTAGCATTAAGTATATTTTAGGTCATAGCTAAAGTGTACTTGCAAATCTAGTAGTAAAAACTTGTCCATGTCCTGCTGTTATTTTTAGCGCTGTTGAGTGATTAAAAAAATTAATCGTGCAATTAATTATTAAACAATAATAGAATACTATTTATTGATGTTTTCTACGTTTTCAAATATATTGACTTAAATTACAACATAGTAATACATACAACAAAGTGTAGAGTGCTCACTTTATATTGATTTTTGATGACAAGTGTTTGCACTGTAAAAAGACAAAAGAAATAGTATTTTTCAATTCACCTACTACAAGTACTGTATTGCAATCTCTTTATCGTGAAAGTTGAATTTACAAAAATAGAATTATGTGCAAAATACTGCATTCAAAAATAAAACCATGTAAAATTTTAGCACTTGCAAGTCCACTCAGTTGTACTTCTTGTTCAGCCAATCGCTCAGACAAACAGGTTTGTTTACATTTGCGGGAGATAATGCTGCCTGCTTCTTGTTTACAATGTCACCTGAAAGTGAGAACAGGCGTTCTCATGGCACTGTTGTAGCCGGTGTCACAAGATATTACTTGTCAGAGTGATGCTTCAACCACCATTCCAGGGGACATGCGATCCATGTTGAGATGATGTTCTGCTCGAAACCATCAAAGCATGTGAGACTGACACATTTCATTATTGAGTCAGATGTCACCCAGCAGCAAGATGCTTTCTTTTTCGCGTGTTCAGTTTTGTAGTTTCTGCATCAGATGTTGCTCTTTTAAACTTTAAAAAGCATGATCCTACACCTTCATCCTTTTCGAGATTTTGGAAGCCCTCAGATTCTTATATCTGGGTCGAGCCCTATTAGCTTATTCTTACCAAATACTCACATTGGTTTCTTCATTTGCACTTTGGTCAAATCTTTGGGAAACGTGGTGTCCTTAAAAACGAGACTCAACATGGTTGCTGCGGTCATATCCGAGGAACTCCGTAACATTGAAAATAGTATGGGCAGAAATGCGGAAAACAGAGCAGGGGACATACAATCTCCCCCAAGGAGTTCAGTCACAAATTTATTAATGCATGTTTTTATTTTTTTTAATGAGTGTCATCGCATCGAAGCATGTCCTCTGGAATGGTGGCTAGCATGAAGGGGCATATGAATGTTTAGCTACGGTATTGTATTGGTATAATTCCCAAATTTGAACTTAGCGTCCAAAATAGGGTACCAGCTATGGACCTCTAAAGCTTTGTATACCAGCTTAGATCTGTAGTGCTGCCACCAATCATGGACCTTTAGGTAGAGTGCCTGATAAGCTCTGGTCTCCCCAAAACCTTCCTGGGACCCAAGACTCAGATTCCTTGAGTCCACACAAGGGAAATAAACCCTTCCCTCCCCCTGCTTTACCTCCTCCAGATCTTCCTGCCTGGGTCCCAGTGAGATTTACCGTGCTTTCCAATTCTGAAACACAACACAGAGAGATCAAGTCCCCCCTCCCCCCCCTTCTCCCACCTCACCCAGAGACAATACAGATTCAAGCTCGTGAATCTAAACACACAAGGGGAAATTAATCTCTCCCTTCTCCCCACCAATACAGCCAGATACACAGTTGCAAATGCAGAAAAACAATTTAAAAAAGACTAAACTGTCTTTCTACCTTGATTACTTACCAAATTGGGAACCGAAGTTAGAGAGCCTGTAGTACATTGATCACTCTCAGAGAGGCCCAGAGAGGACAAAAACGAAACAAGACAAAGACTTCAACCCAATCCCTCCACCCAGATTTAAGTATTCTTGTTTTCGTGATTGTTTCTTTCTCGGTCATGGGTGTTGTTTGTTAACCCTTTTCAGTGGAAAGAGACATAACCCTTAGCTGTCTGTTCTATGACACAGGATGTAAAACCTTGCAATGCTGGTTTACCAAAAGTGCCCATGTAAATGCCTGTTCTCACTTTCTGGTGACATTATAAACAAGAAGTGGGCAGCATTATCT
This sequence comes from Chelonoidis abingdonii, assembly GCF_003597395.2. Lineage (NCBI taxonomy): Eukaryota > Metazoa > Chordata > Testudines > Testudinidae > Chelonoidis > Chelonoidis abingdonii. The sequence continues at coordinate 32,555,176 of NC_133776.1, forward strand.
CCCATAAATGTAAACAAACTTCTTTGTCTACCAATTGGCTGAACAAGAAGTAGGCCTGAGTGGATTTGTAGGCTCTGAAGTTTTACATTGTTTTGTTTTTGAGTGCAGTTGTATAACAAAAAAAAAAATCTACATTTGTAAATTGAACTTTCAGGACAAAGAGACTGCACCACAGTACTTGTATTAGATGAATTGAAAAATACTATTTCTTCTGTTTATCATTTTTACAGTGCGATTATTTGTAATCAAAATATACACTTTGATTTCAATTACAACACAGAATACAAAATATATACGAAAATGTACAAAAACATCCAAAATATGTAATACATTTCAACTGATAGTGTCTTGTTTAACAGTGTGATTAAAACTGTGATTAATTGTGATTAATTTTTTCAAGGTAATCTCATGAGTTAATTGTGATTAATCAACAGCCCTAGCTATTTTGCCTGATATCAAACAATACCATTAATTCTTGCTCTCCTGAGAACTATAGTAAATGTAACCTTAATCTACCAAAACAACTTTTATTCAGTGTCGCAGAACAAATTCAAAAAGTAATACACAGCTATAATTCAATAATAGTGCATGACTGACGTAACAAAGAATATAACAAAAATCTCGAAATTGAATTGTGGCATCAGTTTTCATACAAAAGTCAGGTACTATTATTAAAAACAATTCTTAAAATGTTTAGCTGTGCAGAGAGATGAAGAAACAAGAGGACAGCTGTTACCAAATTGTAACTAATAGTGTTAAGTTTCTGAATTGTAATTCTGAATGTGAAAAAGAGGAGATGGGTTACAGTCCATGTGGGACAGTGAGTCATTGAAGAAGAAGGGAGACACCTGGACAAGATGATGCAAAAGGAAAAAGAACAAGGAGTACTTGTGGTACCTTAGAGACTAACAAATTTATTTGAGCATAAGCTTTCGTGGGCTAAAACCCACTTCATCAGATGCATGCAGTGGAAAATACAGTAGGACAATATATATACACAGAGTACATGAAAAAATGGGTGTGATTCCTATGAGTACACCAGAGAAACTGAACTCCAGATATCCTGAGATAGAAAAAAAGTATTTTTTCTGGAATTAAAGGGGTAGAATGTTTTTCATTTGGCATGGATTAATCTGGTAACCAGATTTCATTCTCATAAACGCACAACAGTTGAGTTCCAAATTGATTTGAATTCTGGGGGATAATATGCACTGACTAACAGAGGGATCAAGGTCCTTCGAACTCTGTTTATAATCCAACTAATGTCACCCGCACCACCTGCTGTGCTCCTCCCCTTCTGATGTAGTACGGGCATAGAGGGGAATCAGAGCCCTGATCAGAACACAAGGAGCAGACCTCGTGGTGAGGGAGCAATAGGAGGAGAGTTCAGGTGAGACAGCTCATAGAGAGCAGATAGCCACTTCAGTTCATGGTTAGACCATAGCACTGCCTATGGAGCACTATTCAACCTCCTTAGCAAGTACCAAAGCAAAGCACAGTACCACTCTGTGCTCTCAACTGCAATACTCTGCTGCCATCACTTCCTCCTCCTCAACTAACCATAGAATCATAGAAATGTAGAACTGGAAGAGACTTTGGTAGGTCATCTAGTCCAGTCCCCTGCATTGAGGCTGAACTAAATATTATCTAGACCATGCTTGACAAGTTGTGATACAGGAAGGGGGAGGGGGACTAGCTCCCTTTCATGGACACCCAGCGAGCCAGTAAAACCCCTCTTTGGTAGCTGTTCTTTACTTGCTTCACCTGTAAAGGGTTGAAAAATCCCACAAGTAAAGAAAAAGAAAAGGAGTGGGCACCTGATGAAAAGAGCCAATGGGAAGGTAGAACTCCTTAAAATTGGGAAAGAATTTTGTCCCTTTGTCTGTTGTTCTCCAAAGAAGCGGGGACAGAGCAGCAATGCTATAAGCAGGAATGCTATGTAAAGTTTGAACCAGATATGAAAAATTATCTTCCATACCTAAAAGGAATCATTTGGATAGGGAACTTTTAGATAAATGCAATCAGGTTTATTCTTGGAAGGTGGTAAGGTGATAGGGAATAGCCAGCATGGATTTATAAAGAACAAATCATGTCAAACCAATCGGATAGCTTTCTTTGATAGGATAACGAGTCTTGTGGATAAGGGAGAAGTGGTGGATGTGGTATACCTGGACTTTAGTAAGGCATTTTATATGGTCTCACATGATATTCTTATCAATAAACTAGGAAAATACAAGTTAAATGGAGCTACTGTAAGGTGAGTGCATAGCTAGCTGGATAACCATACTCAGAGAGTAGTTATTAATGGTTCCCAATCCTACTGGAAAGGTATAACAAGTGGGGTTCCGCAGGGGTCTGTTTTGGGACTGGATCTGTTCAATATCTTCATCAATGACTGCTATCATGTCCCCTCTCAGTCTTCTCTTTTCCCAACTAACAAACCAATTCTTCAGCTTCCTTCATAGGTCATGTTCTCGTAGACCTTTAATCAATTTTTGTTGCTCTTCTCTAAGACCCTCTCCAATTTCTCCACATTCTTTCGTGAAATGCGTGCCAGAATGCAAATACTCCAGTTGAGGCCTAACAGAGCAGAATAGAGTGGAAGAAAGAAACTTCTTGTTCTTGCTCACGACACACGTGAATGCACTCAGATCACGTTTGCTTGTGTTTTGCAACGCATCACACTGTGAACTTCATCGATTTCGCTTGTGGTTCCACTATAAACCCTAGATCGCTTTACTTGCTGCTACTCCTCCCTAGACCTCTTCCATTCTGGTTGTGTGAAACTGATGTCCTCCTAAGTGAGCACTTTGCATTTGCTTTAATTAAATTCATCCTGTTTACTCAGGACCATTTTCTCAATTTTGCAGAAATTTGAATTACGACCCCTATCTTCCAAAAGGCAGTTGCAATCCCTTCCAGTCTGGTATCATCTCAAACTAATGAAGCGTACTTATCTACTGCCAAATTCTAAGCATGATAGCAGTTTTCAGGTATCTAAAAGGGTGTCATAAGGAGGAGGGAAGAAAACTTGTTCACCTTAGCCTCTAATGATAGAACAAGAAGCAATGGCTTAAACTACCAGGGATGGTCTAGACAGTATTTAGTCCTGCCATGAGGGCAGGGAACTGGACTCAATGACCTCTTGAGGTCCCTTCCAGTCCTAGGATCTATTAATCTATTTATTTTGGCTTGTGCATCTCCTCTGTGCTAATCCCAGATGCTTTGGTTTGCTTGTAACCTTTAAGCTGAACCCCCAAGAAAGCTAGTTTGGGTACTTAATTTTTGGGATTGCTCTTTTTAAAATCTAGCAAAAGCCTAAGTTCTTGATGTATTTTTTCCTTTTTGTTTTTAATAAAAATTTACCTTTTTAAGAAGAGGATCGTATTTTTGGTGTCTTAAGAGGTTTGTGCATATTTTGTTTAATTAGCTGGTAGCCACAGCTAATTTCCGTTGTTTTCTTTCTCAGCTCTTCCATGGAGACGAGGTGAAAGGGCTTGAGGGTACCCCACAGAGAGGAATTCCCAAGCGTTCCTTCCTGGATCCAAGGGGATTTTTTGCATTTGGTTGGTGGAAACGTTTACCAAGCCAAGGTCAGAGAAAGCTGTAACCTTGGGAGTTTTATACAAGCTTGGAGTGGCCAGTATTAATTTTTAGAATCCTTGAAGGCCCCCACCTTCTGTACTTGAAGTGACAGAGTGGGGATTCAGCCTTGACACAAGTGTTTGTCTAACCTGTTCTTAAAAGCTTCCAATGACAGAGATTCCACAACCTCCCGAGGTAATTTGTTCCAGTCCTTAACTACACTAACAGTTAGGAAGCTTTTTCTAGTGTCTGACCTATATTCCTTACTGCAATTTAAGCCCATTACATCTTGTCTTGTCCTCAGTGGTTAAGAAGAACAATTTATCACCCTCCTCTTTATAACAACCTTTTACATATGTGAAGACTAACATGTCCCTCCTCTATCTTCTCTTCTCAAGACTAAGCAAACACAGTTTTTTCAATCTCTCCTCCAAGGTCAAGTTTTCTAGACCTTTAGTCAATTTGTCCACATCTTTCCCGAAGTGTGGTGCCCAAAACTGGACACAGTACTCCAGCTGAGCCCTTATCAGTGCTGAATAGAATGGAAGAATTACTTCTCATGTGTTGCTTACATCACTCCTGCTAATTCATCCCAGAATTATGTTTGCTTTTTTTTCAACAGTATTACATTGTTTACTTATATTTAGTTTGTGATCCACAATAACCCCCAATCTTTTTCTTTAGTACTCTTTTCTAGGCAGTCATTTCCCATTTTGTATTTGTGCAATTGATCATTCCTTCTTAAGTGTAACACTTTGCATTTGTCCTTATTGAATTTTATGATATTTATTTCAGACTATTTCTCCAATTTGTCACAATCATTTTGAATTCTAATCCTGTCCTCCAAAGCGCCTTCATCCTCTCACAGCTTGGTAATATCTGCAAACTTTTTCATTGTACTATCTATGCTATTATCCAAATCATTTATAAAGCTATTGAATAGAACCAGACCCAGGATGGAACCCTGCAAGACCCCACTCAATATGCCCTTCCAGCTTGACTGTTAACCTTTGATAACTACTCTCTGAGTAAAGTTTTCTAGTGTGCACCTACCTTTTAGTAAGTTCATCAAAGCTATATTTCTCTAATTTGTTTATGAGAAGGTCATATGAGACAGTATCAAAAACCTTACTAAAGTGGAGATATATCACATCATCTGCTTCTCCACAATCACAAGGCTTGTTATACTGTCAAAGAAGAATATTAGGTTGGTTTGACATTTGTTCTTGACAAATCCATGTTAACTGTTACTTTTCACCTTATTATCTTCTAGGGGTACAAATTGATTGTGTGATTATTTGCTCCATTATCTTTCTGAAGTGAAGTATCCTAGGATGTATTTTGTCAAGCCCTGCTAACTTGAAGATATCAAATTTGTCTAAGTGATTCTTACTTGTTCTTTCCCTATTTTAGCCTCAGTTCCTATCCCATTTACACTGATGTTCACTGTGTTAGCCATCTGATCACTACTAACCTTTTTAGTGAAAACTGAAACAAAAAAGTACAGTTCAGCCATTGCTACATTTTCTGTCATTGTCTTTCCCTCCTTATTGAGTAATGGGCCTACTCTGTCCTTGATCTTCCTCTTGTTTCTAATGTATTTGCAAAATGTTTTCTTGTTACTTTTATGTTCCTAGCTAGTTTAATCTCATTATGTGCCTTGGCCTTTCTAATTTTGGCCCTGCATGCTTGTGTTGTTTTTTTAAATACATCCTTCATAATTTGACCTAGTTTCCATTTTTTGTAGGAAGATATCCTGGTTCTGCCAGAGAGGTCTTTTACCCTACCTATCTTTCCTGTGCATTGGGATAGTTTGCTCTATTCAGTTATTTGCCCATGCAGATTTTTCCTTAATTTATAGTTAGTTACTTGTCTGATGTACAAAACAAGTTATGAAAATGAAAAGCAAGGGTATCTGTATTTTTTTTTAGGGAAAATATGCTTCCTTTACAGTAATGTAAAGAGCAAGAGGTCCCCCATGCTCACTGGTGCCTGCATTCTATGGGAGAATTATCACAAAAGATGTAGCTAACATTACATGAGACGGGAGTAAATTTTCAAACTTCAGTACCTAAATTTAGGAACCTAAACAAGAGGTCCAGTTTTCAGAGGTGCTTCATATTCGCAGCTTTCATAGAAGTCAATGGGGGTCAGTTGTGTGCAGAGCACCTTTGCCTAATTTAAATTTATAACATACATATTAAAAAGTAACTAGCGATTCTGGACTTCTCAGTAGGTGTCCAGTTTGAGCCACCGTAATAAAATAGAGGGCAGGAGCTCAGGACGTTCTGATAATCTGGTCCTTTTATACTGTCTTAAATTTGGCAGTTTAAGAGGCATGCCAAATCAAGAGTCACATTTGAAAATGTAGGCCTATGGTCCTAACTTTAGACACCCAAGTTTCAATACTTTGCCTAATTTTTAAAGTGAACTTAAGTTACAAGTACATCACTGAGAATGAACAAAAAATAGTCCAACCAACTCAAACTTCTCTAGCATTCATTTGTTAGGTTGACTTTTTTCAGAATATTTGTTTAACTTCTATTTTTCCTGTACATGTTTTTTTAGAAAATCCTGTATTGCTGACTCCACCAACCTACTATCTTAGCTTTCAGCTTCAGGTGCATCTATTTGGGAACCAGGAGGAAGGGGGAGCAGGGGGACAGACAGTTACAGACTTAGAAAAGCAGCCACTTTATTCAGAAGATGTATGTTCTACGCTCTTGCTGTTTCAACTCAGTAACACTCAGTGTGACTGGAAGATAAAGCTTTCTGCCCGAGGGCCCAAATCTATGAGGTGCCTTGCAAAAGACACTAACACCTCTCAGGCTTGGGCTGTATAGCAGCAAATGTTTGGATGCAAGGGAGGTGCAATTCACAACACCCAGAGTGAGGAAAAATCTAGTAGTTTGTATGATAAAATTAATCCTTAATTTGAGAATGTTAATAAGGAAATTCCATAAGTACATACACTAGGGTATATAATTTTGCAAATAAATGGTTTCTAATTCTAGGTACTAGAATATTTAATTACTATTTATTGTTTTTCTATCATTTTTCCTTAGGTACTTTTCAATTGTCTCTTTATTCTGTTATCTAAGGGTATTCATTACATGTTTTTGAGTATTTGCTGACAGGGGGTCGCGAGGTTATTACAAGGGGGAGGTTGTGAGCTATCAGCCCCCACCCCAAACCCTGCTTTGCATCCAGCATTTATAATGGTGTTAAATATATAAAAAAGTATTTTTAATTTATAAGGGGGGGTTGCACTCAGAGGCTTGCTATTTTAAAGAGGTCCCCAATACAAAAGTTTGAGAACCACTGAGTAAAACTAAAGTGTACATTATGTTTCAAGTGTATTTAGGACTGTAATCTTGTTTCATATAATAGCTATAGCTTGATTTAAAGGGTAAGGTCAGAATAAAATAATACAGCCACTGAAGTCAAGGGCACTCTTTCAGGGCACTCAACTGAATCTGATTTAAAAAAAAAAACACCTCAACCATACCACAATCACAACAGTCCAAAAAGAAAAAGAGTTAAAAAAAACACAAGGTTACCAACATTAGGCTCGCAGCTGCTATTGTGATAGGTCCATCTTGGTGCCTGGATAGGTCTATGTTTAGGGGCAGATTCTCAAACACTTATGTCAAGTAGCACTTGCAAAACTGAGTGATCCTATTGACTTTTGTGAAATAATTGGTGTGAGTAAGGGCTACAGAACCTAGCCCTTTATCCATTACACAAAGATCTCAGATACACAAGAAAATTTGAATACCTTCATTTTAAGGTGACTATGTAAAGACTGTTAAAATGAACCTTCAGTTAATCCATTGGTACTGCTTTCCCTGACCAAAGTCCCTTATGTTCATAGTCTCCAAACTGATGAAGTTCAGATTTTGATCCAAGCACTGTAGTTGGTTACAATCGCTTCTGCAGGCCAAACCAAAATCTCATCATCCAACAAACATCATCCAAATCCAAACACTCTTGAAGACTAGGAAAGACAGGCTCTCTCCAGAGCTGGATCTGTACATTGTAACTTAGGTTGATGTACACAAACACAGTTTTTGCATGTAGGTCTGTGTGGAGTTTTTAGAATGTAATATGAAGAGTACTTTTAAAAGTGCACCCTAAAAGTCTCTGTGTGAAACACATGAGGTTTCCTGGTCAAGATGAATATCTCAACTTCTAGGCACTATTCCTGCAAACTCTTATTCAGACAAATAGTCCAATTTTTTTCAATAGATTTTATCATCAATGGCAAGAATTATAACATTAAAAAACTGGTTGGAGAACACTTCAATCTCCCTGGTCACTCGATTACAGACCTAAAAGTCGCAATATTACAACAAAAAAACTTCAAAACCAGACTCCAATGAGAGACTGCTGAATTGGAATTAATTTGCAAAATGGGCACCATTAAATTAGGCTTGAATAAAGACTGGGAGCGGATAGGTCATTACACAAAGTAAAACTACAGTCAAACCACGCAATAACGCGCCCCGCCATAACGCAAAATCGCATATAACACGATCATAAGTTGGCTCCCCTTTACGGCCTAATACCAGTGGTCCCCAATGCCAGGGTGCCCGCCGGGACATTGATGTGCCCTGGCCTAGTGCCCAGCAGGGGAAAGAAGCTGTGGCCCCGCTCCTGCTGGGGACAGAGAACTCCAGGGCTGCGGGCACCGGTGCGCTCTGTCCCTGGCAGACGCGGGGCCACGGCTTCTCTCCCCTGCTGGCCACTAGGCACAAGGGGCACTAGGTGGTGCACATCAATGCACCACGGTGGGAGACCACTGACTTAAACTTACTGGCTTGAAACCCTGCTATACCGCGACCCTGCATTTATCACGACGGAATTTTTTGGGCCCCAAACATTGCGTTATAGTGGGGTTTAACTGTATTTCCCCTTGTTTATTTCCCCCCTACACACACACTGTTCCTCACACCTTCTTGTCAACTGCTGCAAATGGACCATTTTGATTACCACTAGAAAAAGTGTTTTTCTCACCTTAACTGATCACTTTTGTTAGAGTGTGTGTAGTAACACCCATTGTTTCATGTTCTCTGTGTATATATATATCTTCCTACTGTATTTTCCACTGGATGCATCTGATGAAGTGGGCTGTAGCCCACAAAAGCTTATGCTCAAATAAATGTGTTAGTCTCTAAGGTGCCACAAGTACGCCTGTTCTTTTTGGAACACTAGGCTCACAGTTCTTCTTCTGCCTAAAAGGAAAGAGGCTTCACTAACTTTTAGTTCTATAATTGTTTGGATGGAGTTTAATTATCCATTATTTTAAATACTTCAGACCAGACTGTGTTTGGCTGCATGGGTTGTATGGGGAAGGAGATTTCTCTCCCCTTGTGGAAGTTGAAACTGTCTCAGAAAGATCAGAAAATCATTCTGAGTAACATAAATGTACTTTCAATCCAGTTATATGCACTAGTCACAGTAGTTTGTTTAACAGACCAATTCTTCTAAAGGAAGGATACAGAGAGTGGCAGTTTTTATACCCCAGATTCTCTGGTGCATTTAGTTACTTTCCAGTAAGGGCTCCAAGTCCGGCAACTGGACTTGACTGAACAGCCTGGGAGGTGCTATTAAGGAGCAGTTTCAAGCATTTCCTTAATTAATAAGCACACATTTGATATGAGTGTTCTGGTCTGTCTATATGTCATTAATAGATGATGTGACAGTAACTGATGATCGAGAATATGCAGCATAGTGCCTGGGTTTTGTAGGCCCAGTAAAACATGCATTGCAGATGGCCATCTTTCTGCAGATCTTTATATCAGTTCTTAACAACACATACCCAGTGAGGCCACTGTACCTCACTTACGTGCACCCCTGCATGTGCCAGGCACATGGTGGTGCTTGTGCTGCTGCTAATGCTGCCTTCCCCGAAGTGAGCAGGTGAGAAGGGGCAGGAAAGCCATGACAGAGCACCTCAGGCACAGAGGAGATGATGCTGCATCTTCTTAAGTAGTGGAATAGCATCTGCACTGCCTCGACCACCAAGCAGCATTTTGCCTGCTTCAGCTACAATACCTCTCACAGGTCCTGCTGGGGAAGTGCAACTTTACAGAGCCTTCAACACAGACCTATGCCTTAAACGGCCCCCTCCTAGTAAGACACTAGTATGCAGTGAATTTGAGTGTGGGAGTTGCTTGCATGTGATTGAGTCGACACAGGGATCTCATTTGTCAGTGCCCAGGCAAGTATTTGTGTTAATAATCTAGTGTGCACACATTCCATTTCTTCCACATTTCTGAGATACGTAGTAGGAAAATAGTTATTCAGCCAAATGCTGACGTAATAAGCATCTCAGATCCCTTGTGACAAAGAAATAAGGTTTCAGATCAACAATAAATAAAAGATTCAGAATTTTCATGTACAATAGAAAATGTGTGGGTTTCTCTTCTGGTTCATAAAGAAAACTCAGTACAAAATGGATACACACTGGGATGTGGGTGGCTATGAAGCCAGCATGTGAAGTTCACATACATAGCCCCTCTCTTTGAAGCTCTGTCCTTGGGAGTTGAGTATTTGGAGTGTTATGAAAAAGCATTGTTAAAACAAGGATAAGTATAATGGGGTTTAATACTGCTGGAAATAAAAACAGTAATCATGTATTAAAAAAAGGAACTGAAAATGTATGTCTCAGTGTTTACTTAGATTTGAATAGCTTTGGAAAGGGCTGGTTTTTTGAAAAAAATTAAGAGCACCAAAGGAACATATGATTTTACAAAGTAAAATAAATCCCTTCCTTTGTTCTTTGTACATGTTTTGCATGTTGATTTGAAGGATGGGCTGTTTTTAAAAACAGCCCATTTTCTAACTGAATTTTGACCATGTACATCTGTGCTTAGAGACCAATTCTGCTTTCATATCAGCACAGCTGATTTCTGCTGATATTCTGCTGTCCCTTCATGTGTTGAATTGGAAGTCATTATGGAATATCATTTGTTACCACTATGCAGTTCTGACAGCAGAAGTTTGCCTTCCTGTTCTAAATCTAAAACTGGGAATTTTACACTGTTTAGAGATATGCCTCAATGCTCTAAGTGCCAGCTGTTAGTACTACTGTATAGCAAAAATATCCATTACTAGCAAAGGATTGCTTGCTAGCAGATATTTATGAAAACATTGTAAAAGGAACAATATATGAGTGTCTGAAATGCACCTCAGGAGTTTGGTTTTATTTGAATGCTTACCTTAAAAAATATTTCCCCAGCTGGTATAAATCAACTTAACTCCATTACGTCAATGGAGCTACACTGATTTAGACCAACTGAGGATTCACCTACTCCATAGGTAGGACCCAATCCAGCAAGGTGCTGAGACACTTCAGTCTTCAATGGAAATTGAGGGATCAGAAGCTCCTAGGAGGCCTTCAGCACCTTGCAAAACTGAGCCATTTGATGTGACATTTTTGGCATTTTTGGACTCATCTGTATTAAGGAGATGATGTGTCAATCTGACCATCCAAGTGTGGCAGAAGACCATTGTGCTATGGTGCCCAGGTTTGAAAACTGGGCCCAGACTGGTTCTAGTGGTAATTACTGAGTACCAAGAAAGTGGCACATAGATACTATAGGTAACACAACTCAGTGAAGTGCCACCTTAACAACAGAAGGTATTGATGTTTTCTGAATCAAGTGAGGCCATTTTCACCAAACTATTTACTAAAATTTAAAACTATATCATTAGCAAAGGGGAAGGTTAAATTTTACCCTTAAGATGTCAAACAACAAAAAGTATCTCACCTGCATTCTCATTTGATGATTCTGGTTCATCAGTGATGTGCTTCCAGAATTTAACTAAAGGCTTCCACAAAGATAAACCCTGATGTCTTAGAAGTGCATGCACCCACAGAGAAGAGGGGTGAAGGATTGAGGAATAGATTAGTTTATTTTTTCTTAAATGAGAAAACACTTCCTCATAACAATAATCAAGTAATGAATCACTCAACTTCTTAGTCAGTGCATTTCCCTGGAAGTGTTCATATTTTAATTCTGAAAAGTACACCAAGTATAGACCTGATCCTGCAATGTGATCCATGCGAAGGCCCTCCCCCTCTCCAACCCTATACGGAGCCCCATTAAGGTCAACTGGACTCCAAATGAGGGTAAGGTTGCACCTGTAAAGATCAAGCCTATTTTTATAGTAAAACACAGATTTCAATGCGTTGGTGGGTAGCTGTGTGCTAATAGGCAGAATTGAATTTTATATTTATAATTTTGACAGATAATAGCAATGTTTATTTTTAAAGCATTTTTCTATTCTTAACTTTTTAAATTTTCACAATTGTGGGAAAATGAGGGGTGGGGGCAGATAATTATTTAAGGACAGAAAATATTGAGGTTCCAAACATTAAAGATTTATAATTATTAAGACTCAAATTGTCAATCTCACGTGGCAAAGTAAATACAGTTAAATCAAACTCTAATAAGTTCTTAAACAGCTTTTTTTAAAACTTTCCTGCCTGTAAATTTTGATTATTATAGATGGAAATATTTTTTCATTGGTTTGTGTGAATGCAATGAAATCATCATTGTCAAGGTTCCTCCCCCACTCTGAACTTTAGGGTACAGATGTGGGGACCTGCATGGACACTTCTAAGCTTAATTACTAGCTTAGATCTGGCAACACTGCCACCATCCAGAAATTTCAGTGTCTGGAACACTTCCTGTCCCCCCAAAACCTTCCCCTCCCTGGGCAGCCTTGAGAGGCTTTTTCACCAAGTTCCTGGTGAACACCGATCCAACCCCTTGGATCTTAACACAAGGAGAATTTAACCATCCCCCCTCCTTTCCCCCACCAATTCCTGGTGAGTCCGGATGCAATCCCCTTGGATCTTAAAACAAGGAAAAATCAATCAGGTTCTTAAAAAGAAAGCTTTTAATTAAAGAAAGAAAGGTAAAAATCATCTCTGTAAAATCAGGATGGAAAATACTTTACAGGGTAATCAGATTCATATAGCCCAGAGGAACCCCCTCTAGCCTTAGGTTCAAAGTTACAGCAAACAGAGGTAAAATCCTCTCAGCAAAAAGGAACATTTACAAGTTGAGAAAACAAAAATAAGACTAACACGCCTTGCCTGGCTGTTACTTACAAGTTTGAAACATGAGAGACTGATTCAGAAAGATTTGGAGAGCCTGGATTGACGTCTGGTCCCTCTTAGTCCCAAGAGCGAACAACCCCCAAAACAAAGAGCACAAACAAAAGACTTCCCCCCACCAAGATTTGAAAGTATCTTGTCCCCTTATTGGTCCTCTGGTCAGGTGTCAGCCAGGTTTACTGAGCTTCTTAACCCTTTACAGGTAAAAGAGACATTAACCCTTAACTATCTGTTTATGACAATCATTTACTGACATTTATTGATAAATATCTAATCCTTCCAGACCTAACTAGTAGCTATTTTATGACCTCAGATATGCACAGGCAGTTCTTACTGACTTCCTACACAGGGGTGGCTCTAGGTGTTTTGCCGCCCCAAGCACTGCAGGCAGGCTGCCCTCGGCGGCTTACCTGTGGGAGGTCCCTGGTCCCGCAGATTCGGCGGCACGCCTGCAGGAAGTCCGCCAAAGCCACGGGACCAGCAGACCCTCTGCAGGCATACTGCCGAAGGCAACCTGCCTGCCGCCCTCATGGTGACCAGCAGAGCGCCCTGCGCAGCTTGCCGCCTGAAGCACACGCTTGGCGTGCTGGTACATGGAGCCACCCCTGTTCCTACAAAAGTTAATGGGAATACTTCACACAGTTGCCAAACCAGCATACTGCCTCATGAAAAGGTACGACTTTCTTGGTTCATCTACGTTACGAGTGTTATCACACTTAGTTTGGCATGTGGGTTTCTTTTATTTCTTCTTGCACACCTGATCCCATTTTATAATACAGTTTATTCACTCAGAAATGCAAATATAGAACCAGTTCTGAAATTCTAATGCAGCCTGGGGAAGAACGATTCCGCTCAGCTAAATTTCTGGAGGCTTTTCCCTTTTGCAAACTTATTAGTACTCTTGTACGCCAGAATTGCTAGCAGTTCACATTTCTGTTTGACAGAAAATCCTTGTTAGGGAATGGAATCTTGAGCTAGTGTTGGTGTTTTATAAATTGATATCAATTACAGAATATGCTCTTTCATTCTTCTTTCCTCACAAAAAAAATGTAATGCATCCTACCTTTACAGGAGCTGCATAAAACAATTTTCTAAGAGGGTGTTTTGCCTGTGGTTGAAGTATAACCTGGAGCAACATAAATCAATACTTTAGCTGGCCAGATATTAGACTTTGTTGTGTAGTATGTGCCATTACAGAAGCACCCAGATTAAATGGAAAATAAATAGTACCTTGATTGTTTTTATCCAACTTTTGTAATTTAGGTTGAGGAAAAACATTGTTTTCAATGTGCCCTGCTTCAGTATCACTGCTTCAACTGCATTATTGTTTTAGTCTGTACATTTCGACAAACTAGCTTCCCATCATCTTTTTTTGAAATCTTCATACTTTCTTGTTCTTCATCATTCCTTCCCAGTATGGTTTGCATTAACTTACCTATGATTAAAGGTTACAATGCCCTTGTAAATACCAGCTCTTGCTGACAGATAACACAATTAATAAATTAATAGGAGCCATTAGTTGAATAACAATTATCTGAGCACTTAAGTCATCCCAACATCTCATTGTGGAACCAACCCAGTACGCAGCGCACAACCTTGTTACTTGAGCTGTGTATGGGGGAGGCAAAATAAGGAACAGCAACAGATCCACTCTACAGCCACTGTGGTACCTTCAGGGCTGCTGTAGCCCCAAGCTACATCATTCTTCTTCCTTGAGGAAGAATGGCCGAGAGATTCTTGTAGTTACTCTATCTTTATTCCTAATACTTCCTGTCTCCCTCCTTCCCACTCATTCCCTGGACACTGATGCACATGGAGACTTTGCCAGGACAGGCTTCATGGTGCTGAACATGAGATGAACAGATCCTTCACCCCGAGCATCAAAATGCAAACAATTTATCTACATGTATGGCCAACTACATCCACAGAGGAAGGGAGGAAGGATTTGCCCCTCTTAGACCAACCTATGCTTCAGTGTCACATTATTCAGGAATTTTCAATTTCAGCCCAAATAAAATTCAGATAAGCTGCTGTGATTGTGACATACTAAAATTCATTGCAACCAGCTTCAATATCAGATAATATAGAGCAACAGAAAGAAAATCAGTGCATTAATACCCAGAAGTGAAAGGGAAATTCATTTTGAAATGTGCTCTCTCTCTCTCTCTCAGAGAGAAGAAGTCTCAAATAAGGAAAATTCAAGTGACAACAAAATTAATGGAAATAAATAATAAAACATTTTATTTCTTTACTAATTCTTGGGAAATTATTCTTTCTAAAAAAATTCTTTGCTGTTTTCAGGTTTGATTAAAACATAACAATATAAAACCAAAAAATGCACATGTATTTGTGTTTTAAGACCAATTTTACATATGCTTTAAACAGGCCCTAATTAAGCAATGTGAATATTAAAGTATTTTTAAAATACGTAAGGGTTATAATACATGCAGTAGTACTTTTATGGGAAAGTCCTAAATATTTAACAAAAAAGGAGAACCTTTTTATAGGTTTTGTTCAACCATCTGTTAGGATTGAACATGCAATGATAGAGCAGGTACTATGTTCTGAGGGTAGTTCAAAAACCTACGTAAAGGATCTCATTCTTTATTATAATTTCACACACAAAAATTATGTTAAAGGAATATTATTAAGGTTGCAAAGTGAAACACTCAAAAGTTAGGAAATGCTATAATTAAGGTTGCCTATGAAACCTTAATTCTCTCTCACACACACCCACACCCCTATATCTGTGCATTATGATAAATCTTTAAATACATGACCACATACTGTTTTTCCCCCCTCAGAACCCTTAGTCTGACTCCCTTCTGCTCATGTCCCCTCCAGCATGTCCCTTTACCCGTCCTTTCTCCACCACCCCGAGTCCATGTCCTAGTGCTAATATCTGCCTTTGGACTTCCAGTCTGAGGACCAGCCTTCTCCTTTCCTTGGCTCCTAAGCCCACTCCTTCCCATCCCCCTGGGCTCTCTGTTCCAATCTCAGTCTACCCCCTCCCCCACATTCTCTGGACTCTCTGTCCAAATTTCCTTGCACAGATAGAGCCAGTCTTCCTCCCCTCCCCAGGCTCCTCATCTGATCTCAGTCTTTCCCTCTCTCCCCCCATACTATCTCTAGGGTTGCCAGTTTCAGCTGGACATGTTCCTGGAGGTTTCATCACATGACAATCTTTATTTAAAGATTAAGCTTTAATTCCTGGAAATTCCAGGACAATCCTGGAGGGTTGGCAACCCTAACAAGCTCCCAATGCCAAAGTTCCCATTGACTTTAATAGTACAGGATCAGGGCCTAAACCACTTTTGTGCTGCAGTTTACGTATTTGCTAAATAGAGATAGTGATTAGAACTAGTCATACCAAATGGGTGATGGGGCGGGGTGAGGGAAGTTGCAAAAGTTTTCATCTTTTTTTCCATAAGTGTTCAAAATTTGAATTTTATTTTTTACCAGCTCAAACATCCTTCACTACATCCTACTACACAGGAGCATTGTGAGACAAAATTCACTGTAGTCTGTAAAGCGCTTTGATGCCTGCTGATAGCACTTTTTACTAATGTGACTTGTTCTATTACTGTATATACACCACAGCGTAAATATTTAATTTCCTGGAAATATGTTTTAGTCCAACACACATGACAGACTGCAATACAGCGCTTAACACACTGGGGCCCTCGTCTGTGGCTAGGGCAATACAGATAATTAATTGTACTGGAGGCTTATAGCTGACTTCCTCACCCATGCTGAGCCTATTGCTCTGCTCCCACAATGCCACATGTAACAAGGCAGGGCTGCTCCCAGAAAAGCCTCTGGCAGTTTTATTTCTCCAACATGAGCAAAACAAACAAAAACAGTCCTTCAACTCACACTGTACTATAACTCCCAGAGGATTTTTCCCCTTTGCGCTTCTCAGGATGACACTTCCTCCCCTCCCAGGAGTCCTGTTGCTCCTGTGCTCTGTTCCTGAGCCCCACCCCCCCAGGGCTTTTTGCGCTGAAGGTCCTTCTCCCAACAGTTCGGTTCAGGGTCTCACTGCCTCCCATCCCCAACAGTCCTGCTCTTGCTCCTAACTCTCACTAAGTAGATAATGTTCACTCGTCCCCAGGCCCAGGTGCCTTCTTTTAAAGCCTAGTATGGATCAGCGGATGTGGCACAGGTGAACTTGCCCTGCTGTCTTTTAGAGGGCCAGTGTTACTAAGCTTACCAGTTTTTTATTCACAGACAACAATTTTACTTCTGTTGCCAAACCTTTGCTTATTTAAAAATGAAAACTCCCCAGTAAAGGCTATGCAATAGAAAGAAAAACAGAGCAATGTGGCACGGTAAAATGTTATCTGTGACCTGCATGTCAACCTCAGGACCAAAGAATAATTATTCTGAGACTGTCAGATGCTAGGGATGGAATCTGAGCATGATACATTTCAGCACAGCGTGGATGTGAGGGCCAAGTTGTCTTGGTTGACTCAGTGCTCAGAGTGGCTCTGAGCTGCAAGAACAATTAAAAATAGGGCTCTTCCTGACAAGCAATCCTTATTTTTATAGATCCATCCTGGGTTCTCTGAAAATGACATATGGGGATCTCAGGTGACGTCAGGTTCAGGTGGTATAACAGTACTGCACTCTTCCATATTACCCTTTGACAGAGGGCTGCCTTACAGTTGCAAGAAATGATCTGTAGTCATTCTTTTCTTGGAGGAAAAGTTTTCTGCTTGCCTCACAAGATAGGATAATGTTCCAAAGAGATGCTCCTTTCAGATAAAGTTATGATGTCCAAGCAGATGCCTGCAATTAAATATTTTCATGTGTAGTGTGACCATATAGCTCATCTTGGCCGGGACAGTCCCTTTTTTAAGCACTGTTATGGCTGTCCCAACTTCTTTGGCAAAAGTGAACATTCTGCAATTGTTTGCCATTTAAAACTACTGGTTATTGATTAATTTTTCTTTATTCATCTTGGTCCCAATCTGAGAAATGAAATCAGTATTGATATAAATCTGTATCACTAATAGCCCTACTGAGCAGACTTTAAAATTGTTTGCAGATACAGTTTAAGAGTTATACCAGGCAGATAATATTTTGGCACTCTTAATCCAATATATAGTGATAATACAGTCATTTGCAATGAAAACGTGTTTAAATGACCAATTCACCTGAATCATATAAAGGTTTATATCTATTTACAATAATACCATTAGCCTACAAAAAGCTACATGAATTAATTTAAGAGTCAGAGAATGAAGAGTCTTATGCATTGGAACTAACTCAGGAGTCTGCCTCTTAGGACACAGGGAAAGTAGGTACCTCATATTCCCTGATAAAATGGCAACGGTGCTCCAGTACTGGAAGACTTTTCCAACAGGTGTATGGTCAGATGACTACAGAGGGAGCCTGGATAGAAACACTGTGCTCCAGTCTCCAGATGCAGATAAGGATCAGATACCATAGTGATAGGCACTGGACCTAGATAAATTATTAACATGTGGCAATCTGCATGAAAAACAGTGGAGTCCTAAAATCTTCCCGTATTGTTAAATGTGACACAGAGCAGGAATTCAACAGTTCTGAGGATTAGTAACATTGAAGTCATTACTATCTGATGGCTTGTTTGATGGACTTTTCTCCTTGAGAGGCATGTGAAAGGCATTGCTTTCATCAAGTATAGATACATGTGATCACAAACAAATATCAGGGAATAAAATCTTAGTTGAACATTTTCAAACAAGCAAAGAGTTTCATTTCCAGTTTGCAGTGAACATTTGGGTCAGTTCTTATTTCCCAATCAGTGGGATGATTCCTATAAAAAAGGGGGTTAATTTGGAGGCAGACAAGAGAGCATTAGAAGCATTCCCTGGTTTCACTCAGGTCCTTTCAATGTGTACACACAACAACATTGTCAATACTCGGATAGTCAAAGGAATAATCATCATTTAGAAATCAAAGTACTATTTGTGTCACTTTTAAGACCGGGCTCAAAGCTCATGTCAGCTGAACTCTTACACTAATGAAGCAACAGTAAATCATCATGACAAATTGAAGGTTTAATGTAAGAGTGAAATTACAGAATAATTCATTACCTTCCTTTCCTGTCCTTTCCTTTTCTGCAACCAGCAGAGTAGCTGCTGCAGCTAATGCCATTGCTTCTACACCCACACACCCTGCTGATACTCACACACTTGATTCAAGGAATTTTATTTTTCAGTGATAAAATCTTATTATGAAGCACAGATTAATTTGCTGTCTAGGGACTGTATTTAATGAAAAGGATATAACTGGGTCACATTTGTTTGTGCTAATAATATTTTTCAGGGGGTTTAATAGAAAGTGAATCTTGCCATCTTCTCAATAGATTGGTTTAGGATTAAGTTATTTGCATTCACAGAATGTAAAAGTGTGATGAATGAAGTGAATTTAGGAGCATATTCTCCACTCAGTAAGCACTTATGACTGATACTGGTGCTACAGGAAGTTCACAATGGAAGGGCATAGAGCCCTTTATCCATAATTGTTTATGTTTTCACAAAACTCAGCCTAATTAAGGCTGGTGTCTCTTTCAACCTTGCCACTCAAAAGCAAAGAATTAATCACAATTAAAAAAAAAAAAACAGTGAAGAAGCATGGTCCCTCTCAGGTCTCCGCCCCATCCTCTAGCCCCCAATCCAGTGGATAAGAGTGATGTAAATTAGTCATAGTTAACATTAGTGACTAGGCTTTTCAGCAGGAGCTACTGAAGTGTGCTGCACTTTTGAAAATCAGGCAACTTCTTTAGGTGAATAGCTATGGATGTAAGAGCCTATTCAGAACCCACGCTGGAAAATCCATTTTCTACAGGTAACCATTTCCTACAGGTATTTGAAATCAAAACCAAAGAGAACTAGAGAGAGAACTATGTTTACAAGTTCTCAGAAACAGAACAATTTGTAAACTAATCTAATGACTGAAGGAAGGAAATGGGAAGCAGGAATCATGGCTCTGCTATTTGCTTGCCATGCAGGTAAGTCACAATCTCTGTTCTTCAGCTTAGCCTTCCATAAAACAAGGATACTAATGTGGTATTTAACCTGCTTCACAGGGATGTTGTGAAGTTTATTTATATTTGTAAAGCACTTTGAGGTACTCCTATGAAATGCATGATAGAAATGCAAAGTAGGATAATATTTTACAATTTCTCCATTTAGAAAAAAATCTACTGGTCTGTGTTGGTGTTTGTCACCATAATGTCTGACCACTTATATAAAAAACATATAATGTATTGTATATAATGAAAGTTTTCTGAAGTAAAATTAGTATTGTGACTAGAGACTTGAGATAGACCCAGGCCAGTTGGGTACAGCAGAATAGCAGAAGGCAGATATACTGGCCACTGGATTAACAGTTTTCTGTTCCCTGACTGACCAGAGCAGGGGCTGCTCCAGGCTAATGAGAACACCTGAGTCTAATTAACCTGCAAAGAGTCAGGTGAGGCCATTAAGTTAATGTGACCACCTGACTCTAATTAAGGCCCTGCTGATACTATAAAAAGGGCTCACTCCAGTCAGGCAGAGGAGAGTCAGGGAGCCAGAGGAGAGGAAGTGCGGCTGAAGGGCTGGTTAATGAAGACACCCTCAAACCATCGTTAAGGTGCCCTAAGGTAAGGGTGAAGAAGGAAGAAGCAGGAGAGCTGTGGGGAAGTGGACCAGGGAAATGTAACCCTGGCAGTGAAAGGTTGGCTGCCAACAGCTGCTACCATTAGGGTCCCTGGGCCGGAACCCGGAGTAGAGGGCGGGCCCAGGTTCCCCCAACCCACCACTACAGGAACATCTCCTGGGAGGGGACAGGCCCCTGTCAGGACAGGAAGCTAAACTGTTCTGAAATAAGCTCCCAGGGACAACAGAGACTGTGGGAGTTCTCTCACCAACCTCCTTGCAGGCCTATGATGAAAAGGGCTCAGTAGACTGTAACCCTGGCCCTAGAGAGAGAAGGGCTACGTGGAGGGTCACAGTGAGCCACTGAGGCTAGCATAAAGCACCTAGAAGTGCAGGACCCACGGGAGCAAGGTCAGAGCTCTGCCACAGACTGGACAAACCAATCTGGATAAAATAAGAACAGACACAAACACCTAAGGTTTTAACTTTAAACACAGTTGAACTTTAAAATCATTTGTTAACTTATTTCCTGTTTCTTTTGATTTTCACATGCTTTTCCACTTCTGGTCTCTGGAATTTAGAGGCATATTCTCCATTCAATGAGCGCAGATAACTGGTATTGTTGCTATTAGCCTGGCTGACAGTACAGTGCACCTGCTGTACTGATCTAATTTCATTTTTCCCCTATGGAATTACTTCTGATTTGCCCTGGTGTAAGTGAGAGGAGAATCAGGTTTGTGAGTTTATGCCTCTGGATACCATGAGCAAGGTTGCTCTTGTGTGTTCAGCCTGACCCAAAGCAGGAATTACAGGAAACACCATGGGAACCCTGTTCTTGCAAGATTTCAAATCCTATTTTTTTAGTTCTCTCTAAGTCTTCTGTAAAATCCATCTACTCTGTATCTAAGAATTTCCCAGACAAAGTGGGCCTGCATACTGAGGCCTATAGTGGATTTCATGGATTATTCTGCTCTTTATCCTCCCAAATTCTCAGCAGCTCAGTGTGGGTTGTTGGTGATTTTTACATATGAAAATCTACCAGTTATTGTGGGAAAGTTTCATCGTTAAGGGGATTTTGCAGTGTGTTCTAAAGGCAGCCAGGGTCTGGATCATTCTAGTCTCCTTTGGTAGCCACTTCCACATCTGAGCCCAGTCAACTAGCAATGCTTTATATCCAGCTCTTGATCCTTTGTCCTGGGCTGCTACCTTAACAAATTCTGGATTGCTGATGGAGTTGGAGCCTGACTTTCAACAGAAAATCAAGTTGTTGACTAAATGAAGTTTTTTTTCCCACAAAGTGTCTGCTTTCACAGAAAATTTTGATTTTTCAGTGAAAAACAAAAACATCTCAAAACTGACATTTCTAGCTGAAGAATGTAACATTTCCATTTGTAAATGCTCCGCTTGGGAATTTAGGTGCCTCATGCTCCTCCTCTCCTCTATAGGCATCTCCAGGGCCCAGCAAGAGGGGAGAACATGATCTATTATAGGAGATGTAGTCCAATAAGGACCTCAGCCCATAAAAGAGAATGCGAGCATGAGGCACCCACACTGCAAGACCCATGAGGCATTACAGCAGCGTTTTACAAGTAACATCTTTGGGGTTTCAATCATAGGTTTTTAGTTTTCAGACAAAACATTTTGGTTTCCAATTTTTTCCCCTAAAAGTAGAAAATTTCCATGGAAAATTCTAACAAAAATAATTTTTTTAACCTTTTGACATTTTTAATTGAAAATTTTAATGAAAAAAAATTTGTGACCAGTTCTAGTCTTGACAGATTTAGTTGTTTTGTTTTTTTTTAAATCAGGACTTGAAACTGATTTGGAGCCAGTGAGGGGACTGGAGTACACGGGTGATGTGCTCACAACAACCCGCACCATTGCAGCAGGTTGTCACATTCTGTGCATGCTGGAGTCTGTGCATTACTTCCTGATACAGAGAATTATCATCATCTAGTGTGATGGTAACAAGAATGTGGATCATAGTGAATATTTATGCCTGTGTGGGTATCCCCACAAAGTGAGAGGGGTTCCCTTACTGATGATCTCAGGAAGAGTTAATTTATCTTTTGAAAAAAGTTGTGGTGGTGATGTCACAGCTCTGAAAGTCGTGCTGCTGCCCAGTATAAATGTTATTGTTTGGAGAAGAAGGCTGTTCCCAAGTGCTTCTTCCCCTAGGATTGAGGAAAGGCAGTTTGGGCACCACTCCCAGTGGTAGTGCTGACAGCAGTTCCATTCATTTGGATAAAGGTTCAGATATATATTTGAAGTTGGAACACTGAAGTGAACTTGTGACTCTTCACCCATGACTAATTTACCTAGCCAATGTACAGTGCTTCCCTTGTGCATTCTCGTGTGTAAGGGCAAGATATTCTAATTACATGTGTGCATGTGGAGGGAGCTGTATATTGGAATCAAAATCCTCTGTCTGGATCTCAGAGTTGATTTTTCCAATGTCAGAAAGAAGGGGAAATGGTCCATTGCCCTAATTGCACCACTTGTTTATGTTAGATGCAGGAACAGAAACAAAACTAATTTAAAATCTTTGTAAATGGTTTACCCAAAGCAAACTCTATGACATCCTAAATGAGTTAAGTGTTCTCTCCATTCTGTTGTTGACAAACTGGAAGCTAATGATCATAATTGAGCACAAAGGCAACAGAGCATTGTCAAACTCATTCAGAAAATGCAGATTCACAAAGATAATGAAAGATTTATTTCATTGGTATAGAACAGAGAGGAGCTTAGAGGATGTGCGTTCAAAAATGTTACTGAACAAAGTCAAGCAGAGCAAAATAACCAGAAGATAGACAGACATTAGCAAGTGTAGTCACCCAGACATAACACGTGACAACTGGCCACACAAGAAAGGAAGAAATACCAAGACAAATTGTTCTAAAAACCAAGCTAAGATTAAAGATGATACATTCTTAAGTACAGAATGTACCCTATCTCCAGGGGGAAATAACTATACTTAGCACTTCTATAGGATTCCTAGCTTCAAAGGGCTTTTCAGATGTTAACTAATTAATTCATATAGTCATCGAGTTTAAGTTTAAGGCCAAAAGGGACCATTCTATCATCTAGTCTGACCTTCTCTATAACAGAGCCATTAGATTTCACAGTTACCTCTGTATTAAGCCCAATAACTTGTGTTTGGCTAAAGCATATTGTTGAGAAAGGCATCCAGTCTTGATCTGAAGACATCAAGAGATGAAGAATCCACCACTACCCGTGGTAGTTGTTCCAGTGGTTAATCACCCTGACTGTTAAAAGTTGTTCATCTTTCATCTGAATTTGTCTGGCTTCAGCTTCCAGTCATTGATTCTTGTTACCCCTTTCTCCACTAGATTCAAGAGCCCTTTAGTACCATGTTTTTTCTCCCTATGAAGGTATTGATCAAGTCACCTCCAATCTTCTTTTCAATAAAATAAACAGATTAAGTTCTTTAACTCTCACTGTAAGGCATTTTCTCCATCCCTTCAACCATTTTTGTGGCTCTTTTCTGTACCATCTCCAATTTCTTAATATCCTTGTTAAATGTGGACACCAAAACTGTATGCATTATTATAGTATCATTCTCACTAATGTTATGTACAGAGGTAAAGTCACCTCTCTACTTCTACTCACTAATCCCATTTATATATTCAAGGGCCATATTAGCATATCATTGGGAGTTTGTCCTCTCTAAGACCCCTCAATCCTTTTAAGTCATTGTTTTCTAGGATACCTTTCCCCATTCTGTAGATATTCGTTCCTAGATGTATAACTTGCATTGGCTATATTAAAACACATTTTGTTTCAACAGGCCCAGTTTACCAAGTGATCCAGATCTCACTGAGTGACCGCCCAGTCCACATAATAATTTACCACTCCTCTAGTCTTTGTGTCTTCCATAGTATTATTGCAATGATTTTATATTTACTTCCAGATTGGTATTTCCTTTCTCTGCTTTTCTTTCTCACTCTTGTAGTATAATTTGACTTTAGTCTTTCATTTGTCTAGTCCTCTAGTACATTTAGTTCTGTACTGTCTAGGTCTAAGTCAACGTCAACATGTCGAAGCAAATTTTCTCTGCAATGCAATGTTAAAGACAATTCAACAAAACCCCAAAATCATGACTACTACCCATAGCAGGTGGATTTAGAAGCAAGTCTTTAAAGTACCAAACAAGCTTTCTGTGGTGTTTTCTGAATATTTTTTTAATGGCCAAGTCAAAGACTTTCAATTACTATCAGCTAATAAATAATAGATAGCCACTGGCACCTAACATGCAGAGTATTAATGAACATGCAGTGACCTAGCAATAGTGCTATATGCTGTAGTACAGGAAACCTACAGCTGGGTCAGTTGCTGGTCTCAATCGCAAAATCCTGAGCTAGCAGGGGCCTGAGGCACTGTGGAGGCAGGAATTCACTAGCATGAAGGGAACATTTTACATTGCTCCCTGTGAGGAACTACATAATTGTGATGCATCTGGCCAATAGGGGTAGTTTATATGGGCTCCCAAGTGAAAGATCCAGTCCTCAGTCAGAAAGATGCTGGCTGCATCACAGTAAACGTATTGCCAAGCCAATTCTGAGGGGCAAAAACCAAATAATCTGTTTTGTTACCAAGTTTTCACTCCCTAACAAACTCTCAGGATAGCTGAAGTTTACTCACAAGGACTCCTATAATTAGCAGGGATTGTTTCATATACCTATGTCTATTCCAAAGAACTGCCTGGTGAACCCCTTCCTCATCCTTGAAGATACATGCCTTGAGAGGCCAAGTTTCAGTTCTCAGTTGCTCTTTATCTGTCCTCTGCACTGCTGCATTCTGATTCTCCCAGGTATGCTCTACTTATTCAATTAAGAGGAAGAAAGAAGTGAGATCAGTCAAATTATCCATGGTCCTCGTCTAGGTACATGCCTGCTCCCCATCTTGCAGGTCCCACCTAAAGGCCAAGGACAATCAAAATCATTCAGAAGAGCAGGAGGAGGGCTCATGTGTTATATTTACAGATGGACATGATCTGGTGGTCCCAGGGCCGTCTTTAGGATTTATGGGACCCTACCTTTTGCATCAGTGAAGGAAGCTGCACCATTCTAATCATGTCTACCCTGCAGACAAAGGAACTTGGGAAGTTAGTGTGCCTCCAAGAGGCAAAATCCCCACCTGAGTATCCCCTGGGGTAGTGCAGATCCACATATTCAGGGTTATGGCTAAATGTCACAATCTAATCTAATGGTTCAACAGGCAGATACTTGGGAACTGTTATGGCAACACCTCAGAGTAACGGATTTAAAATTGGCGAACCCATTTCTACGCAAAAGAGAATAGGTGACTGAATAGAGACATTATGAAGTTTCAAGGGGAAAAAGATTAAAAGATGAGTCTGAATCAAAATGATGGATCTGAACCCTTCCAGACCTGGCACATTGAAATCTGGATGACAGTCCAAACCTTCCCAAATTTTAGGATTTCAGATCTGACCCACTATGTGGGAGCTTTGACCTGCAAGCTGGGATTTGAAATCAGGTCTGGATTGGGGTTTGGTCCAGGCACATCTGGTAAGAAGAATAAACAAAAGCCATGTTCATCGTGATGATATAAATTTCCTAAATAGATCACATTTATGAAATGACTATACAGTTCATGTGCCGTTTCTATGGTTTGTATTATGAATCACTCATGATTGGACCCCTGTTAGCTGACCTCTCTATCAACAATGAAGCACTGAGAATGAAAAATCCGTGTGCTCATTCAAGCTGAACTGTACTTTCCCACTATCTCTGTTTAATGTCTGCATTGGTACATGCGTGCAGTGTATTGCACCAATAAACAGAAGATAAAGATGCTAAATTAAAACAAAAATATCTTTCAGAATCTCTTTTTTCAAAATCCATCATTGGAAACATAATGAACTGTGATACACGAGGTAGGCAGGCATTAAGAAATTGTCTTACACTCTTTGAATCCAATGCTTGACTAATATCTACATCTCCAATAGCATGTTGAAATAATCCATTACAAAAAATTACTATGGCATTTTACACTTTAATCAGACACAGCAGTAACCACATTACAGGAGCACTGAATTTACTGTACTGTGGCAGACTCATCTAGTACCCTCCCGCAGTATCCAGAGGCTTATGTTTTAGACATAAAGGAAAGAAAATAGCTCAAGTACATCTTCTTGGGTGGGCAGTTCTGTACACGGGAAGAACGGGTCCTTTCTTGACCTCTGCAGGTAGCCTGAAGGATGAGATGAGGCAGCCCCTGTTATCTTGCATAACTGTAAATATTGCTGTGTTTCTGAGAGTATCCTTCCCTTATGAAAAAACTTGCTACAATATTTGACTCCATGACCTAGTCGGGCCATGAATGTCACAGGCTGACTATATGCTATCTAATGCCGTACATCCTTTTATTTACTCTAAATTGGGTGCTGCTTAATATTTTTGTGTTCACATGTTCTCTTGTTATGGGACAGTTTAAAAGGAAAGATGTTCTCACTATGGCCTTATAATTTGGAACACTGCACATCTGCACAATTAGGTCCCCTTTAAATCTTCTTTCTTCCAGGCTAAATCGTTCTGTTTTTACTGTCTGTTGTCTTGCCATACTTCTAACTCAAGCCATATAACTAACGTGCACACTACAGAAATCTTTGCTTTTTCCCCTACATGGCTTTCAGACCTTCCCTTTGCTCTTCTCACCCTCCCCTTAGCAGCCACCCCACAGCATCCTTCTCTCTAGTTTTTCTGTTAGCATAATGAGAGAACCGTGCTATGCAGCACCCAGCAGAGAAAAGACAGACAGAGCTCAGAGTTCTGGAGGCCTTTCAAATGGAATGCTTATTTCCTGGCAGTCCAGGGATTAACAGAAAGGCCCTCAGTCCTATGGTGGGAGAGGTGGGGTAAGGAATCCCATCCTTTAAGAGGAGGGAGTGGAAGGAAGAGGACACCCAATCCTATATTTTCTTAAAATAGCAGCAGTTCCTGTGCTGAACAAACAGCAGATTGTAGGGCTCTTTCGGCACAGGAATTCAGTTTTAATCTGCCAGTGGTTCCAAACCAGACTTTGCTTTGTGCTCTTCTGAGTTTTAAGCTCCAAGTGTTAGCATAAAGAGGTTTGTACTTTTAATTTTCAGCACTGCAGCCATTGCTATTATCCCTCTTTAGTGAAAATCTTATTTTTGCTTGGACCTCTGCCATGCTTCATTTTTCTTCTCTTGTCCTTACCTGTGAAAATTCAGTACTTCTGAACAAATTCCATCCAAAATATTGATGGCGCCTACCAACCCATCCTGAGCATTCCTTAGCAGCTCCTACGTATAGTTTAAATATTCCTTCTGAAAGCTATTTATTTTAATTGCCAGCAGGCTGGTTCTCTCATGGGTAGGATAGAGCCAATCCCCATGCAGGAGGGCACCAACAAAAAGCAGAGTTTTCCAGTGCCCAATGGATTTGGAGCCCTCCTTTCTGCATCACCTTCTCAAACCCACAAGAGATTTGTTGGTTTTCTGATTAGAGGATTTTGTATGTAACAGGGGTCGCACTTCTGAAAAGGCTACAGGAGAGGCTCTAGACATAACCTTTATATTTAGCAGTCTAAGTTCAGGATGCTGATCTCCATTGCTAAGATTAAAAATTCAATAAACAAAGATCAGATTCTGGCCCTCAAGAAAATATCAGAGAGGTCCTGGAACCTGTAATTTATGAAATATATACCACAATCGTGGATTCCTTCTCATCACTGTTTTACAGTGCTGATTATCATCTTCATGGCATCTGATATCTGAAGTAAAGTCCCTTCTTGGTTCTCGTGGTACTTATCAAAAAAAGAAATGTGTACAATTGTAATAATTAAATCTCCTACCATCACGCCCTGCCCCTCTCAACCACTCAACATAGGCAGGTCCCCATCCTCTGAAGAGAATTCCTTGCTACAAGTAATAGAAGGAAAATTTTTCTCTAAAAACTTCCCTTTTCCTTTCTGGGACACATCCGCCATGTAGGTATTCATACCCTCAAAGGTCACTGGCTATCGCCTCTCCAGCTTAGCTGGGTACACACAGACACTCATAGAACAGAGACTGAACAGTCCCAGGCAGTTGTTGGCAGCAGCTCAGCCATGCACCAGCTCTCAGCCACATGCTCAGCACAAAGTATGTTGGTTTGCAAGTGACACACTCACACACACACACACACATTTTCAGAATGGAACAGCTTCTTCTCTAGCTCTGCATATACCATATATCAAAATAGCTTTCTTTGCCAAAGTGAAAATCTAACAAGGAACTGAGATAACTTGTACTTAAGGAAACCATATTTTTGAACATGTAGGAATGATAGCTTTCTCTTTTCATGTCTCTTACTAGCGTTTCCTCATCGATATAAAAGAGAGAGCCTATGCTTTTATCTTAGTTCTGTGACATAATCATAACTTACAAAGTCTGCTTTAAATAGGAGTATTAACAAAAGAGACACTGTAGACTCAAAAGCTGCAAACCAGAAACATTAGAGACACTGCAAAAGAGCAAACCAAAGCTCCAGGGAGTGTTGACAGTCACTTCCAGGGATTTGTGTCTCTGACATAAATTTCATTATATAATGCAGCAATGTCTTGCGTATGAAATGCCACACTATTAACCAATGTATGTTTACAGCCTGGCCTGCCTTTGCCATGGAACACTGCACTTTTCCTGGAAAATGACTGAAAGGGGATTTGAATGGTATGAAAAAGAGTTCCATATTTTATGGGGTGTTTTAATAATAACTGTTGCATAAAATGATACTTCTTTGTCTTTGGGGAACCATGTTTGCCTTGAGGCCCAGAATCATCACTCTGTGATAAGGGAAAAGGTGAAGCCTCCCTCTGGCCATATACAGGATTTTGTAGGGCTCTGCTGGAAATAATGTTCCTAATAGGATTAAGGTGTACCCTGACTCAGTTTCCACACAGGCATTCCTTTGTTAGTCTCAAAAGCCACTTAATGTTGGTTACATCCAAAATATACACATATGCCTATACACCTATATTCTATATCCTAGAAACAATACAGATATGGAGAATACTTCAAACAGGTTTAGGCCCAGGAGACACATCCCCATCATGGCATGACTCTAGAGGGGTACAACTTTTCTTTCTCATAATTTCATTTGTTTTAATCACAGGCTGTGGGCCTGTCACTCATGCTAAAGTCCAAACTCAATTTAAAACCATAGTTCAATCTGGCCTAATGTGGGCCTATACTTCTACAGGCCCCATGGGAGCTGTCCAACAGGTATTTCAGAGCTGCAGCCACCTTTTCTAGCTCCAAGGATTTTGCTATTTTCAGCAAAATATAAATTACCTCTCAAAGTCTACAGTCAATCACACAATAAACAAGGGCATTCAAATTGTTACTGTGCTTCACAACATGACTTCTCAGAACATCCTAGTGAGGACAGAACTCAGATCATCCAGCTAAAGGAAGAAGAAGATTAACATTTAAAAAAAATCCTAGCCATGCCCTTCCTTTGAGGTTCCAATGTTGATTCTCTATCTATTGATATATTCAAACCAAGACTAGATGCCTTTCTGGCATATATGGTTTAGCTGAACAAGTTAGGTGGAGGTAACTGGGTTAAATTCTACAACCTGTGATATACAGGACAGCAGACCAAATGATTGATTGGTTCATTCTGGCCTTAAGAATCAATTAATACATGACTAAATCTCTAAGTCTGCTTTATTCAGCTTGTAAGTTCTTCAGAATATAGACTGCCTGTGCTGCGTGTGTTATATAGTGTAGAACACCCTATAAGCATTAAACAAGTAACTAATGAAGTTGAAGCAGCAAAGAGTCTTGTGGCACCTTATAGACTAACAGACGTATTGGAGCATGAGCTTTCACGGGTGAATACCCACTTGGTCAGATGCATGTGGCACTGCAAGAGTTAACCTAAACACATTTTGTCACTGGTTTGTTCAGTACTTCCATGATACTGCTATAGAGCTCATGGGCAGTAGCTTTACATTTGTTACTTTTATTTTCCTTTCCCTTCCTTTCCTAGAAGCTTTAACAAAAGAAAATAGCTAGCAATCCAGAAGAGGAAATTTTCCTCAGCAGAGAAAATAGCCTATAACTGGCTTCCCATAAAACAGTGAAAATTACACTGTGAGCAAAAGTAGCAGAGGAGATAAGTCAACCTGTAGTGCTCTTGGGAAAATCTTTAGTGGTAGATATAAGGACAATATAATTGCTGAAGATGAGCAGGTTTTTCTTTTATCTCAATAAAGCACTTTTGGATGAAAAGATTGGAAAGACAGGAGCAATACAATAGAAAACGTCTGTTACAATCTTATTTACATAATTTTATGTAAAGGAGCATTGATGTATGAAGTGTAAAATGAATGTGTTGAATACTGAAAACAAAGCATTACAAAAAACGAATTCTGCTTACTCCCCAGCTGTAAAGAAGCTTAATGTTTGATTAAATACATTTGCCTGGTGAAGAGAGGCATTGATTTTATAAAAAGCTGAGTGTGCCATTTCAATACAACAGAAAACTCCCTGTCATTGGCTCTTTTATGCAATGTGGCTCATGCAGCTGAATCTTAAATTGTTTTGTATATTCTTTTGCAAGGAAAGATTTTCACAATATCACAGATATTAGCTGAAAATGCTAAACATGGAGCTCTTCTTGTACGTTTCCCCTCTTACCATTCCCTCTTCTCTCATGTATGTCATGGCATGGCTAGCTAAGTTGGTATGGTGCCATATTTGACAAGCTGTCAATGGCTTTGTAGACACACTAATCTAAAGTAGACGATGGCTGAATGTATGGACTGGTGGGTGGCTAAACACAAGCCATCGCCTAGATTTCCGTTTACTTCCATGATTGTCTTCTGCTTTATTGTAAAATTATCTATTTTAATAGAAAAACTTGTTAGCCTCAAGATACATATTATTGGAGACATTCCTTGACAGACTTCACAGATATCTGAAACCCATTTTAACCCATGCTGGTCCACCGCTTACAACAACATTACCTGAATGGTGTAATCCCATTGCCAGACTGCTAACCAGCCCTAGAGCATATGGCGTAAGTATATATATTGTGTGTGCATTAAACGTTGTGAATAGCATTTAGAACCTGATCTAAAGCCCACTGTAGTTAATGGAAGCATTTACATGATTTCAATGGGCTTTGGATCAAGCCTTTAACAAGACTAGAATCTATACGGCTGTAGTGTCGTAGGGGTGAAAAAGTACAGCCACATTTTCAGAAGTGGCTACTGATTATTAGTGTGGTGGGTTTTCGGGTGGCCTAAGGTCTGGTTTCCAATGGTACGCAGAAGCAGGAGACTGTAGGCAGTCACTTGCTTCAGACTGACAAAAAATCAAAGTGAGATCACTGTAATTAATAGCTGATATTAATCATCGACACTGAAAATATTAAAATGGAATCCCATCAGGCTTGTTTCTGGGAAGTTGTCACTGATTAGGGTCCCTTTTCCTTTTTAAAACACAGGAGCAGCTGAAGGATGATGACATGGACTGTATCGTGAATAATGATCAACTGACTATAAATTATGAAGACCCTAATCCTGTTCCAGTGCCGGCACAGGCCAGAATAGTCTCATCCCAGACTCCAGGCAAGGAAAACATTCATGAAGGAGACCTTGGATTAGGAGAATGTGAACTCCAGTTTGAGCACACTCCAGTACAAACCCAGTTGAATTCATTGGCATGAGCAGTGCAAATGTAATCACAAGAAATGCACAGAACATGATTGGGTATTGCAAATGCATGCACACAGGGGCATGTCTCTAACATTTAAAGTCTGGCTTTGTATCTTCTCAGCGCAGGAGTTTCAGCTCAGATACAGCATAAGTTGCTTATCCCATTGCTTGAAAGTGTTCCTACCATGAAAGTTAAACCACAAGAGAACCACAAGTTTTGAACAAGGTCATTCTTAGCCAAGACATTTCTAAGCCATGGGGAAAGGGGTGTGTGGCATCAAGTCATCCCAGTGAAACGATGAATGATCATAAAGCTGAATGGGTTTTGATTCTATCACAGATGGAAACTGAAACACAAATTTAAATATAATCCAGTTTTAGTCATTCTTTTCCAGGCTAATTAATTGCTGGTTGGATTTAAAACTAGACCAGCTGCTCTAAGCATAAATTTAACAGAGGAGTCCTATGCGCATTCTGAAACATCAGAAGCTTAAATTGGCCTTTTTCCCCCTAAAACATTAATCAAGTGGCTTCAAAGGATGTTAGTCCCCATGTGGGGTGGGGACTATTCTATAATAGGTTGTCCCGAGGAAAAGTTGTGGGTTTGCAACTCCCCGTCTTGCCAAATCTAGCTGAGGGGCAGGGGAAGCTGAGTACCCTGGATGCATGAAGGAATAGAGAAGGAAGACGAAATGAGGAACATGGTGTTGTGCCCTGAATGGCCCAAAGGAGGATGGAGTTGTGCACTGTGGGGCACAAGATGGGCAGGATTGACAGCACAAGGAAAGACGAGCACCTAGAGGCACATAGAGGAGAGCTGAACCTTCAATGACATATAGTGGGTTATTATACGTATGACAGTGGGTATTGTAGCTCAGTCATGAGTTCAGTAGCTAGGGCCTTCACCTTTATAAGTTCTGTGTAAGCGGCCCCATGCTCCTTGTATTCTTTGGAAAAGAACAATTCCAGATAGGCTTGGAGATGATTAGATGTATGGTGAAAATAACTAAATCCTTGCAGTATTAATAGGAAGATGTTAAGCTTTTTCCTCCTCCCCAAGAGCTGGAAGTGACTCAAACTTTCTTTGCCAAATGTTCTGTTCTCAAATACTCCCTCCACTGGAGCATCCTCTGCGTTTCTTCCCCATTTTATTTGTTGTGGCTGTGTCCATGTTTCATTAAATGGGATACACTAAGAGCCCTAGGCTGATGTCCTCTGCTTAACCATAGACTAGTACAGTAGAGAAAGATCTTGCACACCGGCATGCCAATATTCCTTAAGACTTACTTTGGAAGGATAACTGCTTTTTAGGGTGAAAAGCAGTTCAGTCTTCATGGCCATTCAGTCCCTGCTCTTCGTGCTGAGATTGTCAACAAAGGAACATCAGTGTTTTGTGGGGTGGACACCTATCCACTGGGACTGAATTAGATTCTTTTAGCTTTACAGAGTTGGGCTACCAGAAATCTCTAGTAGTGGTAAAAGGGTCTATAGCCTATTGCTATCCACTACATTATTAAATCCTTCTTGTTTCCTAATTTTAAAGTATGCTTTGTACCGGTGGAATACTGACACATAGCATGATGATATGTGCTGTTTTCAGCCATAAGGGATACTGGGAACTAGTGTCTAGTAATTCTACATGAAAATTTAAACAGTGAGGTGAGAGAGGCCTCTATGTTATAATTCAATTCGTACTCTGAACATTTAAACTACTTAATTTAATGCAGTGCTTGACTGAACGTGTGATTCACTACCATGATAAATATGGAGCTATTCTTCCTATTTGATTTAATCTTATAAAACATTGCTTGGAAAAGGACACATCAAATACCTAGTCACAATGTAGTGACTGCATACTCCATACTATGGTCAATATGCTAGAGAAGATGTGGTCTGGAATTCTGCTGTGTTACTAAACCCTTATTTTATTTCCTGTAGCAATAACTGGGATTCCATATTAAACTGCAGCATATGTTTAGATAGGTTTTAGAAGTATCATGAATGGATCCTGGATGTGAAGGAGAGCCCAGTTCAAAAAGAAACTGCACTAAAGGTTATCAGGGTCCTGTGATAACATTCACTGAGAAGTGCAACATCTGGTAACCTAGGGCAAGCTGTTATGAGCAAACATTCACATTGTTCTGCATAACAAACTTAGACTTTTCCATAATAGCTACTTCAGGACTTAGTCCAGCAAAGCACTTAACCAAGTGCGTAAATGTAAGCCAACTGGAGCCAATAGGCTACTCACACCCTGATGCCTTAGTGCATTTCTTTTCTTTTTTAAAGTTAATAGACAGCAGCTGTCACTGAGTCTCTAGCATACACACAGTCCTGATTTGTATACACATGAGGGGTGCACAAGCATCACAGTGTGCACATGCACAGCTTAGGTGCACATACGTGCACTTTTGAAATGCTACTCCCTATGTTCTCACAAATCCCGAAAATGCCCAGGAGAGAAAAATTAATTTGCCACTTGAGAACTGAACATTAGTAGAAACTAACATTCTGCATCATCAAAAAGTGCTGCTTCTAAATAGAAAGACTTTTTTCCTCTATTTCCTGTTAGCAAAATGAAAAACAGCCTTTTCAACATCTTACAATGAACCACTTCAGTGAGTTTTAAATAACTAAAATAGCACAAGCTCATCTCTACCAGTATAATCCCAACAGACATGAATCCAAGCTAGTCAGCCGTGAAGGGCTTGTCAACATTTTTATTTTATAAATAATTCTTTCAGAACCAGAGAATCCTCTGTTTGGAAACAGGAATCAACCAGTGAGTTGAGTTAACCCCTTGTTTTGGTCCTAAAAGTGAGCCATTCCAATCAATGAAATCTCCTCAGGAAGTTAGCTCACATTGAGTTGATCTAGAGCTTTTGTTAGCTTCCTTGGCAGTTTTTGCCCTTCAAAGGGATTAGCTGAAATACCTGAATTCGTTTTGTTTGAAATCTTTTTCTTCTAATGTTGTCCCTTTTTGGTATATTTAAATCAATTTACAACAGAAACCTGATCAAATACATGATTGTCAGTTTATGTACAAAATGAAAGCAAACTAAGTCTGCCAAGATAATACTGGTTTTTTTCTGCTTCATTCCTCCCTTTCAAGGGATTAAGAGATAGGAGAGCCCGGTTCGATAATGAATGTCAGAAGAGTAAATAGTCCCTCAACAGTCTGGTGAAGCAGATCCAGCCAACAGGCTCAAACTAATCCATCAGATTAAATGTGGTAGAAAAACAGATTCTTCATGAAAGTAAGGCGAAGCAATGCAAAAGCTATATGGAACCAGTCAGTGGTCCAGGTTGTTGCTTCCAATATGAAAAGCATCAACACCAGAATGTTTCTATGAGGAAATCTTTGCCCCATGGTAAAGACCACTAGTACACCCACCCACCCACCCACGCACACACCCACACACACACACACACACACGCACTTTGGCTCTGGCCCTTGGTGGCCTTCCTGCCAGCAAGGCCTCATTGAAGCTGCATTGCTGGAACCTTCCCCCAGCAGCCATGGCAGCCCCAGACCCTCTTTGAAGATCCACAAATAAATTGATACAGTCTAGGGCTGTATTAATTATTCCAACTAATTTCCCGGGGATTCGGGAGAAGGTAATGAGCATCTCAACCCAGTTCTTAACCCTTGAACCGCTCTGACTCCATCTTCTCCCACCAGTGTGGATTCTGGATGCTGCCAGCCCTACACATGTTCCAGGGAGTGGAAATGATGCTGTTTATGAATCAAGTCTTCTTACCAATAAAGGCAGTCCTCAGTATCATCAGAGCGGTGGCAATATTCACTCACCTAGCCAGCAAGTGAAGAAAGCAGGTCTTAGGTACAGATGAGACCACCATCATTTCAGGCCCTAGATGGCTCTAAACCTGGGCAAGATAGATTAGTTTCACCTTCCTTGTGTATCTTATGAGTTTTGAAATTCCGATGCTGGAAACCCTAGGGAATAAATGAATGTATATTGGAGCCACTGTTCTACATCGTTCTTATTGTTTAACTGTCTATTTCTATGTATGTTACTATGAAGGCTGATGGACATAAATAAAATACTACTGCTGTTTTATTGAATAAGGATTTCAAATGAGAGAGCAGCATGTCTAATGAGCTAAACTCTAAAAGAAAACCTCACACAGTGATATTGGGCATTACATTTGCCTGAGACAAGTAATACACAAGTGAGTTCAAGTAGGATAATAATATCCCATAAGCATAATGAGATTTCTTATACCGGAGGTAGGATATATACTAAATATAACCCAGTGCTTTAGAATACACAGCTGACTGGAAATGAAAATATAAGAAAGAGAAAAGGCAAAGGGGAATACATGAATGATGGAGAAAAATGAATCTGTATGCCAGAGAGATGAGCAACCTAAAAGAGGTCAAAGGATTCAGCACTGATTGCAAACTTAAAAGCCCAAATGAATTATTTGCCAGTAGTTTGACAACCTAAGAATTTAGTTTGAGAACGCTACTAAACACTAATGCTGAAAAAAACAGTGTCACTGATCACCAGCCCTGTGCTGTAAAACACTAGGAACTCCACAGGCCTACAGGGAGCTAGAACAGAAGTCTGCAGGCTGACTGACTGAAAGCAAATGAAAACAAAGACCCAAATTTAAGAGGCTACTTTTTATGTAGGGCTGTTACTGGAGCAGTGGATGCAATGCCAGGCCAGGTCTACACTACAAAGTTTTGTCGACATAGTTGTGTCAGTCATAAGTGTGAGGAAAAAATGCACCTGCTGTCACACTGTCTGGAATGGCTCATTACCATGAGTGCCAACCTCAGGGCAGACTGTCAAAAAGCAGGCAGACACCTCAAGCTGGTGGTATGTTCTATAATGAGCTTTCACAAACACAGTAACAAATGTGAACTCCTGGATCGCTGTAACAGTCTTATCATGGAGTCACAGTCCCCTTGGGCTCTCCAGTCTATTTTGCTACCAGGTAAGCTAGACTTAGTGATAAATGGTCACTTATATCAAAAAATTACAAAGTATTCAGGTTGCTCCCAGTCCCAGGAGACCAGTCACTTATGCCAGATCAATTTGTCTCTTAGATCTCATACCAAAGACAATGTCTAGAGGCAACTGTGTAAAAAACTATCTAAAGATTTATTAACTAGGAAAAAGAGAGTTATTTACAGGTTAAATTAAGCAAGGAAATATGCACATGAGTTACCATCTAAGGTTTCTAAAAGATGACAGAGATGTTGTAATCTGTCAATTCAAAATGTCTTACAGGATGGATCCATGGGTAACCTCTGGAGATCTCTGCCTTAGTTTAGTGTGTCTGGCTCTCTGAGAGTTCAAACAGCAAAGAGATGAAAAATTCTCATATGACTCTGTCTTATCTTTTCCATTTGGTCTTCATCTATGATCCTTGCTCCCTTACACATAGCATTTCCAAGGGATGATAGGGCCATTCACCAATCCTTTGTTTCACAACGTTCCTTAATGACCTGTTTAATCTTGACGGGACTCCTTAAAGGGCAGAGGATACGATTCCCATACCTGAGTTCACCAGTTCAGAGCAAACATTTTCAGTGTTATAAAGCAAAACTTATATATTTTGGTATAGAGTGGAATACAGACATTACAGCTGAGATTAATGCATGCAGCAATTGACAAGCATTCACAGAATCTAACCACTATAAATATTCTTATAACACTAATACCTATTTTGAACAAAACGTTCGGGTGAACTGGTTTGGTTTCCATCTACGAGTTTGTCACTTCTTAACTAATGCCTATAGCCTTGGCCAGAACTGACACTTGGTTTACCAGCATCATACCTGCAGCCAACACAGCTATGTTGGCAACCTCCCCCCACCCCAGCATATATGCAACTATGCTGAAAGAAGGAAGTGGTGTTACCATACTCACAGAAAAACCCCTTCAGTTGTCATAAGCTCTGTCTGTCTTAGGGGGCTCTGCCAATATAGCTATTCTAGCAAAGCATTTGTAGTGTATATGAGACATTAGTCTGCTATCTTCAGCGGAAGTGTGAGAACCACATTGACGGTATCAGTTTCTTCCATCTTCCTTCTTTCTCCCCCCAACTCCCCACAAGAATCCTGCTGCTTAACAATGTCGCCGTGAGGCACCCACTAGTCTCATCCCTTTTATTTTGCTTTTAATTTGAAAGGGAAAGCTTGTTTAATTACTAGCCAGAGCCCTTTGGTGGCAGGGAGGCACCACGGGCTTACAGATGTACGGTATAACAGTTGAGCTGTAGGGGAAATTTACTTGGATAGCTTATATTACAGTGAGCATACTCAGCTGAGTGGGCTCCGGAGTCCATGGCAGCTGGAGGTAGGGAGCAATTGTCTAGCTAGGGGATGCACCTTCAGTGCACTGGTTCCAGATGGTATAGAACCTGTCTCAACCTGCACAGTTTAGGCTACCAGAGGCACATATGACCCATCCTCAAGCCTGGCCACTGGTTACTAGGCAGTTTCTGATGCCCGTTTAAGGCTTTAGTTCTAATGGCCAAATTAACGGATCAAGCCCAGCCACTTACAAGACTGAATTTCAGTCCATGTACCACTGCAACACTCTTCTGAAACAACATAAATCATAAAACCCAGCCATAAAACCCATGAGAGCTGGGGACAAGATCTTCTCAGTTGAGAGGACCCAGCTATGCATAAATCTTCCAGTGGAGGGCAGGTGACTCCAGAGTCTGACTGTCTTTAGGAAATGCTGCAAACCCTTTCTCTTCAGAATAGCCTTTCCACCAAAAGAATTACACTCACAACACTGAAAACCAACAAAAACAAAAAATAAACCAGCCCCACCCCCAAAAATTAATAAAACCTAAAAATCAAGAACAATAATCCTACCTCAAGCAGAGGTTTTACCCCAAGAATGGAGACATGCGAGAGACTCCATGAAGTCCGCTAATGACTAAATGATGGATTCCCTGTAACCTGAAGTCTTTAAATCAAGATTCAGTTATTCAACCAGAGGTTAGGGGGTCTATTATAGGAGAGGGTGGGTGACGTTCTGCAGGTGGTCAACAAAGATGATCATGATGGTCCCCTCTGGCCTTAATGTCTCTGAATCCTAGCTATTGATATAGATTTGACCTAGAAGGTGCTCAGTATAAAATCCTCAGATAGATTCCCTAGAGGAAGCTCTAAGCTTAGGTGAAGTCAAGGTTCTAGTAGACACAGGCTCTAAAACAGGGGGAGTTTAGTGGGGGAGGCGACTTGCCACACATGACCTGCTGATCCTGCCACTGCTGAGGCCTTGGTCCATTCCAGACTGCTGTTGGTGATTTGAGAGGTTTGTGGAGCATTCTTCCTACACTGGGGAAGAGCAAAAGATGTTTGGGTGAGGCAAATTCATTCAATTTATCAACGAGTGTACCAACAGGGCAGGGTGTAACAATTTTCACCTTTGCTTTATAACTGCACAGTTTGCATGGCTCCTGCAACCAGTTCCCAAATGAGAGCTTAGGGCCTGACCACCACTAACTGAAGAATGGCTGCGGGGGCTTGGCCCCTGCTACAACTCAGACCCTTAAAAAGAACTGATTAGTGTCACTGATGCCCTGGCACCAGTCAATTTTCACTCTGACCTAGTTTAGTGGCGAGTGGCTGTGGTCTGGTGCTGATCTCTAAAATTTAAAAAGCCTGAGTAGGAGATTAGCATATGTGAGAACACTTGAAGGGAAGTGCGAGATCATTTCCCCATCTCTGGTACCGTTCTTCCCCTTTTATTGATACTACTAAACCATCACTGTGGGAAATGATTTGTCACTGGGGCTCAATAATATATGAAGAGCGTTTGGGGCTGTGGGGGCTTTAAAAATACTTGCCCTTTGGTGCATTCAGAAAACTCCCTACGGGAGAACACACCCCAGACCTTTGTTACAAGACTTTTGATCCCTGCATCCACAGGTACAAATTACATTGTGTGCTATCAAGCTCCTCGGAGGCTTCCTTTGTATTTGTACAGTCCCTAGGACATTGTGGGAACCTCACAAAACACAGAAGAGTGATATACTTGGTGATACTTTTCAAGCACACATATGAATGTTTCCAGCAAATGATTTAATGCAAGTATTCCCTAGACATGTGCCCCTACCGACTGCAGCCCTATGTAACTTGGTAAATGGGGATTTAACAGGATAAAGGGAACATGCTTGTGGAACTCCTTGCTTATAATATTAATTGCACTGGTTTAAAATGGAGTTATCTTTTAAAAGAGGCGAAGATAAAGTACATATACATAAATATACAAGGCAAGCCCAGTGACCTCCTTTTTTGGTTGGGTTGTGCTGTGACTACTGTCTGAGGCCATGTGGCACAGGCCCTGCCACTGCGCAGGGGAGCCAGGACTGGTATGAAACCTAGTGTTTTGCAGCAGTTTTCTGCACAGGTTTTCTGGCACATGCCGTACTAGAATTTGGCCTGTCACTCATAGCAATCTGAGTTGATGGGGATTTTCCTCAGAAGCTGCAAATATAGAAACACCATAACACGGGGCTAAAGATGTGCTTTGTAGAGAGGGCTAAAGCAATGACTGCAGCTAGGATTCCTTGAGGTTTTAACATCCTGGATTTACTTGTTTTGAAAGCCCTGTTTAGGACGGTGTTTATTTAGACTAAGCGTTCGCCATCTGTTCTACCAAATTCTAAACAGGAAGAGAATACACTCCCCCAGCAGTCACAAAACACAGCATTGCTGTACTATTCATGGTAGAACATATTGGGTGCTGAGTTCACGGATGACAGTGCAGAGTGGCTGAGATTTTTCTTTCAGGAACAAATTGAGGATTAGCAAAAACAATGAGGAGTCCTTGTGGCACCTTAGAGACTAACAAATGTATTTGGGCATAAGCTTTCATGGGCTAAAACCCACTTTATTAGATGCAAGGAGTGGAAAAATACAGTTGGCAGGTATAAATACACAGCACATGAAAAGATGGGAGTTGCCTTACCAAGGGCGGGGGGTCAGTGCTAACAAGCCAATTCAATTACGGTGGACGTGGCCTTTTCTCAACAGTTGACAAGAAGGGGTGAATACCAAGAGAGAGAAAAATCACTTTTGTAGTGCTAATGAGGCCAATGCAATCAAGGTGGCCCATTTCAAACAGTTGATAAGAAGGTGTAAGTGTCAGCAGAGGGAAATTACTGTTAGTAGTGACCCATCCCCTCCCAGTCCTTATTCAGACCTATGTTGATGGTGTCCAGTTTGCAAATTAATTTCAGTTCTGCAGTTTCTTCTTGGAGTCTGTTTTTGAAGTTTTCTTTGTTGAAGAATGGCCACTTTTAAGTCTGTTATTGAGTGACCAGGGAGGTTGAAGTGTTTGCTGACTGGTTTTTTAATGTTATAATTCTTGATGTCTGATTTGTGTCCATTTATTTTTTTGTGTAGAATCTGTCTGGTTTTGTCAATGTACACGGCAGAGGGACATTGCTGGCACACAATGGCATATATCACATTGGTAGATGTGCAGGTGAATGAGCCTCTGATGGTGTGGCTGATGTGGTTAGGTCTTATGGTGGTGTCCCTTGAATAGATATGTGGACAGAGTTGGCAACGGGGTTTGTTAAAGGGATTGGTTTCTGGGTTAGTGTTTTTGTGGTGCGGTATGTGGAGAATTCCTCCATGAACTCTGGTGTGCAGGAGGAGTGCACCTGCCACTACTACCCGGTGGCAGGTGAAGCACAGCTACTGTGCTATGCTGGATCTGCTCCCCATCCTCCCTCAGACCCATGTGAGTGCTGTGTGCCCTGGCAGTGCATGGAATGACCATTCCCTGCACTCCAAGTGCAGCGACTGCACTGTGAGAGGCAAGGCTTATTGGGTGCTGCACCTTTTCTCCTGCGCAATGATCTGTACAGGCTGGCCCAGAGGCAGAGCTGACATTTGCAAGTGCCACATCTTCAGTGACACAGGTCAAGTTTGGAAGAAGAACTTTACATGTTCTCTCTCAACACAGCACCACACACAGTGCTCCCAGTCCCCCCAGGAGCCCACTCCAACACGTCCCCATTGTATTTTCAAAGGGGTTGCTCCCATTTCTAAATGTATAATTTATGGAGCTGCTAACAAAACCCAACATTCAACATTCAAGTAACATTCAAACTATTACCAAATATCACTAATTACTAATAATAGTAAATCTATTACTGATTATAAATAATATGAACCCAGGTCACACAGAACCATCAATAACTGTGCTATCCCTCTGCCTCTGCAAGG
Source organism: Chelonoidis abingdonii (assembly GCF_003597395.2). Taxonomy (NCBI): domain Eukaryota; kingdom Metazoa; phylum Chordata; order Testudines; family Testudinidae; genus Chelonoidis; species Chelonoidis abingdonii. The sequence continues at coordinate 32,597,474 of NC_133776.1, forward strand.
GAGAGCTGTGCTGGAGCTTAAACTGTGTGTCAGCTTCCTGCCACACCTGTCTGTCCACCTTACCAGCAAACTCTTTGAGACTGGCAGTCTTAACCTTGTGTCACAGGTAACAAACAATGAATCCCAGTGCCCGAGCTCCCTAGAGACGTCTCTCTGACTGGACTGTCATAGAAATTATTACGTTAGCTTCCTCCAAAGAGACAGTGCACACACCAGCCTGTTGGTTTAACTGAGGACTCACTCTTTACTTCAATAGAACAGCACTGAGACAGCTTAATAGTAAAACGGGGAGGAATAGCTTAGTGGTTTGCACAGTGGCCTGCTAAACCTAGGATTGCAAGTTCAATACTTGGGAGGGCCATTTAAGGAACCGGGGTAAAAATCTGTCTGGGATTAATCTTGCTTTGAGCAGGGGGTTAGACTAGATGACTTTCTGAGGTCCCTTACAACCCTAGTCTTCTATAAATTCTAGAACTACAAATAAGTTTATTAATAAGAAAGGGAGTTAAGTGAACTAAGCAGAGATAACAAACAGAAAATGTTTACAAAAAAAAAAAAGTCACCCTTTTTAGTACCTAAAAGTACAGTACTAAGCAAGCTATGTCTTGTCTAACATGGTTTCCCACTTGACATCAAGTTACCCACATATCCAGCCCTCCAGTCAAGAGGATTCAATATCCACAAAATCAGTGTGCTGTGCCTTTTGTCCCCTGAGTGATGGATAACTAGAATGCCTTTTGTTCCCCTTATATTTCCCAAAATCCATTATCTTTCCTTCAAGAGCCAGGAAGACCTCCAAGGGGCTCAGATTCCATTGTGTCCCCCAGTGTACTCACCTAGCTGTTTCCTCCACCACTTGTTAGCTTGGTTGCTTTACCACCTTATATGTACATGTACTTTAGTGGTCTATGGCTTACAAAGCTTGATCCAGACAGGTCAAGCAACATTCCTTTGTCTAAGGAAGGTTTGTTTATCAAGTCTGCCCCTAAAACGTACTTTAGGAACATCTATCCAGCATATATCCATACATAACTCCTTATATGCCATCCGTACACACATTGTGCAATGAAAATCATGACCAGTGTGTCCCCAGTTTTTATGTGATACCATACCTGATAGTCGTTTGGAGTATAATAATATCATTGATTCAATTCCTTAGTCTTTGCAGTTGAGACCTCCTTTTCTCCCCTTAAAGTTTCTGGACCTTGACTGGCATTTATTTCTACAACTATCTATTTCAGGGGCCTCACATGCTCACCAAGTTGAAATTAATTTTCCAACATTCAGCAGCTATTCTGTTCAATAGGTCCAGTAATTTAAATTATTTAGACTCTAAATGCACTAATAAAATAAATATATATATACTACTGTGTTCTACAGTGTTTCTATTTTTTCTAAAACACAGTTTAGTTTAGTGGCTTACCATTCCCACCAAACTATGGACTTGTCAAAGTCAGCTATTCCAGATATGTCCATATGTCAGGGCTTGGTTACACTTGTGAGTTAGAGCGCATTAAAGCAGCCCCAGGAACCCTAGCTCACTAATCTTCCACACTGGCAAGGCACATAAAGTGCTCTGAGTCCAGAGCTAGAGCACTCCTGATACTCCACCTCGGCGAGAAGAAAATACATGTCAGTGTGAACAAGGTGTTGCTTTACTGCAGTCTGATCAGCCTCCAGAAACATCCCATAATCCTCTTAAGTTGAGTGGCCACTCTTGTCATTGTTTTGGAATCACTGCAGGCATGCCAATATGCCCTTTGAAAGCTTCATTTCTGACAGCCAGCATGCTTATCTGCTCCGAGACAAAGCAACCATTATTGTGGAATGCTGTGTGTGAGAGAGAGAGAGGCAGGGGAGCAGGGGGAGTCTCTTGCTATCTGAACTTACAAGACAGTATGCTGACATGCTCTCAGCCCCCCCAAAAACCCACTCTCTCTCCCCCTACATACACACAACACACTCCCTGTCACACTCCACCCTACCCCCCTCATTTGAAAAGCACATTGCAACCACTTGCATGCTGAGATAGCTACCACCATGCACTGCTCTCTGTGGCCGTGGCAAGAGCTGCTAATGTGGCCATGCCAGTTCGCTTGCAACTGTCAGAGTGGACAGATTGCAGCGCTTTCCCTACTGCGCTCTATGAAGGCTGGTTTAACTCAAAGCGCTCTACATCTGCAAGTGTAGCCCTGCCCTCAGTATCTCCTTTGGTCATTGAATTCTAGCTGGTTGTCAGTTAGCTTCAAAGACTTCAAAGACAGTGTCTGTACCCACAAGACTTTTTCTTTGAGGACAGATAGTGAGGAATGCATTCAGAGTCCTTGACCTCCATCGTCACACACAATGATCACTTGCTTTAAAATAAGCATTTTCTGTTAAAGGTCTTAAGTCCTTCATTAGCATTTCACAAGACTTCTTTGAGGGGTAATTTAGTTACACGAGTATACAAAATGTAAATGTTTGCTATAGTAGTACCTCAGTTATGAACACCACAGTTACAAATGCACCAGTCAACTATACACCTCATTTGGAACTGGAAGTACACAATTAGGCAGCTGCAGAGACAAAAAAGGGAAATACGGTACAGTACTGTGTAAAACTACAAAAAAAAAAGGGAAAGTTTAAAAAGATTTGACAAGGTAACTGTTTCTGTGCTTGTTTAATTTAAATGAAGATGGTTAAAAGCCACATTTTTCTTCGGCATAGTAAAGTTTCAAAACTGTATTAAGTCAATGTTCAGTTGTAAACTTTTGAAAGAACCACCATTCCCGAGGTGTTCGTAACTCTGAGGTTCTACTATATTGCATTATACAGAACCAGATAAGCGAGCACAGTACAAGTAACATCCCATTTGTTTTTTGAAGTTTAAACACCCAAAATACTTATACATTTACAATCACTTTGATCTAATACAGAAGTGACTTGCCCTGAATACTCTGTAACATGACCTGTCACACCTATATTTAAAAAAAAATCATGAAACTCACACTAACTAAGGAAGGAGAAATACACACTAATATATTCGTGGGCAAAAGACATGTTAGACTAGAGTTCAGTCTGAAGTTAAGGTAAAAAAAACTTGACAAGAATAATTTGTGAATAGTAAAAGACGAGAAATTTGTCACAATAACTATTCATTCTGAATTATATGCCCAGCTCCATGTAGCAGGCTGAATCCTCTATTAAAAAATAAAATCAAAGTTCATTTTTATAAACTGTATACTTAGCAAAGACATACATTTTAACCCCTGAGTGGGAGAGAGCAGACATTTTCAGTTATCCTCAATCTAACATGTCCCTCAGCATCAAAGCGAAATAGAGTAAGATTAAAGCAGTAGTAAGAAGTCAATAATAATAAAATTTTGAATAAGTATTAGCAAAACTATTTCACATTTTGGAGAGCTAGAGTGTGCGAGTCCCTTTTACACTATAATCACCTTTGTTAGAATTTGGACTGGTGCTTTTTTTGTTAAAAAGTTTTCCCTCAGATTTTCTGACCTTTTGACAAACTGATTGATTCAAAATGAAAAATTTAATTTCAAGTCAATCTAAAAAAATTAGTTTGATTCTAATGTAATCTAAACATTTTTTTGTTATCTGAGGGCTTTTCCACCATCCCTTTCCTTTTTTTCACCCCAACAGGAAGAGAAAGGAGTTTAATTTAAAAAACATTTAATTTCCATTCAATTTGGTTAGGTAGAAAATTTTTTATTTCAAATCAATTTGCTGAAAAATTGGAAATTTCAAATGAGAAATATTTTTCACAAAAAATATTTGTTATTCAAAATAGCCATTTTTCAACCCGTGTAGTTTTAGTGGCAGACCCTCAGGCTTCATTATATCAACAACGTTCTGCTGTAATGAAGTTTCACAACACCTCTGTGAGGTAGGAAAATATTGTCACCCCATTATACCAATGGGGAAATGTAAGTTAAGCAACTTGCCCTAGCCACACAATGAATTATTAGCAGAGTATTGATTAGAACACTGGCCCGTCTGACTTCCAACACCCTGGTCATGTCACCAGACTATACCGCTCTAGTCAGCAGGAAGCCAGTGAGTAATAAATAACAAGGCACACAGCTGGTTGGCAAAAATTGGCCACATCTCATTGCTGCAAGACCCAGCTGAGAAGATACACCTTAGATCCATGATGGTCCCTCTCCCAGAGCCCACCATGCAGCCTAAGAGAAGCGGGCTTAGAAGGCATGGTGACACTCACTACCAGCTGTCTGGATATTTTTTTGTTGGTGGTGCAGAGTTAGAAGCTAGAAAACCTGACCTATGAAGGAAGGTTTAAAAAAAAAAAAGGATATGTTTAGTGTTGAGAAAAGAAGACTCAGGGGAGACCTGATGATAGTCTTCAAATATGCTAAGGGTTGTTATAAAGAGGATGGTAATCAATTGTTCCCCACAGCCACTGAAGGTCAAAAAAGACATAATCAGCTTAATCTGCAGCAAGGGAGATTGAGGTTAGATATTAGGAAAAACTTTCTAACTATAAGGATAGTTAAGTACAGGAACAGATTGCCAGGGGAAGTTTTTAAGAACATGTTAGACACAATAGATGGATTAGCTGACTTCTAGAGGCCCCTTCCAGCTCTACGTTTCTATGGTTTTATTATTATATACTGGATGATACTCTTAATCTACCCTAAATATGTTATTTTATACTGGCCAATACCTGTTACAGAATATTTTATACTGTCTGGTACCTTGGCTTCACGCTTCAAAGTTGAGATACATATAGAACCATAGTTCTACAACATACCTCCTGCTAGTGCGACTGCTACAATCTGGCTGCTAGGTAACAAACTTTGTACAGGAGACGGCCAGGTATGGCCATCTCCTGCCTTAATCTAATGATTGTCCAAGGAAGCCAATCTGACTAAACACATGGACAAGAATGCTTCTGCCACAACCACTTCTGGAACTAAAGCTCCCAGTAGCTTCTGTGCAGTTGCTAGACAACTGGGGAATGACGAAACTGTCAAATGGAGCTGCTCTCAGGAGATTTCTTCTTATTCTGGTTCCAAATTAAGATCCACAACTCTGTCGATGTTTAGACAATCCATACATTCTAATGTTGGTCTCCTTCAGATCTAGATCAGGACACTGCTAATCAGTCCAGCTCCATGGAGGAGGAGTAGAGCACTGGAGTTTGGAAGTAAACATGTTAAATTAAAAACTAATCACTACTTGTCAGTACAACACCCCCTTTGTCATAGCATCAGGGTGCATTAGTTTTCTTTTCAAATATAGTTAAAACATTTCTATGGAACAGAGAAACCCTGTTAATTTGCTGCTCTGAAACTATTATTTCTCATGCAAAAGCCTCATCGCCACATAAAAAAGGTGTGTGTGTGGAGGGGGCGCAGAACACATCCTTCACTCTGCACCCTGAAGCCTGCCACACCCTGGTTTGGAGAAACCTCTGGATGAGTTACAGACATGGATGCCCTATGTAGTCTTATCAGAAGAGCCAACAGCAGAAGCACCCATTCCATCTAAGCCATCAGTGGCATACAGGGTGATAAAATGCATCATAAGTAATTCAGCCTCAGACCAGTTAGAGATATGAGTTGTAGCTAACTCCTGCCTTGACCTGCACTCTATCATGGCTACCATTTTTGATTCAGAGCACAGGCATTGCATAATCACTTCATCCTACCCACCACACCTTGGAGGGCAACAATATTTTGCATTTGCTGAAGCTTCCAGGCTTCCCCTGTCGTTTCTGGGAGATTCTACTGAATGAATTGGTATGCTCAAAACCAGATATTTCTGCCTGTGGCTACAAGCTTAATTGGTCCATTTCTCTTCTCTTTCTATTTCTCAGTCTTTGGATTTGTTTGTTTTAAACCCAGTCCCTGCTGTTCCCTGACTCCCACTCTAGTGCTATTGTCATAACTATAAAGGGAAGGGAACAGCCCTCCTGTGTACAATACTATAAAATCTCTCCTGGCCAGAGACACCAGCATCCTTTTACCTGTAAAAAGTTAAGAAGCTCAGGTAACCTGGATGACACCTGACCCAAAAGGACCAATAAGAGGACAAGATACTTTCAAATCTTGATGGGGGGAAGACTTTTGTTTGTGTGCTTTTTGTTTTGGGGTTGTTCGTTCTTGGGACTAAGAGGGACCAGACATCAATCCATGCTCTCCAAATCTTTCTGAACCAGGCTCTCATATATTTCAAACTTGTAAGTAACAGCCAGGCAAGGCGTGTTCGTTTTATCTTTGTTTTCTCAACCTAAAAGAGGCTCAAGAAGAGCAACAACCCTGGTATGATAAACATACCAGAGAGCATTCCTTCAAAGTAGGGGACTAGTTTATGGTGTTGAAGGCACTCCAGGCCCATAAGATGGAAGCGTCATGGGAAGGACCATTCACGGTCCAAGAGCGCCTGGGAGCTGTTAACTATCTCATAGCATCCCCTACCTCAATCCTAAAGCCTAAAGCGTACCATGTTAATTCTCTAAAGCCCTTTTATTCCAGAGAATTAAAGGTTTGTCAGTTTACAGCCCAGGGAGGAGATGACGCTGAGTGGCCTGAAGGTGTCTACTACAAAGTTTGGCTTTACCTTACAGCTATGCTAAAGAACAGCATTTATTTCCAAACACAACCATAAAATCACCTTCAGGGAAGGGCTTTCAAAGACAGTGACCACATCTTCAGTTCTTGTCTGTAAACACATGGCTATTTCAACAAGACTCCATTCCATAGTTACAGTCACAGGAAACCTTTACATGGTAAATTTACTATATTTTTATCCCTTTGTGAGCTAAGCAGTTGGTGAAAATTCAGGGTCCTGTATCTTGTTTCAACTAGGAGGTGTCACCGTGCCTCAGTGGGTCACTGCTGAGGATGCCAAATTCAGAACAAACTGCTGAGAAATAGGGCAGACTCACCTCAATCTTCTGGTTATTCTATCATTAGATTATACCAAGCCAGTAACAAAAAGTAAACTTCTGTCTCACCACATTAGTTAATAAGTCAAAGCTGCAATCTCCTTTGGCATTCCAGCCATTGGCTCATCACCCCAGCGCTGGACTCCATGATGAAATTGGTTTTCGATAACCACTCATCGAACATAGGGTACTTGTAATCCCAAAAGATCAGTCGTATAGCCAGGTCAATATATAACTCAGATCTTATCCACTAATCACGCCGCTGCCAATCCTTTAGTAACGAAAATCTAAAGGTTTAATTATAAAATGCAAGAAGAGTTAATAATGGTTAATAGATCACATACAAATAAATCCTTATATCAGTTTTATAGCAGTGATGGAATAAACTTGTAAAGTCTCTCTGGTATCTTCCAAAATATTGGAAGGTCCATAGTTCTTCAGTCCATAGTTCAAAAAGCTCCTTGTAGTTGTAAATCCATAGTCCAGACAATCAGGTCAGGAAAGAGGCCAAAGGGAGATGTTTCAAGTGTCCTTTTATCTCCTCTGCCATGTGCCTGGAAATTTATTGTCTCAAACAAGGCTGTCAGCCCAGGTGCATGGAAAATTACTGGCCCAAGGCGGAGTCTAGGGTCACATGAGTATATCATATGTCCTTACATGCTTTGACTCACAGGAGCAACCACTGCCCCTGCTCTTGCTAAGACATGCACAGGAAGGCTTATTGAGTGAGCTGAGTTTCTTCTATGGCCCATTGTTAGAGTGAAGTGTCCTTAATGGGCCATCAATACATAGCTGTCTGGGTCTGATGCAATCTTTGCCTGGCCGGTGTTACCCAGGAACACAACACATTATGATGCCATTACATAGCCAATATTCATAACTTCATATACAAAAAGTATATGCATACAAGATAACCAAGCATAACTCTTCCATTGACACTTTACATGATGCTTGATACAAGATTTGTTGCAATTGTATAATAGTGGTAATAGCAATGATATAAATGGTCATATTCAATCATACAACATCCCAGGAGGAGAAATTGATGATGAAGCTAGGTATTTCTCTGATGCAATCTTGTTGATTTACAAGGAACAGGCAAAATCCTGTTTCCCTGAACACAGCAGGAATCAGACAGCAAGGGAGCTTCTTTGCTCCCAGTTCCAAGCCTCTTTCAGCCAGCATTCAGCCAAAACCTCTCTCTCTCAGCTCTTCTCAGGACCACGTGCATAGTATTCGTTCAGGCTGTGATCTTGGTTTTCTGATCACACACTTCTCCTAAAACACACACAGAAACCTCTCCATACATGCTCCTTTGTTTTGGGCAGCGACATTTGCCTGGTGTTTGGGTGGAGTGTCCTAGTGTTTCAGCTATCTGGTTCCATAAAAGGAGCATAATTTCGTACATTAATCCCGAACGAAGGGCAGATATTAAACCTTTTGAAATTGGTGGGTGTGACCCAACTCATAACAGTATTAAGATGAACTTTTTTGACTGCATAGAATTGAAGGATTGGGATTCTGAGTACTGTAAGGTTTGGGATATCCTAAAAATCAGAAAAGAGAACATACAGAATTCATCAAATGGGCAAGGGACTAGTTCCCTATATGAACTCCATTAATTGAATATATTACCGATAATTCTCTCCCCTCAAAATCCTCATTTCCTTTGGGCACAATCATTATCTTAAGCTTTCATTGAAGCTGAGATATTTCAATGTGTGAGGGCTGCAGGATTTGTCCACCTTGGTTGGTGATCTTAAGCAAGCAACATATTTAATACATTTATTGAATTCTGTAGACGGTATACTATGAAGCACAATTACAACACTCTAATAGTCTCTTCTTCGTGCACATAATCATCAATATTCAGATGCATCCTTATGTCCATTTCACTATATGTCTGCGGAAAACATAAAAAGCAAGGAAACTTTATTTAAAAAAATAGGACCCGATTCTGATCTCACAGTCTGGAGTGGCGTTATCCTGGTATCAGATGACAGCCAAACCTGAGTGACCAAAAAGATGCCCATTGCAATAGCATAAGAAGCCAGTATTGGGAAGCAGTAACTAGGGAATAACTTATCAAGATAGGGAGGCACCCATCTCTGGGTAGATTCAGATTTCACACCAGATTTTCATTTGAATCAGAAAATTACTTAAGTCCTTTGAGTAAAAGGCCCAGGAGATGAAAGGGCTTTGTTCAACACACCTACATTTATGTTGGCTGAGCCCTTCCTACTTAAAGGAAGACAAGGAAAACTATGCAAGTAAGAATTCTGTTATATTGTCTGTTTGAACTGTGGATTTTAACAACACATTTTTATGGCATTTTGTCTTGTCCCACTCCCCTTCCCCTGGGGATAATTAAATGCTTCTCGAGGACCATGTTGTAAATTCGATTTTGGATTGAGCCATTCTCTGCTATAAAAACAGGAATTAATCTCATTTGTGCAAATATCTAATACATGTTATACCATCTTTAGAAGATACACAGCCTGAAGGAAGCCATTGCATTCTTCACAACACTTTTCTCAAAACTAATCTAAAGGGTTTTGACAACAATAATCTTAGAAAGCAAATTAGTAACAAAAAAAAGAACTTTAAATAATAAACCCACACATGGTAGGCCTGATAATATAAATTTGGTCTTGTCAATCACTGGTCTTACAGAGGGACCATAATACAGTAGCATATTCTGATGCATGCTGCAGCAGTCTGCATGGCTGACAGAGGGGTGGGAGGACAAGTTCACGACAACAGGGACAGACAGTTCTAAAACCACCTTTTCAGTGCAGTAACAAACATTCTATATGCAAATTATCTCAAGTCAATGTCCAGATAGTTACTCCTTATTGCTGTATCTTTGCTAAGAAAAACTGAAAGCACTTTTATGACACACTTAATAAAACGCTGCTCACACTGAAGAATGTTGTTATCTTCCAATATATTAAAAATATTCTTTTAGGGGCTCCATTATGCATCACTAATTAACCCTTTTTAATATTTTAGTATGAAAGGTTGACTGTGCAAACAGATTCTTACAAAATTCCTTTAGAAAAGCTGTGTGGATGGCTTCCACCGAACTGGAGACAATGCTTCCATTGTTCTCAAAAGTGAATTGATTCAAGCACAGTCTCAGAAGGCCTGATGAAAAATAAAACCAATATTATTTTTGCAAATTCAACTCTCTCTGGTTCAGGAAGAGGCTCTCTTTTGTATTAAAAAGGATGCTGAGCTTTGCTCACTATGCCAGGCACCGCTATTATGTTAAACTGTTTTGCCAACTTAGTGTATGAAAATTTAAATTTAACTAGCTAATTTAATTAAAGAGAGCAACAAAACATCCTTCATTCTGTTTAAAGAGAAATTAGCACAGGAGCATGTGTTAGAAGGGAGATGAGAGTGTGACGCTGGGTTGAACGGATGGAGGTATTAAATACTTAGTCATGCCTTTTAGAATCCGCTTTCCTCCTCTCCCCCACCCTTAATCCTAGTGCTTTTAAGGCCATGTGGCCACTGTTTTTGGCAGCACTTAATTTGTCTCCTCCCCTTGTTCTTTTCTGGTCCAGACAGCTTTCCAAGCTACAGTAGATAGTGACTCTGTGATCTCATGCCTCCGCATTTTCCTCCATCTTCATTGCTGCCACCTCCCTATTCTGCTTAACATTTTGCCTTCAAATAGAGGGCCTCCTCTGAGGAGCACATGCAACTCCCATTGATTTAGGTGGGAGATGAGAATACTCACTTGCCAAGCATGATCTGTACCTCACTGTATTAGGCCCAGAGTAGATACTTCTCTGCTCTACACCACTCTGCAACATTGCAGAGGTGTGACGCTGACTGGACTTTGACTGTTCCAACAAAGAAACATTTTAAAAACCTTGAAAATGCAGAAGCTTCCATTCTATCTTTCTCCATCGCTTTCACCCGACTGCTGAGGGCTTGGCAAGCTGGGGTGTAAATCTACAGTGTTCTACTGTGCTGAACACTAACTGTCCCTGGAGACCCTGCTACTGCACATGGCAGTTCTGTAGCATGCTTCAGCAGTAGATCAAAGTACACCATGGAACTTGTCATGCATGGCAGCAGGATCCACGCAGCCAGTTCATGCACAACAGGCTAGTACACCGTTGCACTCCAGCTTGTTGCACACAGGGCCGGCTTTAGGAAGTGCGGGGCCCAATTCGAACAGCAGGCAGGGATGACTAAAAAAAATGTGTGGAAAAAAGCCTTTCATTTCTTCCATGTATTATTTACTTTCCATATCTATATAAATAATAAAATTATATATTATGTACATTGCATCATACATGCTGTTGATTGGTTATTTGCACACTGACTCTCCATATAGACATGCCCTGAAAGGTAGTAATGAAACTGTGAGATTGCAACCCTACTGCGCAGCAGTGAGCCGCCTTCCTGATCAAGAAATCTTTATAATAGTCAGGGATTTTTCCTTTTTATAAAGGACTCATCTGGAGAAAGCGCCCTTTTGCATCATGTGGAGACCTGGTAGCTTGCAGCTTTTGAATGTCAAACCCTGCCTAACAGAACATGATTCAGAATGCATTTAAATCTGCAGGAACTGCATATCAATAATTCACCAAAATGTTAAATCATACAGTCATCATCAAAAGGTCTGTATTTTAGTGAAAGAGAAAGTGGGTTTATAGACTCAAAAATAAGATGTTATGCTTTACAATCCATCTGGAGAAACTCAAGTTCATCAGTTGGGAGATGGACTCAGCAGCAGAGCATTTGGTTTTATATAGTGCCTGCATATTCAAAGTGTCCCTAGAAAATCTACAAAGCAATGAATTAAACCTTAGTAGTGTTGCATAGGCTGGGTATAGTGTTCATGCTGGAAAGAAAAGCCAGTGTGCTGCTATAGACACATCCTGTTCCGGGGTAGGAGGGAGAAGAGTACTCTAATCACAATTTTCTTCTTGTCTATTGCTTCCTCGTTTATTAAACTTATCCCTCAGTCAGTCACTTTCCCACTTCTGATAGACCTTTCATTCTCTGCCTCATTCGCCCCCCATCCCTTCAACTTTTCTCTCCCAGCCACTGCCTTTTCCCTGTATTGTACGTATTTCTACGGAGTGAAAAGTGCACACAATCACACAAGAGCAACGCAGAGGCTCCCTCGTGTCGCTATTCCACTAGCAGCTCCCCAGGGCCTTGCACACCTGGGTGACTAGCTTTCTTTAATAATATTGTGCTGTTGAGCAACTGGGCCTGGGTTTTTAAACTACTTGTGCAGAACTGAAATAATAGGAGTCAGATTAACTTTTTCTGGAGAGTCTCAAACACAGGTCCTCAGGTGCAGGAAGTGGCTCTGCAAAAGGCCCAGTTAAAATCCCACCCCCTGGAAAGGCGTTCAATGGGATTAATTTGATTGGCTTCAAGTGAGAGCTGATCGGGCCCAAGGAACACTGATCCTTCAAGGAGTTATCTCTGCTGATTCCTGAGAGTGCAGAGAAAGCACTCATTTAAGGAAGCTCCTGAAATTATGACAAACCAATTGTCTATATTTATTAGAGAAAAAGCTAATTTGATGTCTTAAATCATCAGTTGCTTCCAGTAATGGGGCACTCACCTCGAGCACCTTCTAGTAGCAGGGTGTGGTACTGCAGTCCTGTTGCCCCTGGCAACCTCTCGGGGGGGGGGCAGGCGGCCAGCCTTGGTGGACCTTCTGTGGTTTGGCCCGCCAACCAAGTTAGAGTCCAAATGAACCCCTTCCAGAGTAGGAAGAGTTCAATAAATGAACAGTCCTGTTGCCCTCACTAGGGTGTCCAGTCCCAGCACTGGGCCCTTTAAATTCAGCCCTTTGTTTGGGCTCTCATGTAAGCCCTGTCCCCTTCTTGGGGTTTATGCCATGGTGGCTGGTAGGGGAAACTGGGCCTGCCCACTACTCCAGGTTCCAACCCAGGACCTATACACAGTAGCTATGCATTGCGCAGTTTCAGTTGGTTGCTGCTTCTTCCCTGGGCCTCTTCCTACCTATAGGGTGACCATATTTCCCTATGCTGAATATGGGTAAAATTACTCATATGCAAGTGAGTTCAATGGCAATCAGAACTATGCAGTACTAATGTTCAAAGTAACATCAAGGTGACTAAGCCCCTGTTTAAAGAAAATACTGCATAATTGGATTCTTTTTATATGCCTTCTTATTTTTAAGGCTGTCGGGTTCATATGGGGAGACGTCTCTCTTTCTCACACACATACTTTTACACCTCACACTGGCAGGAAAGGGAGGGAGGTAACCGATCATCCTGCCCCTCCCTGCCTGGCGCTCTCTGCCCTCCATGCCTAGCTGGGCCCTCAGGACGAACCCACCTCTCCTGGTGCCTGGCACCGCATCTTCCCAAGGAAACACATGGGAAGAGGGGGGCAGTCACATGCTTTCCCTCCCCAGATTTCTGCCAGGGGTCACACCAGAATGTGGCCAGCAGCAGCTTTCGGACACTGTGCAGGAGGGAAGGGACAGGAGCTGCTTCCAGCTGCGGGGAGAAGGAGAGAGCATGGAGGAGACCTGGCCCATGTCTTTGCAGTGCTAATCTCTTCCCTTCTCTCTCTCCCCTACCCGGTGGCTAGAAGCAGCTTGTCCCTTCCTGTCCACACAGTGTTGAAAGGGACCTAACACTTCCAGGCTGCTGCTGGTCACTGACATAATCCAGCCGCCTCATGTCCCCTGGCTATAGGCCAGGCAAGGAAAGGTTAAGCCCTAAGGCTGCATTGTGCACCAGGGCCCAGGAAATCTGACTGCAGGGACTTCAGCTAACCCTGCCAGAGAGGTGGCTCAGCAAGGGCGAGTGCCTAGGGAATGGAGCAGCCCTGCACTGTCTGGAGGCAAGCCCCAGAGCAGGAGGATGGGTGAAGCTGGTGCCCTGGAGCCTGCAGGATCAGGTCACGAATAGGCTGGAAATTGCTCCTCCCCCCACCCCCCACCCCCCACACACACACACACATACTCTCCAGAGTTTAGCTAAGATGCTGCGAGAGGCTTCGTGTCTGTGCTCTGCGGGGCTTTGGCACATTCAGGGTTCGGTTCCTCCTAGCCAACACCCTAGGCTGGAGGATATTGGGCTTTCCCAAGGGGCGGCCTAGCCAAAGGCAGTAGAGGAAGGAAGGAGCCTGCCAGCCAGGCTGCTCATGAGCTGAGTGCTCCAACCAGGGGCTGGTTCTCCGCACAGTGCTGGGGGCGGGATATGCCCTGCCAGGTGTGGCGGGGGGATGGGGGGGGAATATGGAGGAGCAAAGCAGGGAAAAGGACAGCAAGAAGGGGAGCACATAAAGAGCTGATGGTTGGGCAGCAGAGACACGTAACCAGCTGCCATCTGGCACCTGCCCACACTCATCTGGTCACCTTATGTCTTTGGGGCCATCTTCCTACCATTTTAATTATAATTTTTTAAGCAAACACAAAAGGCTGATGGATTTTTAAGCATCTCCATCATTAAACAAAGAATCCAATTCCTAAATAGTGTTGGGTCAGACCATTAGCTGGTGTCACCTGTACTATCTTACACCAGCTGAGGATCTGGCCCTTTCCCTGCTATAAGCTCACATAGTTTATTTGTTTTCTCTTGACTCTAACAGCATCTCGCAAAGATAAACTAAAAACAAATTTTCATTCAATTCTAAACAACCCAGGTACAAGATTTAAAATAAGTGGTTGCCCTGATACCAGTAATATAGAAATAGTTCAAGAGAACGTGTCAGCCAAAGATATATCCTAAATCAAATAGGTTCTGTGCTTTGTCAGACTGCCCTCAGATCCAGAAACTAACACAGCAACTGCCTGAGTAGAAGTGTGACTGGGTGCCTTTGCGATTCCCTATAGGAGGTCCTGTGGTCCTATTACACCTCACCCCAGGAAGCAGTGAAGTGATAGTAAAGGAGCAGCGAAGGTTGGTCCTCCTGGCCTGACTAGAGACGCATTATGGAAGCAGCCAATTGGAACCCAGCAGGCTCAGAGAAAAAGCTGCAGAGCCTTAGCAAGTCAGTTCTTTGCCCCCTCTGGTCCCGGCCAGGAAGGGTGCTTCACTCTGGCCAAACGCACTTGAGGGATAGAGTTTGTTTCTGGCTGCATTTGCTTAAGCTGGATTTGTAGCAGGGAAGAGGACCATATGGGTTGCCTACTTTCTATTTGCAGAAAACCAAACACCCTTGCCCTGCCCCGTGACCCCGCCCCCACTCACTCCATTCCTCCTCGCTTCGTTGCTTGCTCTCCCCTGCCATTGCTCATTTTCACCGGGCTGGGGCAGGGAGTTGGAGTGCAGGAGGGGGTGTAGGCTCCAGAAGGGGATTCCAACCTGGGAGGAGGGCTCTGGGTAGTTCTTACCTCCAGGAAGTGGCCGACATATTCCTCCATCTCCTAGGCAGAGGGACACAGGTGTCACTCTCACAGCTCCCCATTGGCCCTGGTTCCTGGCCAATGGAAGCTGCGGAGCAGGTGTTTGGGACGTGGGCAGCCTGCGGGGCCTCACTGCTCCTAGGAGCCAGAGAGACATGCCGGGTGCTTCTGGGAGCTGCATGGAGCCAGGGCAGGCAGGAAGCCTACCTTAGCCCCACTGCACTGCCAACTGGACTTCTAAGGGCCTGACTGGAGCCACCAGGATCCCTTTTTGACTGGGTGTTCCGGTCAAAAACTGGACACCTGGCAACCCTAGGAACAAAGTGTGGTGCCTGCAGCCCAGTCAGGTGCCAGCTCATGCCAAAGTCTCCATGTCTCAGCTAACAAATTGTCATAAACAGATAGCTAAGGGTTAATGTTTCTTTCACCTGTAAAGGGTTAACAAAGGGAACCAAACACCTGACCAGAGGACCAATCAGGAAACCGGATTTTTAAAAGCTCAGGGAGGGAATGTTTGGGTGTGTGTCCCTTTGTGTGTGTCTTTTGTCTGTCTCTCGGCTATGAGAGGGATCTTTCTATCTTCAAGCTTCTAATCTTCAGTTTCCAAGTTGTGAGTACAAAGGTAGAAAAACAATAGGCTTTTATTGTTTTTTTGTATTTACATGTGTGTAGTTGCTGGGATGTTTAAATTGTATTTCTTTTTGAATAAGGCTGTTTATTCATATTTTTCTTTTAAGCAATTGACCCTGTATATTGTTATCTTGATACAGAGAGCATTTTTATGTCTTTTCTTTCTTTTTATATAAAGCTTTTCTTTTTAAAACCTGTTGGATTTTCTTTTCTAAGTGAGGCTCTAGGGGATAGAAATCCCTGTGCCAGGATTACGGTCTCTCTCAGGGAAAGACTGGGAGGGGGAAAAAGAAGGAGGGGGGAAGGTAAATTGCCCTCTCTGTTTTGTAATTCAAGGAGTTTAAGTACAGTAATCTTCCAGGATAACCCACGGAGGGGAAGCCTGGGGAGGAAGTAAAGAGAAGACAAGGGGAGGGGGGTTATTTCCCTTTGTGGTAAGACTCAGGGCTTCTGAGTCTTGGGGTCCCCCAGAGAAGGTTTTGGGAGACCAGAGGGAGCCAAGCCCTGGAATCCTTGACTGGTGGCAGCGATATCAGATCTAAGCTGGTAATTAAGCTTAGAGGGTTCATGCTAGCTTCTCAGTTTATGAACGCTAAGGTTCAAATCTGAGTAGGAAGCTACGACACAAATATACAGCTGGAATCCATCTGGCTCATTTTTGGGTTAATATTGATGAAGTATTCAAATTATAATAGTACTAAGATGCTATTGAATGATTGTGAGCTGCTGCATCCATTAATCTTGCTTGTAATATCGGTATTCGATATTGGAATGCAATATCGGAGTGGTTGTATTGTGAGGCTCTGGCTCTATGAACTGCCATGCAGAAGAGGGACACTAAGCTGCTGTTCTCCAGAAATTATGCCCACTCTCCTCTCCTGAAAGAGGAGGCCTATTGATGTCAAAAGATTCTGGCTGGATCTTACGACTGGAAACTCCCTACATCTGGACTGAGTTGGTCAACAGAAGAACTAAAGACATTGTTCTGCCCTCCTCTCTGTGAATGAGTCGTTCAAGTAGATTCCTATCAGCTCAGTTTGTAGTTCAGAGCACATGGCAGGAAGGGATAAAAATCCCAAACAAAAGGAATAAGGTATTTCTTTGTTGTTTGAACTCTGGGTCAAGGCATTTCTAGGCACAAGCAAGAGATTTCCAGCTGCTTAGCCTGGGTTAGCCCTAAAGGTCATATAGCTGATTACAAAAGCCTATATTACTTTTTGAACCCAACGATAAACTCACTCATGTCTTGGTTTTCTTGCTTTAACCTCATAAGTAACTAATATCTTGTTCATATTTAATAAAACTTGTTATAGCTCACTATAGGATTAGCTACACGCGGTGTCCTCTGTCATTGCACCTTGGGTGCAACTGACCTGAGATAAGTGACTGGTCCTTTGGGATCAGGAGTAACCTGAATATTGCTGTGATGTAAAGGGCCATCTATCACAGAGATACACTCATCTGGGTGGCAAAACAGACTGGAATACCCAAGGGAAGTGTCTCACTCCATGATAAAGATGTTAAAGTGCCATGAGCGGCAGCGAAGAGCCTGACCCCGCCCCTGTGGCCCCGGTGCCCCCCGCCCAGCCCTGCTCCTGGCCGCCGAGAGCAAACCGAGCCCAGCCACGGGGGGCAGCGCGATCCCGGGGCCTCCTGTGCCGGCAGGGGGTGGGACGCCGAGAGGGGGCCCGGCAGCCGGGGGGCCAGGTCCATCTCCACAGTGGTGGCTGCTGCCCCCTCCGACAGTCCCCTGTCAAATGGGGTCTACGTACCTCCTAGCACGGCCAACGGCGATGTCAAACCCATGGTCTCCACCACTCCCCTGGTAAACTTCCTGATGCAGCTGGAGGACTATACCCCTATGATCCCAGATGCTGTCACAGGCTACTACCTCAACAGAGCTGGATTTGAGGCCTCTGATCGGTGCATCATTTGTCTCATCTCACTGGCTGCCCAGAAGTTTATTTCGGACATTGCCAATGATGCCCTGCAACACTGCAAGATGAAAGGCACAGCTTCCGGCAGCTCCCTCAACAAGAGTAAGGATAAGAAGTACACGCTGACCATGGAAGACCTAATGCCAGTGCTTGCAGAGTATGGCATCAATGTGAAGAAGCCGCACTATTTCACCTAGTGTCCGAGCTGAGCTGCAGGCCCTGCTGTGGGCCTGGCCCCTTGATAGATGAACGGCGGGAGCTCTGTTCTGGTCTGTTATTAAACAGTTGATGTTGAAAAAAAAAAACAAAAAGCAAAAAACAAAACACTGTGCAGGCAGAAAGGGACAAGCTGCTTCCAGCCACAGGGGAGCTAGAGGGAAAAAGAGTGATCATTGCAAAGACATGGGCCAGGTAATTCCCCCATGGCTGGAAGCAGCTCCCGTCCCTTCCCTTCCCTCCCACACAGTGCCCAAAAGCTGCTGCTGGCCACATTCTGGTGTGAACCCTGGCAGAAAATCTGGGGAGGGAGACGTGTGACCTTGCCCTTCCTCCCCCCCCCAATATGTTGCCTTGGGAACATGTGGAGCCACATACTAGGGGAGGCGGGTCCATCCTGGTGACCCAGCCAGGCATGGAGGGCAGAAAGTACCAGGCAGGTAGAATCTGTTACCCACCGTGAGAGTGAGTCACCTCTCCCTATGTGAGCCTGAAAGCCTTAAAGATAAGAAGGTAAATAAAACGAATCCAACTACACAGTATTTCTTTTTAACAGGAGCTCAGTCAACTTGATGTTAATTTGAATGTTTGTACTGCATAGTTCTGACTGATTGCTGTTGAACTCACTTGGATATGAGTAATTTTAGCAGGTGTCTCGTGTTCAGCATAGGGAAATATGGTCACCCTACAAAGACAGAAGTCTGTGATAAAAACTAAGGGCCTAATCCTGCCAGCCTTACCAAATTGAGCGATCACACTGCTTTCCAGCACTCCTCACATGAGTAGTTTTTGGGGGTCAGACCCCAAGTATCACCCTCAAAACAGCAGCTTTTACATTTAAGCGTTTCTCTTAAAAACAAGAAAATGGCTCCCTGTAACATACCAGGGTACAACCCGAACTAGTGGGGACTATATCCAGGGCCGGCTCCAGGCACCAGCATTCCAAGCTGGTGCTTGGGGTGGCATTCTGCAAGGGGTGTTTTGCCCCCAGGCAGCTTGCCGAATTGCCGCCTCAGGCGGCGGGGGCAGTCTGTGCACCATTAGGGCGGCAGGTGCGTTTCCGCAGTGAGGGCAATTTGGAAACAGCTTCTATGTTTAGCTGTCTGGGGCGGCTTCAGTTAAACATAGAAGCTGCCGCTGAACTGCCGCCGCCGCAGTGGCAATTCGGCGCGCTGCGTGGGGCAGCGAAAACTGTAGAGCTAACCCTGACTATATCACCTCTGCCCTGCCCCTGGCCGCCGAGAGCAAACTGAACCCAGCCGCTGGAGGCCCAGCTAGGCCACTCACAGCCTTCCTGCATGCAAGCCACACTCTGAGTTTAGCCTGCCAGCCACACATGGATTAAACTCTGGCTCTCACCAGCTTTAGTTATACTGCACTGTGACCCCAACACATTGCGGTCCTTTATTGCTTTAAGGGAATAATGAAGCAGCTTATTATCTCAGAAAGTTATTCAGACACTTCAATTCAAAAACACACCAGATTAGATAAAACAGTAAAACCTGTTTATTAACCACAAATTGATTTTAAGTGACTACAGGTAATGAGACATAAATGTCCGAAATGGTTACAAGAAACAAAGATAAAACATTTACTAATGCCTAATAAACTATATTAGATTCAAGCAGAGTGTATCACCACACACTCCAGCAGATTACTGACTAAACTCTCAAATCAAGACCTCTCCCCCAGAGTCCAATGAATGCTTCCTTTGTCTCTTTCCGTTCAGTGAATGCAATGGGCATGAGAGGGAGGGAGAGAGGTGCCTTGTGGTGCTTGTCCCTCTTTTTCAGTCTCCTTCTTGGAAAAGATTTCCAGATGGGCACTAGGAGTCAAAGGAGTATATGGAAGGATGATCCCTGCTGTTTTTTTCCTCACCTGTTTGAGCTTTGTTTCCCTCCCTGCTTGATGACTCTTGAATGTGTGCTCTGCTTAATTTGCATTTCTTTGTTGGAGACAGAGCTGTTTGCCAACCTCAGTTTGGAATATGTGTTACCATCACCATACAGGGGAATCTTATAAATTCACATTAGAATGTGTGGCAACATATTGTATCAGAACAATACTGATCAGCAAGCAGGGCCTTCCCTAGCTATTCTGGGGCCCTATGCAGCCTCCCCATGGAGGGGCAGGCCTCGGCGGGTGGGCAGGCCCCAGGCTTCGACAGAGGGTGGGGGGAGGCAAGGAGAGGGTCCGAGGCCCCAAATTTCCTGGTGCCTGAGGCAGCTGTGTGCTTTGCATATGGGTAAGGACGGCCCTGCCAGCAAGTTATGAGTTTAAGTGATATCTTACAAGGCACACTTTGTACAAACATTATTACAATAGCATGTAGGTTGTGAACACAGGGGTTTATTCAGTCACACACGCATTGTAATAATGCCCATATTCATGCAATTAACTGAGCTGTGAAGTTGAAACAAATACGTAGACCGAGACAGACAATATAATGTGGGATGACCGCAGGGATCCTTGACGCTGCTAATCCTCATCAACAGCTCAGAATAGGCAATGAGGTCAGGAGCCTACAGAACTAAGGCCTCTTCATGAGCCCGCCAAGAAATGGCAAATTAAACACAGAACCATTGAACAGCAGAGCCTAGTCCTGAGCAGAAAGGGCCCAGAACCCAAGAAAACCTGGACCTATTGATAAGAGTTGGAACAGCCTCACCCCTAGATAAACATGATTCCAGGAACGGGAAATTCAGATCAGGAAGGGGGCTGATTCCAGCTCTCTTGCCTCTCGTCCCTGAATCAATCACTCTTCTGCTCTGCTTTGCATTATGAGAGATACCACACCAAACCCAAGGACAAGAAGTGGCAGAAAATGGCAAGTGGCAGAGCATGGGGCGTGCCAGCATTGGGCTACTGGGCCCAGCAGAGAATCACCACGTGAAGCTGAGGCAGCAGCACATACAACCACTTACCTGAGAGAAGGAAAGAAAGTATCTTCCCCTCAGGCCCTAGCTAGTCAGGATGGATAGATATAGCATCAGCCCCCACCACTCAGACCCTCTCTCGAGAAGCCCTCTTCCTAGAAAGTCATAGCCTCTCTGCTTCCATATTGGTTACTCAGATAAGGTGATTCACATAAGCAAGAACCACTCAAATTTAAGTTCAACGTTTTAAGGCCTGATCCTGCAAGTTGAAAACACCTACATATGAAGTGTATAAATCAAAGTTATATTTGTCTCGGAACTACAGCAAATATTTGTTGAGTAGCTTTGCACACAGGATCTACCCCATCTACTTCCGGGCATACAGTTATTCATGCACTTAAGTGTTGGCAGGATTGGCCCTAAAATTGCTGTTATGCAGGATATTGACCAATCCAGTTTTCAAGATATGAAATCAAGTTCACACACGCTTATAAACTAGATTAAATTGGCTAGGCCATTGAGTCAAATGCATAGTGGTTAGTTTAAAAAAAAAATCCATTGGACATTTATAACAAGTTCATAAAATTAAAAATAATTCAACTTTTCAAAATAGGTCTGTGATCTCTTCTGATTGGGAGTTAATGACAAACACCATAGCTTTAAAATAACCCCCTTTGTTTAAATTAATGAGTTATTGGTAAGCACGGATTTGTTAAAATCCCATACTTGCATTTCAACTCAGATGCTTTGTGAATATATTTTCACTCAGTGAAACACTCATTTCAAAGTAAGAGGGATTAACAAACATGCCTATATCCTAAATATTGTGTATTTTTTCAGCCTTCTTTATTGGAGAAATGCTAATGATACGAGCTGTAGTTCAGTGGTTCTCAAACTTTTTTACTGGTGACCCCTTTCACATAGCAAGCCTCTGAGTGCGACCCCCCTTATCAATTAAAAACACTTTTAAAATATACATTTAACATCACTATAAATGCTGGAGGCAAAGTGGGGTTAGAGTAGAGGCTGACAGCTCACGACCCCCCATGTAATAACCTCACGACCCCCTGAGGGGTCTGACCCCCAGTTTGAGAACCCCTGCTGTAGTTAGTATACTCTTCCAAGTCCATCAGAAGAAAGTTTCAGTTCACATGATGCTAGAAGCACACAATTATGACATGCTGTGTCTGGTAACACATGTTTAAAAACAGGGTAAAACCCAATAGCTGAAAATCTCAGATTAGATTTAAATATACAGCAAGACCAGGTCCAATCCTGCAATCTCTGTACAGGCAAAACTCCCATTATATTGATTTTAACTGTTAGAAAGGTAATTTCTTATTCTGAAAAGCACTAGTTGGAAAATTCTGACTTTTGGAAGAGAGCACATTTCCTCAACATAATTTATGAATTTTTTTCCCCATTTTATCAGCATCAAGTGTTAATTTATTTAGGTTCATTTTGTTATATTCTATAACACTACATCATGTGAATGGTAATGATAATGGAATGGAAGCTAGCAACATAAGTAGGACTCTTCAACTCACAGCCTGGTTTTCAAAGATGAGTGCTGCAATTGCAAGCACAATATCACAATTATGCTTATTAATTAGGAATTTATACATGGAAATAGACAGTTATATACTTGCTGGTCACACACATGCACTTGCTTTGCATGCACAAATATATACGTTGTTTAAAAAGAGACAGTACAGTCTAGTGGACTGTGCACTAAACTGGGAGAAAGCTCTGCATTCTATTCCCAGCTTTGCCACTGATTCCCTGTTGTCTTAGGCAAGTTACTTCACCTCCCTTTACCCATCTGTATAATGGGCATAATAATGCTACCTGCATAATGCCCTGGAAAGAATGGAAATATGGACCAATGGCTGAGGAGGAGTATGAAAGAATAATGCAAGCATGTAGGGATAGAATCAAAGAGGCTAAGGCACAAGATGAGTTACCCCTAGCAAGGGACATAAAAGGCAACAAGAGGTTCTGCAAGTACTTTAGGAGCAAGAGAAAGAAGAAGGAACATGTCACGAATCCATAGGGCTGGTGCTCTCGCACAGCTCAGGAACAGTCCCTAGGAGGACTCCTTTCACACACTCTTACTGGGGTAAGCACCCCAGGTTCACTGCCTCTTGGGACTGAACTTTGGATCCTTCAGCATCCCTGCTTCATGCTATGAACTCCCTGCAGTGAGTCCACCTGCATAGGAAACCGGAGAGAGACTTGCACCCAAAGGGAGCAATAGGCCCCCAGTTTCCTGACTCTGGAGTGACTCTCAGCCAGGGCCGGCTCTACCATTTTTGCTGCCCCAAGCAAAAAGAAAAAAAAAGCCACCCAGACTGTGCTGCCCCAAGAATGGACAGAATGCCGCCCCTTAGCATGTGCCGCCGCAGCCATGTGCTTCCTCTGCTGGTGCCTGGATCCGGCCCTGCTCTCAGCCAGTGTAGTAAAAGCAGAAGAGTTTATTAGATGTCTGGAACACAGTATAGAAAGTCCTTAGTTATCACAAAAAATAGAAAGTTACAGCAAGGCCATCTGGGTCAGTTCAGAGCCCAGAGCTCTCCTCTGGCCCCTTCTTAGTCCCAGTCCAGAAGCTTCTCTGCTTCCAGTAGCCCCACAGTTAACAACCCCACCTAGCCCCTCCTCAGTCCTTTGTTCTTGTTCCCAGGCAAAAATTGTCACCTGACCCCCCCTCCTAGCCCTTTGTTCTCCAGCTCATCAAATTTGGCTGGCTTCCTGCAGAGAGGTGGGTCATTCACCACTAGGTACCAGATATCTGGGCACTGTTCATGGCATGGGGCCAGACCCCAGTCACATCGCATTTCTACAAAGAGTAAACGTCTTTCCCCTCCCACCCCCCACCTAATTAATCATGCAGCACAGAGGAAACTGGGACACACAATATTCATCCAAAATATTATGAATAATTCCCACTTCACCACACATATAGGTCAACTAATTAACAGGGGATGCCAAAAAGGTCAAGGTGTTTAATGCCCATTTTGCTTCAATCATCACTAAAGAGTTAAGCATTTAGTCACTAAACAGAATTAATATTAACACGGAAGGGGAGAGAACAAGCTAGAATAGGGAAAGAACAGGTTAAAGAATATTTAGGTAAGTTAGATGATTTCAAATTGGCAGGGCCTGATGAAATTTATCCTGCTGTACCTAAGGAACTAGCTGAAGCAATCTCTGCACTATTAGCAATTATCTCTGAGAATTCAGGGAGAATAGATGGGGGTCCCAGAGGACTGGAGAAGGGGAAACATTGTTCCTGTTTTTTTTAAAGGTAAGTACTAAGAGGATCTGGAGAATTATAGACCAGTCACCCTAACTTTAATGCCTGGAAAGATACTGGAATAATTAACGTTTGTAAGCACCTGGAGCATAATAAGGTGATAAGTAATAGCCAGCATAGATTTGTTAAGAACAAATCATGCCAAAGCAATCTTCTTCCCTTCTTTGCCAGGCTCACTAGCCTGGTGGACAGGGTGAAAGTAGACAGGATATATCTTGATTTTAGTAAGGCTTTGACACAGTCCACATGATAGTCTCCTAAACAAAGTTCAGTAGTTCTCAGCTTTTCCAGACTATGTACCCTTTTCAGGAGGCTGATTTGTCTTGCATATCCCAAGTTTCACCTCACTTAAAAACTACAAGCTTACAAAGTCAGACATAAAAACACAAGTTGCACAGCACACTATTACTGAAAAATTGTTTACTTTCTCATTTTTACATTATAAAATAGTTACACACACACATCCCAGAATAAGAAACACTGATCTAGTACATAACGCAGCATAAACAAGTCATTGTCTGTATGAAATTTTAGTTTGTATTGACTTTTTAGGGCTTTTTGTATTGCCTGTTGTAAAACTAGGCAAATATCTAGATGAGTTGATGTAACCCCTCTGTGTATCACCAAGTATGCATGTACCCCTGGTTGAGAACCACTGGTGCAGATTAAATTACTATAAAGTGGGTGTGTAATTGGTCGAAGGAAAAAAAAAACCAAAACAAACAACAAAAAAACCACACACCACAAAATAGTTATCAGTGCTTTGCTGTCAAACTAGAAATCTATCCTGGATCCAGATAGGGTTGCAACCCTGCTGTTTTCACCGGGAGTCTCCCGGAATCAGGCTCTATCTCCCAGAGCCTACTGAAGCCAAACCGGGAGATTTTTAGGCCTCTAAAAGTCTGGCAGCAGAGCAGGGCTAAGGCAGGCTCCATGCCTGCCCGGCTCCATGCCAGTCTCCGAAGCGCTGGCACATCCCTGCAGCTCTTGAGGGAGGGAAGGGGGGCAAGGGGTCTCTGCACCCTCCTCCCTGCCCTGAGCGCCAACTCCACAGCTCCCTTTGTCCAGGAACTGTGGCCAATGGGAGCTGTGGGGGCTGCATCTGTTGGCAGGGGCAGAGCGCAGAGTCTCCTGGGCCCCCCCAGTGGCCCCAGGGATGTGCCTGCAGCTTCTGAGAGCAGTGCAGAGCCAGGGCAAGCAGGGAGCCTGCCTTAGCCCCGCTGCATGGCCAACCAGAAGCTGGCCAAGGTAAGCACCACCTGGCTGGAGCCCACACCCCTCATCCCCATCCTGCACCCCAACCCCCAGCCCCAGTGCTGAGCCCCCTCCTGCACCCAAACTCCCTCCCAGACCCCACACCCCCTCCTGTACCCCAACCAGGGCCGTCCTTAGGCATACGCAGCATACATAGACCAGCGACCAGCCCTATCCCTCAGCTGCCCCCCCCTGCAAGGGGCAGGGCCGTCCCTAGGGAGGGGTGGGGCCCCGGACAACTCCTTCCACCCTGCCTCCTACTCTTCCCCCCTGCTCTGCCCCTGGCCTGTCCCCATTTCACCTCTTCCCCCAGCAAGCCCGTACTCACCGGCAGCGGCAGGAAATGGAGCAACCCAGCCCCAGCCCGCTCTAGTCCACCAGGATCACCCCCCGCACTCAGCAGTGATGGGAAGTGGAGAGACACAGCCCCAGCCATGTCGCTCAGGTTGGGGAAAGGAGCACCCCTGGCTCTCACCAGAGGAGGGAAGTGGAGTGTCGTGGCTGGGAACTGGCAGAGTAGAGTGGGCTAGGGCCAGGCTGCTCCGCTTCCCGCTGCTGCCAGTGAGTGGGCGAGGATCCCTTCCCCCAAGCCCCCTCCCCCGAGCGACACAGCTGGGGCCAGGGTTAGGGAAGTGAAGCGGGCTGCCCCAGGCCCCCTGCTAATCCTCCGGGTCACTCTGGAACTGTGGGGCCCCCAAAAGTGGCCCCCCACAGCTCCTACCTCCCAGTCCTTGAGGGGGAGGCCTGGGGGGCTACATAAGGCACCCAAATGACTATAGATGGCCCTGACCCCCAATGCCCTGCCCCAGGATCAGCCTGGAGCCGCTCCCCACACTCTGAACCCTCAGCCCCAGCCCAGAGTACACATCCCCTCCTGCACTACAACCCTCTGACGCAGCCTGGTGAAAGTGAGCGAGGGGGACGGAATGAGTGAGGTGGGCCTCAGAGGAGGGGTGGGACAAGGGTGTTTGAGTTTGTGTGATTAGACAGTTGGCAACCCTGGCTCCAGGACTGTTCAATATCTTCATTAGTGACTTAGATAATAGAGTGGAGAGTGTGTTTACAAAATTTGCAGATTACAAGGGGTTGCTAGTACTTTGAATTATAATCCTGTCCTCCAACATGATCTTAATTGGAGAAATTGTTTAAAATTAACAAGATGAAATTCAGTAAAGACATGCAAAATAATACACTTGGGAAAGAAAACAAATCAAATGCACAAATACAAACTGGGGAATAAGTGGCTAGGTTGTAATACTGCTCAAAAGATGTGGAGTTTATAGTGGTCAAACTGAGTATGAGTCATCAATGTTACAGTTGCAAAATAGGCTAACATTCCAGGATGTATTGATAGGAGTGTTGTACGTAAGACATGGGAGGTAATTGTTCCCCACAGCACTGGTGAGGCCTAATCTGCCATTTTGGGTCCAGTTTTAAGGAAGATGTGGACAAACTGGAGAGTGTCCAGAGGACACCAAAAATAAGGTTTAGACTATCTGAAGTAAGTGGCTCAATCTGCAACAAGGGAGATTAGGTTAGATATTAGGAAAATCTAACTTTAATGATAGTCAAGTACTGGAATCTGTTACCAAGAGAGGTTGTTGAATCCCATAATTGTATGTTTAAAAACAGATTGGACAAATACCTGTCAGGGATGGTCTAAATTGACTTGGTCATGCCTCAGGACAGGCTGATGGACTAGATCTCTGGAGGTCCGTTCCAGCCCTACACTTCTATTATTCTATGCCTGTTGTGACATTTAGTGTTTGTAAATCGCTTTGAGATCATTTGATGAAAGAGTGTCTACATATATACGATTATTTTAAAAGAGAATTAACCTCCTGTGTCCACCCAGTACTACGTCATTGCTTTACGTAGGGATCTTAGATTTATATACTTTGTTTAAAAATATAGCAAAGATGAAGGGGGCTTCTCTACAAGGTAGGGCAATGCACTGTATGCTAACATGCTGCACATTAACCATAGGTGCAGTTTGACTTCTATATTTCGGGGAGGGGGAGAGAGATTAATACTATTAATAGGTATAGGTCTAACTTCTAACTTTACTGATTGTTGGGGTATTTAAATCACAGTGTACTTCCTGCACCCCAGAATGGTGCCACCTCTTGCCCCACAGCTCACACCCCCTGCCATGCCCACTCCCAGCTCTGTCTCCTCTTTCACCCTGTCCCCCATGGCCACAATCTGATCAGCTCAGTTACATGGTCTGGGCCTGGTGCTTCCAGGTGCCACCACCACCAGCTCCAGTCCTGACTCAGGCAGCAGGAATGTGACAGCAAGCAGGGAGCACAGTGCAGGAACGGACAGACCGCTTGCACCCCATAGGGACCCCCAGATCCCACACACACACACCTGGGGAAGGGACAGATCCCATCACAAGGAGGATTGACAGACCCTGGCACCCCCATAGGGAGTCCCATGGATCTCACACACTCCTCCCCAGGGAGGTACTGACAGACCCACACCCCACAGGAAACCCCCCCACAGGATCTCACACACCTGACCAAGGGAGGGACAGACCACTAGCACCTATATAATGTCCCACAGAGATTCCCCCCAGAAAACACAGTGTGCTTTAAAAATCACACCCCTGAAGAGCATATTACCTCACCATGTAAACAAGCCCTCGGTCCGCTTTAATCAAATAATCATTCATATTTTCATACTGTCTTTAATAAAACACCACAGGAAGCTTTACAAGAGAAAGCCAGCCAGCAGTGACAGCGAAACAATTTATAAAGGAGTTATTCCAAACGAACACTGACATGTAATTTCAGTTTTGCTTATGGTTCTGAGTCTCTAACCATGGAGGGTCTAATTAGAAGAAGAAGACAGTTCAACCAATAAAGGGTGAAAAAAATCAAACGATATACACCTCTAGATTGCTGCTGTGGCTTGCAGAAGTGCTAGCTACTAGGAGCTGGAATAAAGATACATGCACTGGAGAAATAGGCAAGAAGATCACAGAACTACGTGATAGCTGAGGTATGAACTTTGTGGGCCAAATGCAGCACACAGGGTTCTCTACTGCTCAGGTTAAGATGGTGCATTGCATGCTGGGATCTAAGTACAGAACCTCCTCATTAAACATGATGTTAGTTGTAATCAGGCTCCTGGCAAGTTCTTAATGGAGTATGTCTCGTCTACACTTACAGCAATATATATAATCCAGGCACCACACACAGTGAAAGTCTCCAACAGCAGGGAGAAGCTCCAGCTGGTCCCTGCTTCCAGAGCTTTTCACTACAGTGAGAAAATGCTCTGGCATAGGGGAGGCAACAGGGAAAGTCTCCGGCAGTGGGGAGCTGCCAGAACCTTTCCCTGCAGCAGGGAAAGGCTCTAGTACCCTACTGAAGATAGCAGTGTAGATATAGGAAGCACTTCTTGGGCACACAGAGAGCTGTATAGGGTATATATCCTAGGGTGCCCTAAGTATGCAGGGAACCATCCAGACTATTTATACCCATGCTAGCTGGGTGTGCAGTGTCTATATTTTACACACCACTGTAAGCACAGACAAACCTGTTGTGGCCTTATCTGGGAAGAGTTTCGGACTGTCTAGTGAAGCAAAAAGCTTTATGCTATCATATTACAGCATATAAGCAAAAGTTACCCTTTCCATCATTCACCAGGAGCTGGTGGGGTTCTCTCAGCCTTGGAGAGGAGACGTATCTCCAGTGAGTACTCTGAAGCATTGCTGTCCTGCCCAACTACAAACTTTAGACGGGAAGCAACAGGCAGGCCTGTTAGAGTGCAGTCATTGCCTGATTAAAGTATATACAATGGTACTGAAATCAAGGAGGGCATCCCTAAACAGAGTTCTAGAGATGGCATTTTGAATACTCTGATTAATATTATTCATTACTGCGGATAACCTAGAGATAGTTAATTTTAATTATTGACAGGATGCCCAGAACACAGGATAGGTGCCTGTTAATTTGAGTCAATTTAAAAAAAAAAAATCAAGAAAATTAATTAAATAAATAAATAGCCTCACAAGAGCATTCAAAGTCAAAAATAATAATGAGTTTTGGAAGCAGAGAAAGGAAATTACTGTCAGAGGGAAAAGATCCATTGAGGATAAGAGAGACCTCTGCTGGAACAGGACCATCAGTAACAACTCTATCTTATCAGAACATAACTAGTCAGCCAAGCCTGCATATCAGCAAGACAATGGTAAGAGAGAGAGAGAGAGAGAAACATTGTAGAGAAAGGCTAATATAGCCAGGTATCTGAATTCCAATGGCAGTGGAGAATATTAATACAAACACCATCCTAAAGGAAACCTGGGAAGATTTAGTCAGTTTCATTAGTATGGGGCCAAAGTAAAACTACATTGAGGAAGACAGAATTTAAACAGATTGTGATGCCAGTATAAACACACTAAATGGAAAAGTGAAAGACACGGGGGAAAAAAAGAAAAGAATAACCAGCTCGATAAGTCTGCTTTAGAGAAAGAGTAACTGATAGTCATAGCTAGATTTCACTAACACCTGAGATCTTCAGATCCTTTTATGGTTAAATTAGGGTTCATGAGAAGTACCAGAGTCAGTGCCCTAAAGTTTCTATTTATCCCACAAACAGATCCAGAGTGAGCAGCAATGGTGTGAGCTGCCAAATAACATGCCTCCATCTAGACCTTCTAGAGATAGTATAGTGCATTTTCCTTACCTAATCCATCTGTGGTCTCTCTGCTTACACTGACAAGGGTGTCGATTATGGTGGCTTTTCCCTGCCAGGGACACCTGAGATCCATCATCTCATTTCACACAGGCCACTGAATAGCCATCAAATAGCTATGACTTTCAGTCAACACTAGCCTGTGATGAGCTGCTAACAGTATCATCTGGCATAATAAATTGCCCATGAACTGTATTAGTGACTCCATTGGGAAGCCCTAATACATACATATCCTCTAACCTATGCATATTAAGGACTCTGTCCTGCAATCCCTTTGCATGTGGGACTCATATGGACATCAAAGGGATTTGTGCCTACAGAACACTTGGAGGACTGGGCACTAGGCTTTGTCTTTCTCAAAACAAAAGCAGTACTGCTCCTCACTCTTAAAGCAAAATCCATTCACTCTTTTCCTTGTTACAAGCACTACTGGAAAGACAGATGGGATCTGTCATAGGATATACTCACCACTAGGGCACCTCCTCCTGAGTGCTCTGGGGATTAGTTCTTTCCAGGTCCAACAGCCAATTCTGCCACTCATTTGCACATCCTGCCATGTCTTTCTTTATGTGACTCAGGGTGCTGCTCTCCTTTTGTAGCTTAGCCCCCCAGTCAGGTCACTGTGTGTTTTCTCCCCATCTGGGGTATCAAAGTCCCACAGAGCAACTGTTCTACATAGTATTCTGTTCCCTGCTTGGTCTGTACCACTTCTTCAGTGACTGGTAGGAGAATGCAGGCCATCCTGCTCGCCCACTATTCCAGGTTCTAACCCAGGAACCCTACAACCAGCATTCAAGATCTACACAACTACTGTGCCTTGCTACTGTTTCCCTGGCCTGCTCCTACTTTGCATGTATCGGTTTCTGTCTCCACCCTCCTCTGAGTACTTGCATTGGGGCCGGAGCTTGGGGCAGGAGCTTGTGGTGCCAACAGGAGAGGGATGCGGCTGGGTGGAGAGATACCAAACTAGGGTCAGGATTGGCAGAGCTTGAACCATGGGGGCCCCCTCATCTTTCCATGGGCATGTCCTGCAGCCTCTGTGCCCTGAGCATCCTCACTTCTGGTGCCTGCTGAGTTGTAAGAGTTGGCTGGAGAGGGTGAGGGGAGATCGGCCCCCCGATCCCCATTATTGCCCACCCACCCAAAAGTGAGGGTTCACCCAGTTTTCCTGTCCTAGCTATGCCACTGGTGCAGGGCTGAAGCCCAGGGCCCTAACTTTGCTACCTGGAGCTGAAGTTGAAGCCAAAGCAATTTAGCTTTGCAGGGCCCCCTGGGGCATGGGACCCTGGGCAATTGCCCTGCTTGCTACTCTCTAACTCTGGTCCTGGCTTTTATATGCAGAAAAAGAGCTGTTAGGGGCACTGGTGGGAGGTTTTATAGCATGCTGGGTGCGGGGGGTTGGTGTGTGCATAATTTCGGGCTGGTGGGCCCGTTAAAATAGGCATGCAAATTTGATTCCATCAGGCCCACAGGGTTGGCTTCAGTTTTGAAGTTCACAGGGTTTGATAAGTGGGTTTGTTTTCCAAGGGGAGGCTCCTTGAGGAAAGAAAGTCCTTGGTCACCATGCTTTGGTTGGGTCCTTAGCAATGTAAGGGGCAAGGGCAAATATTGTTCATCTAGGGAGTTTGTTTTAGATGACGCGACAGGACAGGGAAGTGGGGCGTCGGCTAGTGGTCTTGGGAAACCACAGACAAGCCAGGACTGCTGAGGTTTCCACCATTCCCGCAGCCTCTACTGCCTTTGACTCATACTGGTGGGGTGGCCTTTGGGCATGCCCTGCTCCGTGCCCATCAAGTTTCCCCCTCCTGAGAATTCTGGGAGACACTGGTTGGTTCTGTATGTTTCAAATAGGCGGGTCCTGGGAGGTTCTTGACCAATATAGAATTGGAATGTTATGAAAAGTGACTGGTGAGTGGACAGGGGAGCTCTGGAAATGCCCCCCAGTTGTCGGGTCTATAGCAAACATCTTGGGGGTACCCTTCATAATACTATGACAACCACGTGTTGTTGTTTAAAACAAGCCAATGCTATCACTTATAGCTTCACCAGGTCCTACTGGGGGAAGGTTCCACCGTGTAGAAACCCTGCCTAGTCACACTTTGTTTAGAACGCGCGGACCGCTGCCAATTCCGCAGCAAAGGGCTGGAAGCTTGTTCCAGGCCCATGGATGGTCTGGGTGAATTCTAGAAGTGAATAGAAGTTTTTGCTGGGATCTTTCCCTTCAAAGTCTTAAGTTTCCGCAAATAAGCAAAGTGTCAGCCCCATCTTTGAAAACTGTCCCCCCTGGTGGGCTTCCACCAGTGACCCATGCTGCACTGTTGGCCCCTGATTAGTCCCAAGCCCCTTGGCTGAGCCAGTTTAACAGAACGCTTCTCCTCGGCACCTCACTGCATCTCAGAAGAGCTGGTTGGGTGAACATGGGATCGGAGCTCGGGGCTAGGTACCTGGCAGGCCACAGATCCAATGGCATTTAAAGTCCCTGGCTCCCTGTAGGAATTAGTTCCTGTGCTATTTCCCATGGTTCTGTGGGCTCCTCGGGGGTAGCCCACAGGCTTACCTGGGCCCCACTGTGGCCAGCGTAAGGAACCAGCACAGAAGGAAAAGGGAGGGCTCAGGCTTTGGGCCCATCTCAAGGGAGACA
This sequence comes from Chelonoidis abingdonii, assembly GCF_003597395.2. Classification (NCBI taxonomy): domain Eukaryota; kingdom Metazoa; phylum Chordata; order Testudines; family Testudinidae; genus Chelonoidis; species Chelonoidis abingdonii. The sequence continues at coordinate 32,630,320 of NC_133776.1, forward strand.
GGACCATAGGAGACATGGGGACCATGGGGTTTGGTTGTTTAGCCACGCTGCGCTTGGAGATGGGGGCCGCCCTTCTGGAAAAATTACTTAAACACTGGTGGCCATATGGCCAGCGATGAATTTGGGGTCAGTGCGTGGTCCTTCCAAGGGAGTTTCTTGCTTAAAACATCTCTTTGGGATCCAAAGTTTTTTGGCTGAATTTGGCCTCTGTTAGACGTTGAAATCTGAGCGGCACGTGCCCTGGGAGTTGATAAGACCATTGGCTTCAATCCGACAGCTTGCTGGGTCCCCAACAGCCCTGGGCATAAACCAACTACCTCCAGAAATCCCAAAAGCCTTAGGCACCCTAATACCTTTTGAGTCACTCTTGTGCCCTCAGTTTTCGCCATTGCTGTACCATAAAGATAATAGCTTCTTGTTTCATGCTACAGGGGGTATTTGGAGGAATCCAATAGCATGTGAAAATAAAGGTTCATCAGGGGTGCTTACAAGTACTACGGTAGATGGAGTCCTTACCTAGCCACCTGCTTTCTAACACGGAGGAGAGGGGGTGGTTTTTGATGTAAGGATACCGCACTCCTCACAGCTTATGGGGAAACGGAGCGGGTAAGCTTGAAGTTGGACGTATCCTTTATTATTTTCGACTTTAGCCCCCCGTAACCTGCACTGGTTTAACGGGATCAATAGCCTGCGGCTTCCCGGCCTCGCTTTCACTTACCCGCGGGGGATTGTTCCTGGGTGGGTGGAGGGCCGGAAGTTCCGACGGGAAGGTTTGTTGGTTTTGGGGGATTGTAACTATTTGCGCATGCTAGATGAGGACGACGATATATGATACTACCGCAATTAGATAAATTTCGAACCGGTCGCCGATACTTGGCGGGTATTGTGGGCTAATCGGCATTAGCCTTTAGAGAGGACCCCCTGGGTTAAGGAAGAAAAGGACACCCTTATAAAGTGTGAGTGACAACTGGGACGAATGTCATGTTGAATTGTAAGGCAGAAAAGGGTCCGTATGAAACAGCAACAGTCCCTAAGGCCCGTCTGCATTGGGTTGCCCTTTTGCCTTTTTGTATTTCTCATCCGCCCTCTTTTGCAGGGTATTTAGCTGTGCCTGTAGCTTCATCGCACCCTTAAATTATGTCCTCAGCTTTTCCAGACAATAGCTTTCATGTCAGAAGTTTTGCCCTATTCCTCTTACAGCATTTCGCATAAGCCACAGTTCCTTGTCTTCCCCATTGTTTGCTCGCATTGAGCCTTACACATCTGCCTAGAACAAGAATTATTGCCAGAAGCAGATTCAAAAGCTCCCCTGGCCTATCATGGCCCTTGGGCTCCGCTCTTGCCTTCCCCGTTAAACGCTGCCCCTTACCTGGGTTTCAGTACGCGGCGAAGTCTTGGCACTTATAAAAACTCAAAGTAAAGAAGTTAATTAGCTGACAAGGTTTTCTAGGCTCAGCTTTTTTTAACTTTGTGCGTATTTACAGGTTGTTGTAATTACCGCTGGTCCATAGGGGAAGCAGGCCAGCTTTACCTAGTACAACTTAGAAAGCCAATCAAATCCACAGAACGAAATCATAAAGAGTTCTTCTCCTGGCCTCCGAAAGGCCTTAGGCCCAGGAAAAGCTTCAGGGTGCCCCGGCACATGACAAAGGCTCCCAGACACGCAAGCCGTCTGAAGTGTCGCGGGGTGGTGCCTTGGAGTGAGAACACTTTTTCTTTCTTTATCATGGGCCCCATGCTGTCACTCGACCCAGTCAGTGTGGGGTCTCTGTTCGCCCTGAAAAGGGGTTGGAAAAGAAGCCAGAGCTTGGAGCATTCCTGGCAGTTGGAGGACAGACTTGGTTTTAGGAAGTAGGGGTTTTTGCTATTCAGACCATGAATTACAGTTACTCATGGGAGGAGGGAGCATGGCCCATGTAAGGGATTTAGAATTATTTTTCCCTTGGCATTTGTGCCTGGTATTTGGGCATAAGTCAACGCAGGAGCCAGGAGCTAAAGTTTGTTTTGGGATACTGTGCTTAAATGTTTTGGGCGCCTCATTAACTTCTTCTCTCCTATACAGTGTGGGGTGGATGGGGGTTAACCAACTGGTGACAATACACACTGCCTCCACTGCCGACGCTGCAAAACAGTCTGGCATACTCATAGACACAGCGCACATTCACGACAGAAGCACCTCTCTGTGATTGGTATATTGGTTTTCATCGATGGGTCAAGCTAATCAGAACGAATCTTCAAAACAACAACTATATGTCCCTTACGATAAATGGGGAATCTGGAGCGACAGGATTAGGTCTGAGGAGACACAGGGTTAGGCCTAATTACACTAGGAGGACCTGATTATCCACAGGGAGACGATAGAAGAGGATGATATCTGGAAACATGAGAGAGCGCGGGGTGTTGCGTGGAGGCGCGCTGTTACAGCGGCGAGCGCTGACACTCAGTCTTATTCAGGCCTGGTCCCTGGCTGGTAATTTTCGGGTCACCAGGGGGATTGGTTCTAGTTTCCTCGGGCAGAAGAGAGCTCACGTTGTCTTGTGAAGAGTTAATTATTGTCGTAGGAAGGTGTTCTTGTTAGTTAGTAGAGCGCGGAAGGATTTTTGTTGAGTTGGGAGTATGGATGAAGAGGAGCACTCTTAAAATAGAGGAATGGGTCTCTTAGCTGAAGGAATAGGACGCAAGAGAAGATCGTACAGGTCCTCGCTGGGCATACTGAGGTCGGGCGTTTGTTGTAGCTATAAGTGTATAGTATTTGTGTGGGACATACCTGGTCGTACATCTTTCTTTCGGATCTGCTTGGCGGTCCTCAGTGTATCCCTAGGACGCATGTTGCAATATGGTCATGAGAACAGACCAATGCAATCGTCGGGGTCCAGGAATAGTCACTATGCAAGGACGAGAACTCGACATGGAGTTCGACACAGACTACACAGAATAAATTCAATTACGCGGGTTAGAACTATGTGCAAGTGAAGGAGTCCCGGATTTGGGTTGACTGAGTTGATAGATTGAGAGAGTCCTATGTAGGGGCTCGTACCCCTGAATAAATACGGACGGAGGAGTGCACCGTGGATGGGTTTTACTTAGAGGGGAGGTGTCGTGGTGGATTGGAGATATTTCTACTCTCGCACGTAGCATGCGGGCCAATTTCTTCAAGATGAGTAATTGATGCATAGGGTTTGGGATTGGGGGTTGCTACTGTACTGTAAAGCAGGTCGGCACCTGGCCTGTCGCGATCCATTGGCTGCTATGTACGTTAGGAGACAGGCTGCCATAGGCAGGGTAGGTGTTGTAGAGGTCTCTCTCTGATTGATTAAACTATAGCGCTGGGAGCATTTTTAAGTTAGAGGATGAAGGTGATGGCAAGTGGGTTCTGTTACTTTCTTTTTGGGCCTTTCTGTAGCAGGTGACTCTGGGTACCTCTCTGGCTCTGTTAATCTGTTTCTCACTTCCCCAGGTGGTATTGTAGTTTTAAGAACACTTTGATAGAGATCCTGTAGGTTTGTCTCATGTCTGAGGATTGGAGCCAAATAGGTAGGTTGAATCTGGGCTTGGCTGAAGAACAATGGATCATGTGATGTGTGTCTGGATGAAAGCTGGAGGCATATAGGTAAGTATAGCCATCAGTAGGTGCTGTTTAGAGTTCATAATAGTGATGGTCACATAGTGTCCAGGAAGATGACAGGTGGAGACTGGTCCAGGCTGAGGTGATGGTGGAGTAGAAATTGTTGAAATTCTGGTGGAATCCTCAAGGGCCCCTTCCCATGGTCAAATATGAAGATGTCATCAATGAAGGTGCAAGATAGAGTAGGGGCTGTCAAGGTTTCTTCCCCACTTTGAACTTAGAGTACAAAGATGGGGAACCTGCAAACACTTTCTAAGCTTAATTACTAGCTTAGATCTGTAACAGCGTGCACCAGCCAGAATAAGTGTCTGGCACACTTTCTGTTCCCCCAAAACCTTCCCGCGGAACACAGATCCAAACCCCCTTGATCTTAAAACAAGGAGAATTAACCATTCCCTCTCCTTTCCCCCCCACCAATCCTGGTGAGTTCAGACCAAAATCCCCTTGGATCTTAAAAACAAAGGAAAATCATCAGATTCTAAAAAGAAAGCTTTTAATTAAAGAAATAAAAAGTAAAGTTATCTCTGTAAAATCAGGATGGAAATGCTTTACAGGGTACTTAGATTCATATAGAACAGAGGGACCAGCCCCCTAGCTTAGATTCAAAGTTACAGCAAACAGAGGTAAAATCCTTCCAGTAAAAGAAACATTACAAACTAGAGAAAAAAAAATGACTAATCGCCTGCCTGGCTATTACTTACAATTTTGAAACATGAAAGACTGATTCAGAAAGATTTGAGAACCGGGTGTACGTCTGGTCCCTCTTAGTCCCAAGAGCGAACAACGAACAAAACAAAAAGCACAAACAAAGACTTCCCTCCACCGAGATTTGAAAGTATCTTGTCCTCCTATTGGTCCTCTGTCAGGTGTCAGCCAGGTTACTGAGCTTCTTAACCTTTACAGGTAAAAGAGACATTAACTCTTAACCATCCTGTTTATGACAGGGGCACTATGGATGAGAGCTGAGGTAGTGTTTTTCTAAGTCAGGCCATAAAAAATATGGCATGCTGTGGGAACATGCGGGTACCCATCGCAGTGCACGACTTGAAGGTATAAATTGTCTTCAAATCTGAAACAGTTGTGTTTTTACTGATACAGACTAACAAGCTAACCGCTCTGAAACCTAAGAATGGACAGTGACTGCAGGCTCTCTATTGACAAGTCCTCTCCCATCTCAGCTGTCTCAGTTACCACCAGTTGCAGCCTGTCCCTGTCTCAGCTGGGCTCTACCTCTCTTAGGGCTTGCTAGGCAGCCTAATATCTCCCAGGAAGCAGAGCTTATACAGGTATAGCCCATCCCAGCTCGCTTAACCTCTCAGGTGAGGGTGTGAGTGAACGTCCATCACAGATAAAACACATGTACATGATGTGAGTCTATACACTGCAATAGAAGCATACAAATGGGCATAACTGGTAGAACAAAGGTCCATCTATCCGGGTGCTAACTTTTCTTTTGAGCCAACCCCCCGCTGGTTACTAGGAATGGTTTGTCAAAGTCTGGGCCCTTAGCACAGGGTCAGACATGAGTGTTGCCTTAAGCTGGGTAAAGGCCTTCTGACACTCATCAGTCCACTTAACTGCATTTGGCTGGGTCTTTTTGGTCAGGTCTGTTAGTGGGGCAGCGATTTGGCTGTAGTGTGGTACAAATCGCCTGTAATATCCGGCCAAGCCTAAGAAGGATTGGACCTGTTTCTTTGACTTTGGGACAGGCCACTTTTGGATAGCATCCACCTTGGCCTGTAGGGGTTTATTGTTCCTTGACCCACCTGGTGTCCAAGGTAAGTCACTCTGTTTTGGCCTATTTGACACTTTTTAGCCTTAACAGTTAGTCCTGCCTGCCTGATGCGCTCAAAGACTTTTTCCAGGTGTTCAGGTGTTCTGCCCATGAATCAGAAAAAATGGCCACATCATCGAGGTAGGCAACTGCATATTCTCCCAATCCTGCTAGGAGACCATCTACAAGTCTTTGGAAGGTGGCGGGTGCATTTCGCAGCCCGAAAGGAAGCACATTAAATTCATACACCCCTGCATGGGTGATGAAGGCTGACCTTTCTTTGGCAGGTTCATCTAGTGGTACTTGCCAGTACCCTTGGTTAAGTCTATTGTAGAGATGAACTGGGCACGTCCCAATTTCTCCAATAGCTCATCGGTGCGTGGCATTGGATAGTTGTCGGGACGAGTTACAGCATTTAGCTTACGGTAGTCCACGCAAAAGCGTATTTCCCCATCTGTTTGGGTACTAGAACCACTGGAGATGCCCATGCACTGGTAGAGGGGTGGATTATACCCATCTGTAGCATGTTTTGGATCTCCCGTTCTATAGCAGCTTGGGCATGAGGAGACACCCGGTAGGGTGGGGTTCTAATTGGGTGAGCATTACCTGTGTCAATGGAGTGGTATGCCCGTTCAGTCCGTCCTGGGGTGGCTGAGAACATGGGGCAAAGCTAGTGCACAGCTTCTTGATCTGTTGCCGCTGCAGACGTTCAAGGTTGTGGAGAGGTTCACCTCTTCCACGCCACCATCACTTTTTCCTTCGTAGTAGACACCTTCAGGCCACTCAGCGTCATCTCTCCCTGGGCTGTAAACTGACAAAACCTTTAAGTCTCTGGAATAAAAGGGCTTGAGAGAATTAACATGGTACACTTTAGGCTTTAGGGTGGAGGTGGGAAATGCTATGAGATAGTTAACAGCTCCTAGGCGCTCTTGGACCGTGAATGGCCCTTCCCATGACGCTTCCATCTTATGGGCCTGTTGCGCCTTCAAGACCATAACCTGGTCCCCTACTTTGAAGGAACGCTCTCTGGTATGTTATCATACCAGGCCTTTTGCTCTTCCTGAGCATCCTTTAGGTTTTCTTTAGCAAGGGCTAAAGAGTGTCGGAGGGTGCTTTGTAGGTTGCTTACAAAGTCTAGAATGTTAGTTCCTGGAGAAGGCGTAACCCCTCCCATTGCTGCTTCACCAACTGTAATGGCCCCTTAACCTCGTGGCCATACACAAGTTCAAATGGTGAAAACCCTAAACTGGGATGTGGTACAGCCCTGTAGGCAAAAAAGCAACTGCTGCAACACTAGGTCCCAATCATTGGAGTGTTCATTTACGAATTTACGTATCATGGCCCCCAAAGTTCCATTAAACCTCTCCACCAGGCCATTGGTTTGATGGTGGTAAAGGGTGGCAACCAAGTGATTCACCCCATGAGCTTCCCACAGATTTTTCATGGTCCCTGCCAGGAATTAGTTCCTGAATCTGTAAGGATGTCGGAGGGCCAACCTACCCTGGCAAAAATGTCTGTTAAGGCCTGGCACACAGTTTTAGCCCTGGTGTTGCTTAGAGCTACTGCTTCCGGCCATCGGGTAGCAAAGTCCACGAAAGTCAGTATGTACTGCTTTCCTCTGGGGTCTTTTTTGGGAAAGGACCCAGAATATCCACAGCTACTCGCTGAAATGGGACCTCAATTATGGGGAGTGGCTGGAGAGGGGCCTTGACCTGGTCTTGGGGCTTTCCCACTCTTTGGCACACCTCACAAGACCGGACATAATTAGCAACGTCCTTGCCCATCCCTCCCAGTGGAAGGACTTCCCCAACCTGTCTTTGGTTCTGTTCACCCAGAATGGCCACTGGGATGATCATGGGCTAAGCTTAAGAGCTTTCCCCGGTACTTAGTTGGAACTACCAACTGTTTTTGAGGATGCCAGTCTTCCTGGTGTCCACCAGAAAGAGTCTCCTTGTATAAAAGTCCTTGTTCTACAACAAACCGGGATCGGTTAGAAGAGCTGAGAGGCGGTGGGGTGCTCCGTGCCGCCGCCCAAGCTTTCTGAAGGCTGTCATCTGCTTCCTGCTCAGTCTGGAACTGTTCCCTTGAGGCTGGAGACACCAGTTCCTCCTTAGACTGTGGACTTGGGCTTGGTCCCTCTGGAAGCGATGTAGGTGATGGGGTTTTTTTGTTGATGGTGAACCGCTTCTCCGCTGGTGCACTAGTGATATTTCAGGCTCTGGCTGAGCCTCTTGGGTAGGGTTGTCTGCTGCTTCTGCCAGTTCAGGCCGCTGGTGCCCTCTGGCGTTGGAGTGGTAGATGGGTTTGCAAGCGCTGGCATCAGTGCTGGCAACGGTTCTGGTGCTGGTTGCTTTTCCAGTTCCGGTTCTGGGACTGGATGCACTGTGGCTGTTGCAGTCATTGGCAGGGGATCCGGTCCACACCTCTCTGTCTGGGTCTCTGGTAACACAGACGGGGCCCTTGTGGACGGCTCAGGAACATGGCTCAGAAAGGAAAGGTTGAGAACCCTGGACTATGATGGACTTTTGTCTGACCAATATGCCCGATTTGTACTGTTCATATGCATGTATAGACTCACATCAATGTACAGTGTTTTATCTGTGATGGGTGTTCACTCCACCCCACCTGAAAGGGTTGAAGGGAGCGGTGGTAATTAGCCTGATAAGCTGCTCTCTGGGAGATATTAGGCTGCCTAGCAAGCCCTAAGAGAGGATAGAGGCCCAGCTGGACGAACAGGCTGACTGGGGTAAAATGAGGCACTGAGATGGGGAAGGGGATGTGATTAGTACCTAGAAGCCTGCAGTCATTGTCCAGTCTTAGTTTCAGTAGGGGTGAACCCATGTTCCAACTATATGCAGTAAACACGATAGGAGTCCTTGTGGCACCTTGGAGGACTAACAGATTATTTGGGCATCAAGCTTTCATGGGGCCTATAACCAACTTCATCAAAGTATCGAGTAAAGAATTACAGTAAGCAGGTATAAATATACAGCCAATGAAAAAGATGGGAGTTGTCTTCCCAAGTGGGTGGGTCAGTGCTAACGAGGCAATTCAGTTAAGTGGATGTGGCCATTCCAAACAGTTGACAAAAGAGGTGATAGCACAACAGAGGTAAACATTTTTGGTGTGACCCAGGCACTCCCAGTCTTTATTCAGGGCCGATTTGATGGTGTCAGTTTGCAAATAAATCCAGTTCTGCAGTTTTTTCGTTGAAGTCTGTTTTTGAAGGGTTTTTGATTGAGGTATGCCCTTTGAAGTCTGTTATTGGGTGACCAGGGGAGGAAGTGCCTCCTAACTGGTTTTTGAATGTTATTAATTCTTGACATCATGATTGTGTGTCCATTTATTCTTTCATGTAGGAGACTCGCCTTGGTGTGGCCAATGTATATGGCAGAGGGACATTGCTGGCACATATGGATAATACATTCTGGTGTAGATGTGCAAGTGATGAGTCCTGATGGTGGAGCTGATGTGGTTGGTCCTATTGATGTGTCCCTGAATAAATATGCGGACAGAGTTGGCAAGTGGGGTTTGATTGCAGGGTTGGTTCCTGAAGTTCAATATTTCCGGTTGTGTGTGTGTAGTTGCTAGTGAGTATTGCTAAGGTTGTGGGGCTAGTCGTAAGGAGGACTGGCCTGTCTCATAAGGTCTTGTAGTGGAGGGCTTGTCCTTCAGGATAGGTTGTAGATCCTTGATTGATGCTCTTGGAGAGATTTTAGTTGGAGGATGAAGGTGATGGCTAGTGCGTTCTGTTACTTTCTTTGTTGGGCCTGTCCTGGTAGCAGGTGACTTCTGGGTACCTTCTGGCTCTGTTAATCTGTTCTTCACTTCCCCAGGGTTGTATTGTAGTTTTAAGAACACTTTGATAGAGATCCTGTAGGTTTGTCTCATGTCTGAGGATTGGAGCCAAATAGTAGTTGTTAATCTTAGGGCTTGGCTGTAGACAATGGATCATGTGTGTGATGTCTGGATGAAAGCTGGAGGCATATAGGTAAGTATAGCCATCAGTAGGTGCTGTTTAGAGTTCAACTAAGTGATGGTCACATAGTGTCCAGGAAGATGAATCTCTGAGTGTGGACTGGTCCAGGCTGAGGTGATGGTGGAGTAGAAATTGTTGAAATTCTGGTGGAATCCTCAAGGGCCTCCTTCCCATGGTCAAATGATGAAGATGTCATCAATGAAGTGCAAGTAGAGTAGGGGCTGTCAAGGTTTCTTCCCCACTTTGAACTTAGAGTACAAAAGTGGGGACCTGCATGAACACTTTCTAAGCTTAATTACTAGCTTAGATCTGTAACGCTGCCACCAGCCAGATAAGTGTCTGGCACACTTTCTGTTCCCCCAAAACCTTCCCTGCGGAACACAGATCCAAACCCCCTTGGATCTTAAAACAAGGAGGCAATTAACCATTCCCTCTCCTTTCCTTTCCCCCCACCAATCCTGGTGAGTTCAGACCCAATCCCCTTGGATCTTAAAACAAGAGAAAATCATCAGATCTATAAAAGAAAGCTTTTAATTAAAGAAATAAAAAGTAAAGTTATCTCTGTAAAATCAGGATGGAAATGCTTTACAGGGTACTTAGATTCATATAGAACAGAGGGACCAGCCCCCTAGCCTTAATTCAAAGTTACAGCAAACAGAGGTAAAATCCTTCCAGTAAAAGAAACATTACAAACTGAGAAAACAAAATAAGACTAATCTGCCTGCCGGCTATTACTTACAATTTGAAACATGAAAGACTGATTCAGAAAGATTTGAGAGAACCTGGGTGTACGTCTGGTCCCTCTTAGTCCCAAGAGCGAACACACGAACAAAACAAAAAGCACAAACAAAACTTCCCTCCACCGAGATTTGAAAGTATCTTGTCCTCCTATTGGTCCTCTGTCAGGTGTCAGCCAGGTTACTGAGCTCTTCTTAACCTTTACAGGTAAAAGAGACATAACTCTTAACCATCCTGTTATATGACAAGGGGCACTAGGGATGAGAGCTGAGGTAGTGTTTTCTAAGTCAGCCATAAAATATTGGCATGCTGTGGGAACATGCGGGTACCTCTCGACAGTGCCACTGACTTGAAGGGACCCCCCCCCCCCCCCGCACCCAGCATGCTGTAAAACCTCCCACCAGTGCCCCTAACAGCTCTTTTTCTGCATATAAAAGCCAAGACCAGAGTTAGAGAGTAGCAAGCAGGGAAAATGCCCAGGGTCCCATGCCCCAGGGGGCCCTGCAAAGCTAAATTGCTTTGGCTTCAACTTCAGCTCCAGGTAGCAAAGTTAGGGCCCTGGGCTTCAGCCCTGCACCAGTGGCATAGCTAGGGCAGGAAAACTGGGTTGATCCTGACTTTTGGATGGGTGGGTAATGATGGGGAGCAGGGGGGGGCCACTTCCCCTCACCCTCTCCAGCCAACGCTTACCATTCAGCCGGCACCAGAAGTGAGGATGACCAGCGCACACAGGCTGCAAGCCATGCCCATGGGGAGGAGAGGGACCCCCACCAGGGTTCAAGCTCCGCCCTCCCCAACCCTAGCTCAGTGTCTATCCACCCAGCCGCATCCCTCTCCTGCCGGCACCACAAGCTGCTGCCCCAGTCTCCGGCCCCAGCACTAGCCGCACTGCCACAAGGCACACTGCTCACCTGGGACAACTCACCCCCTCCCAGCCTGTGGATTCAGGGGTTCCAGCCCCCTTTGGGTGGGCCTAGATGCTAAGTGGATGGGCCACAGGTCCACCTGTGGCTATGACCCTGCCCTGCACAGTGGTGCTTCGGCTTTTTGCCCTGGGCCCCAGTGAGTCTAATGCTGGCCCTGCTTGACAGACCCCCTGAAACCTGCTCGCAGCCCTGCAGGAGGCCTGGGACCCCCTGGTTGAGACCAGTGTCCTGTCTTCCGACAGTGGCCAATGCCAGATGCTTCAAAGGAAATGAATGGGGCAATCACCAAGTGATCCATCCCCTGTTGTTCAGGCCCAGCATCTGCTGGACTGAGAAACACCCAAAGCATGGGGTTGCATCCCTTACCATCTTGGCTAATAGCCATTGGGGGACATCTCCATGAGCTTAACCAAAGTTCCTTTTTGAACCCTGTTATAGTTTTGGCCTTCACAACATCCCCTGCCCAGAAGTTCCACAGGTTGACTGTGTGTTGTGTGAAGTAGTACTTCGTTGTTTCTTTGTTTTAAGCAAATCACTCCAGGGTGGAGTAAAACATCTCATGTTGTTTGGAGAAGGTTTAAATAACAAGATGATAAGGTGCCTGCAGCTACTTGCTATACTATCTGCAGTAGTGTTCCCACTGGAGCTATAAGTGTTAGCAACAAAGGGAAGATTTTTCAAAAGAAAACCAAGGGTAGATAAGGCTCAGACTTGGCACTATCATGGTCTCTTTCTGTCCTTGCAGGCAAAAAATAAATCATGTTGTATCATGGTTCTGGCTGAACCACATTACACAGTCATCTTTAAACACTGTTTTAATAATGCAGAGGGCCCAAAACTACAAGGAGGCTCACTGGTCACCTTTGCCACCTATCCTTAATGTCAGCATTGGTGGGCGTAGCATTGGTTCATTCCTATATGGTAAATTCCTATGAAGACATTCCACAGCTAGTTCCTACTGTCAACACCTACAAAAGAGCTGTCAGGCACATGCTTGGCTTGGATAAAGTTGTCACTAATAGGAAGAGAAACTAGACTTGCTGGTAATTGAAGCTGGAGAAGGAAATAATTTAGTGGTCCAGTGGAAAGCTGGGAAAGGGAATTTATAAGGAGAGGCCTAGGTGAGAAGTCAGATTAATAGACACAGGAAGTAGAGTAGGAGACGTTGGAAAACAAAAGTATTCCCCTTACATGCTACCCTGAAATGAACCGGACTTTTACATTTAATTTGAATTTTCTATTTTAAAAATCTGAACAAATCAAAGCCAAAATAACTAACTCCAGAAGCTCAAAGCCCAGAAAGTCTGCACTCCCAGCAATCGTAGAACTATAAAAGAACAACAAAACATTTCCATATTCAGCATCTGAATATTGTTTACTCATTTGTTTTTGATAACCTACACCCTGCTTGTACTGCCTTGAAATTGCAGATTGGTTACTGCCAATCTAAATAGTTAGATCTCTGTTTTTAAAACATGCTTCTATTGCAACATTTTAAAAATGCTTCAGATATGGCATTTTAGAAAACTGAAGGTGCAGTTAAGATTGAATTTAGATGCTGTGCCCACAAATTAGGGAAATCAGTGTCTAACAGCTTTATGTCTGCAATTAATTGTTCGTACAATTGCTCTAGACAATAATTTGGAGGCCAGGTGGCGAACCCTTTGGAAAGTCTATGGCCAAATTTGTTTCTCCAGATAATTAGATTAACAGGCACAAAGTGTTCTAGTTTTGTCAAGAGGATTTTACTGGTCTCAGATATTAACATAAAAAAAAAGGTTTCCTGCAAGGCCATTTGTACAATTCTTCCAAATTAGCTTCTCATGCTTGTCCTTCTAATCTTTCATCAGCTTTGGGCAAGACAAAAGATGCAGCTTGACATGACAGCATGGTTATGGCTTTGCTTTCCCAAACTTGTTCATATGTAAGCATTCATAAGTCACCTGTGTATTCCAGGAGTCCACCACTGATTGTCAGTTGAGATGGGATGGGAGGAATCCAATTCAGCATGTGTGTATGTGCTTTGCTGAATTGTGGCCTTGTGTAGTATAGCATGAAAATTTTTTCAGCCTGAGTTTGGAATGTGAGTAAAGTGACAAAGTTCCACACAGTCATAATTTTACTTTGAAATCCACTGCTCTAGGAAGATTTCCTCCTTCTCGTTACCTGGATAGCCAGGGTAATTTGGGTTCAGAGAAGTGCATGGTTAAATTCCCAGATACCATTTGAAAAATTTACACCTTGGTGCATATTAATCAAACACAGAAAAAAAACTATCAACAGAAAACACAAAAGGTCCAATTTTGATCTCAGTTTTAATGGTGGAGTATCTCCAGCATGACAGAAGACTATCCCATATGCAATTCTGATACATACACACTCCCTTCCTCTAGCGACAGTGTTAGCTATATGGGGTGGCAAAGGTGACAGCTTCATACGTATAGGGTGAAATCTTGCCCTCACTCAGGCCAGTGGAGCCAGGATTTCATGCATAATTTTGTTGTCCTGTTGGTGATAGTGTTACAGGGAAGATGGTCTCATACTCATTTACACCAGTGCAGTCCTTTATTCCTCTGAAAATATCACAGCCAGGCTCTGTGTCATGACACAGCTCATCCATGGTCACGGTTTTCTCAAGATAATGTTACACATTTTGCTAATAAACCAGAAAATAGAAACTATGTTTACATAATTCCTGCCCACTTCTAAACAGGGGTCAATTTTCCTGACATAGGTGAAGCTGTACAGTGCTCAGAAGCTTTATTAGTATTAAATTGTTTTGTGAGTGTGCGTTGGCCAGTTGCTGACACCATGTATTGCCACTGTTGCTTTCTCTACCTATTTAGATGTTAAATATTTATTCACAGAAGCACCTTATCTCCCCTATCTCACATCTCTGATTTTCTCTCCTACAGCATGTCTCTTCCTTGTTTTCTCAGTGATTCACTGCCATGCAGAGCAGTGCTCCAGGCGATGGCAGGGCAGACACATGGGCACAGAGGACAGGCACTCTGATACAAGCTAGGTTTCTTTAGTATCATTTTCTCTTTAGCCAGGGTAGTTCAAATCCTGGCTCATTTGATACATTGATCCAGACAACCACAAAAAGAACAACGAACAAAAGTAAAGTTTCTGTGAGAGATTAGCCAGCATGTGCATCTCCTCTGTGGCATTCTTCATCACAAAATGACAATTGCTGCTACAGAAAGCACACAGGTGTAGTACACAATTCAAGTTACCCAGCTATGTGTACCCCAGTGTTCAAGCTTCAGCAGTCCCAAGCTCCAGTCACAAAACTAGAATAACTGGGTGTTTCTAAACTGAACTTTCCTGCACCAGAGAAGACTCACTCCAAGGAAAGCAGCAGACAATGGTCACCCAACTGTCCTGGGAATTTCTGCTGAGGGAAGACAGCTTCCAAGTTTTCCATATACTCTATAGGAGGATCAATATTAGGGGTTGCTCGGGAAACACAGAAGCTGCTCGCATCCTAACTGTGCTGGCTGTATCTTCTCCCTAGCAAGTGACATCCACTATTCAGGTTTCTCTAGACCCTTTTCAACCCCAAGAAAAGAGGAAGATTGCAGCCACTTTTCACTGCCACATTGTCTCTTGGCAGCTGTCCTCCATCAGGAACCTCTGCCAGTAACAGCCAGCATTGATCCTGGATTGAATTTGGCCCAGAAACTATCACTTCCCTATACTGTGACATGATGCCTCTGCATATCCAAGCCATAACTGCAATCATTTGCTTTGCTGCTGTACATCATGCCTTACTCATAGACTCATAGGTCAGAAGGGACCAATATGATCATCTAGTCTGACCTCCTGCACAAAGCAGGCCACAGAACCCTACCCAT
>NC_133776.1:32647484-32726108 GCF_003597395.2 Chelonoidis abingdonii
AGATGCTTGCTCATCCAGCTTGGTCTACAACTCCTGCCTATGGTTTTTTTCCCCTTTCTTGGGATGCAGGCTTCCGATAGTTTCTGCAGCTGTGACTTAAAGTAATTCCAGGCCTCCTCCGCGTTTAGATCCACAAGGTCTTCAGTCCAATCCACTTCCCTAACTAATTTCCTTAACTCTTTAAAGTTAGCCCTTGAGAAGTCAAAAACCCTAATCCCAGATCTATTTTTGTTTATCCTTCCATCTAGTTTGAACTGAATTAGCTCATGATCACTCGAACCAAGGTTGTCCCTTACAACCATTTCTTCTACGAGGTCCTCACTGCTCACCAAAACCAAATCTAAAATGGCATCCCCTCTTGTTGGTTCTTCAACTACTTGGTGAAGAAATCCATCTGCTATCACATCCAGAAAAATCTGAGCCTATTATTCTTGCAAGCACTTGTCCTCCAGTCTATATCTGGGAAGTTGAAGTCTCCCATGATCAAGCACCCCTTCTTAGGTGTCTAATGGATTCCAGAAGGGGACACGTTTGTACAGTCCACCTGCTAAGAGATGGGTCACTGCAATGCAGGGGACAGTAATAATGCATGAGACGAGGTCTACTCATCACTTGGATGGTGCCACCTCCTGGCCACTCAGGGGAATAGCTCTGCAAGGCCAACACCCCTTCCTGGAGTTGCACTCCATCTCTTGGCCTCTCTCAGTCTGCAGCCCTTCTCTCACTCCAGGATCTCCTGCTTCCTCTTTGTGACTTGGCCCTCTGGGTAGGTCACTCAGCATTTCCCCCTTCTGGGCTTCCAAAGTCCTTCCACATGAATGGTCTGAGGTAGTCTTCTCTGGTACTGCCCTGACAGTGCCAGTAGGGGAACCCAGGCCCACCATTACTCCATGTTCCAGTCCAGGAACCCAATACTTAGCAGCTTTGGTCTGCTTTCACTCAGACCCTTTTGCTCCTTTGGGTCCCCCTTTTCTCTAGGTGTACCAGCTCAAACTCCCTCCTCTCAGGACATAACTACAGACCACTAATACCCTCTACCCTCAAACATGCACATCCACCTACTTCCCTGTAATCCCCCTCTGTTCCAACTTCCTGACTTTTGTACCTATTGGGTTTCTGGGAACTGGTTGGGCGGATCCTGACTTTTGTAGCAGGGTGGACCCCTGCTCCTGCCCTGCAGGGGTTAAAAACAGCCCTGGGAAGGGGCTGTGGCTGGAGAAAACAGACTTTAGGCTGGGGCAAGAAGCCTGGGCTGATTAGGGAAAGTAGGCTCAGCTGTGGCCATGCTCCAATCAGACCCAGCTGGCCCCTATAAGAGGTTGTGAGCCAGAAACCAAGACAGTCTCTTTTAGCTATAGAGGGAGATAGGTCTGGCTGCAGGACATAAGGAACCTGAGTGAAGCAGGGCTGGGGAAAGGCAGAGGAGCTGGGGAGCTCTAGCCTGGAAAGCCCCAGGCTGTGGCCTAGCATCGGGCTAATAGATACTTGGGGTTGCAGAAGGCAGCCCAGGGGTAGGCCAAGACAGCAGGCCCAAACCCAACCTTGCCAGTGATGAGTAGGCTGATACTGCAGTCTGCCCCAGGGTGTGGGGCTAGACAATGACTGGCAGTAGCCTGATACTGAGGCAAGGTGGGGATAGAGGGTGGGGGGTTCCCTGGGGAGGGGAGATCCTGAGGGGGAGGGGTTACTGCCAGGGGGCAGCACCCCATGTAAAAGGGCACCATGTCCAGGGAGGGACATGGGGGCCAGAGAAAAGGTGGATCACCAGCCTGCAGAGGGTACTCCAGGCTGTGATAGAGCTAATTCCCAGGAGTCACCAGCAGGATGCACTGCAGGGGTGAGTCTGGCCCACCTACACTTTATAAAGCCCAGCTCCACCCCCAGATGGACTTCATCTGCCAGTTAGGTCTTAGCATGCCTAGGCTTTCCTCCAGGTTCAGCCTATAAGTTAATTGGCTTCATTTACCCCTTCAGGTCTTGTGTGGGGTGGACACCCAACCACAGGCACAGATAGTTCATTCCCCCAAAATGGACAGACTGCAGCTCCATGTTGGAAGTCTATACTCCATACATGTTTTAACCAAAATTACCAGTCTAGTGTTAATAATTTGAAAAAGCACAGACATCCATTGCTATGAACCACCCTAAATAAGGGCAAAGGGAAATACTCCTGCTTGCCCCCTAGAAGAGTCTTTGCATAACTACCATCTGGAATGCAAGTGCCATTTTCAATGTGAATGCATGAAGATACTCTCCCTTTGTGAACAGTGGCATTTTGAGGGGGGGTGTGGGAATGGACTGCGGAGGATGGGACAGAACACTGCCTTCAGCTGTTTTGAGTCAGAGGCACTATGATCTTATTCCTGTAAAGCAGCTCTGAACACATGATGTCCTAATCACTTGCATTATTGTGAGTCATCAACTTCCACTCTCCAAACGCCCTTTGACATCAGTGGCGTTTTGCTACTCATTTCAGTGAGAGGAGGATTGGGCCATCATTAGCAGCAATGTAAGATTGTCTTCAAAGACACACTAGAAATCATAAGACCCAATACAACTGCCCCTTGCATTCAGCAGCCCCTTATTCTAATGATAGGGCTGCAGGACCAGGCGCTTTCTCAAGTAGTCCCTTGACTGCAATGAGATTGATACTTGTGAAAGAACTATTCACATCAGAAAAGGGTTGCAGGATTGGGCCATTAATTATTCCAGTGGAGAGTATGTGTAACGGGGTAATGAGGAATTTACAATGAGAAACACTGCTTCTTGGCTACAAGCAGTTAGCAAACACAATAGGAAACACTCACTCCAGAACATCCATTCTGGCTGATGTGAAAGTTATCTCTGTTCTAGCTCTACAGTAGCCCATTCACTCTTTTTCCTTTTTCACTAAATGTTTGTGTGATTTTAATTGAAATATTTACTGTGTCTGAAGTTGGAAAACCCCTATCTGCTAACTCCGTCCCTTATTTTTGGATTTGCAGCTGACTAAATTGTCCACTTACATGTAGAGTAACCTATTTAATAAATTATTCAGACATTAAACAGAAACAATGCAGGCACATACATTTCCCACCACACTTCTTTTCTCAATAATATGTAGAGAACCTTGCTGAAATGAGCTGTGCAGCTATTACAGATATTTTAATAGTTTAATTCAGGAGTTCGAGTCTGCCTTATTTTGTGGCCTATACAAATTGCTCTTTCCCCCCCGCCCCCTAAAATATGGGGATAGCTTAATGATCTTAGCAACTAGAAATTTCAGCTTAGCCTCTCTGCTGCTATAGGTTCAAGTCCCAGCAGAGTTAACTCAGTCCTTTTTTTTCCAGCTAGAATAACTGGTAGATTAAACAAATATAGGGGGCCCCGTCACAACCTTAAATTCACATTTTCAGTCTGAATATTTCTTCAGTGTAGAAAATCTTTCCCTTGCTCAGTATTGGCCTCTAGCCATCTTGAGAAACATGGGGGACAGAGGGGAGAGGAGAGGAATGTTCCCATAACTGCACATTCTTAAAGTCTTTAAAACATTGAACAAATCTTTGCCATGCTTAAGATGGGCATTACCAGTCTCCAGACTGCCTAGATCTGGATCTGGCTGTATCATGAATTTGATGAGCTTCAGACAGAAATATTCATCCTATACTTGATTCTTTTTGTCAGTCCCACCAAGTAACCTAAATCTTGATTTTTGCAAAATCCTTTCTATTTCCCATCAGAAGCTAGACTCCCTATTGAAAAACATGCACTCAGTAAAATCAGATGCATTGTGTAGTGAGTAAGTTCATGACCCATTATAGCTAATGCCCTACCTATCACTTCCTATCCTGGAATCAGAAGTATTTTCAGCTGAATCACATTTGAGAATATAATACACAATCAAATCTGAATCGTGATTCATGGCTATAATGTATGTCTCCTTTTCAGTCATCCCATTGCTCAATCAATCTGCATATTAAAGGCTGTAGTCAGGCTTTTACCAGGAAGAAAAGCTGTGGGGGTGTAAATCCCCAGTGAATTACTGAGACAGGCAGAGGAGAGAGTGTGCTTAGAAGCCGATTCTGATAACTCCTTTATGGAAGCTCATGCCTGGCATGTGGATGGCCAAGGGTACATGGAAAGGACAAGGGCCTGGACACTCTGCACATTATCTAGCACTTCTAGCCACACTAGCCTATGCTCACTTCCCTTTTGTGCTCAAGGAGTTGGAGCCAAGAAATTCTGGCTGCATTCTCCACAGGTGAGCAAGATAACTCCTTCCACCTGCTCTTTGGCACCCACACTGTGTCAACCAGAATAATCTAGCCTTCAATGGGCATCACCTAATAAGTACACAATGTGTTAGATTATCAAACATTTATTGAAAACAAACCTAGCAAGTGAACTTGATGGATCAACTACCAGGCCTGATGCATCCACTTCTGAAGCAGCTACAACAACTACTGACTTCCCTGTATTGACTTTCCGACACCTAATATATCACTAGAGTGAAATCATGGTGAAGAAGCAGCTAAGTAAACAATAGCATCAAGCAGAGACCACTTAGCTGCCAATTCCAAGACAGCCTCAGAAATAGAGCTATTCAGAAATTTAGCCAATTTTTCAGGGAAAAACAATTAAAACAAACAAATGAATGGAGCCATGAGAGAAATGGCTGCCAGGGCAAACATCAGCTGCAGCAATGGAAGGCACTATAGGATATTTAAAGCAAACACTCTTCTTTGTGGTATAGCAGGGGTAGGCAACCTATGGCACGCGTGCCAAAGGCGGCACACGAGCTGATTTTCAGTGGCACTCACACTGCCCGGGTCCTGCCCACCCGTCCAGGGGGTTCTGCATTTTAATTTAATTTTAAATGAAGCTTCTTAAACATTTTAAAAACCTTATTTACTTTACATACAACAGTAGTTTAGTTATAAATTAGACTTATAGAAATAGACCTTCTAAAAACGTTTAAATGTGTTACTGGCACACAAAACCTTAAATTAGAGTGAATAAATGAAGACTCAGCACACCACTTCTGAAAGGTTGCTGACCCCTGTGGTATAGTGTCGCAGAGTTTCAATAACTCCTAAATGACATTATATTTGGTACAAGTTTCAAGAACACCACACTTCCCTAGGCTAGCTGAAAAGCATTATAGGCCACCTTTTTATACACTGGCCTCTGTTTTCGCCCGCAGGATTTGCAGGATAGGCAAAAAATATTGTGGGTATAATTCTGCTCCTGTAAGACAAAGGGCATAATCAGAGGTCCTGGATGAATAATCAAACCTCAACTGCGTAGTTTAAATGTAAGGAAGGTGTGGACTGGTGTACATTGTGAAGTGCATACACCTTAAGTACACTTCTATCTAAGGCATGAAGGTGTAGGGGCTTGATTCTGCAAGATGCAGAACTCTGCCTGTAGAGTGTGGAGAGCCCACAACTCTCATTGAAGTCAATGGAAACCAGAAACATTGTATTTTAGAAGAAGTTTTTAGCATTTCACAGAAATTCAGCCCCCAAATAAGCATCATGGTTGCAGTGTTACACAAGTACTTATAAAAATGAAAGTTAGAAGTCCCCTCCTGAAATTGTAACTGCAGTGTACATCTCAAAGGATGTAGACAACCAGGAAGAAGTAACAGTGATTGCTAATATATATTTTGTTAAGAGACAGGGACAGAAATCTATATAAGTCTCAGTAAATTTTCATCTTTGTTCTAATCCTTGATTTAAATCCATACTCCAGGAGCAGACTGCTTTTGGCCAACCCAGCTACTCCCTCAAATACTGCTCTTATTTTTCAAAAACACTTGTTTTTTCCTACTGTGTGGTAAGATTTTTCTGTTGAGGACAGGAATGAGAACAATCTTCATATCTGCACTTCAACCATGCTCCCTTTTGTGTGCCCTGCTCAGCCATGACTTATTCCCTAATGCCTGACACCAACTTCACAAATGGCTCTTTCCTAAATTACCTTAATCAGGGCAGTTAGTTTACTTAAAAGATTACTATGGGAGAATCAGATGTCTATGCGTTATGTCTTAACGCAATAGTGTTTTATTAATTATGTATCTTACCAGTATGTGTTAAACCAATGAGCTAAGTTGCCTAAGTATTTCAGATTCCCCCAAGCAGTGAGGACTCTTTTATACCAGAAGGTCTACAGTCATTCACAGAGGTAGATTTCTAGGAGAGGGGGCTAACTCTGTTCCTACTGAAGTCCATCGAGAGGTTTATCATTGACTTCACTCCGCACTGACTTCATTGGGAGCAATGCTTTAGGCCAACACCTAGTGCTCTGGACTGTCTCGCCTTATGTGCATTAGGGCGCCTACTGGTTCCTGAAGTCTAATAAACAGGCCTCATGTGCATTGTCACTGCTGGGCACTGGAACAAGTGAAAATGCCATGATTTTTATTGGTTTGAGTCAAATGTTCCATTGACTTCTCTAGAAGTTTTGCTTGTGTAAGGACTGCAGGATTTGTTCCTTATTAGTTTGTATAACAAAACAAAATCTCTACTTTCTGAGCACCCTTACTCAGCATACAGAATAAGTTACATGTTACAGTTTTAGCTTTAAGAGTCCAGTTTGCAGCAGCCTTTGTAATATTTGTGAGGGTAGTTGAGTTCTTATCTCTTCTCATCAGGTGCAGATATGTTCTATTTGAAGTATTGGACTGGTGGATCTAGGCCCATCCAAAATTGAAGGCCCTCCCCCACAACTAATGGGAGGAATCAATAAATCCAGTCTCCAGTTGATTACAGGCTATAGCAAAGGAGGGAAAAAAAGAAGGGGATCCAGGTCAAAGGTTGAAAATCAAGGAACCAGAAGGAGATGCCAAAGAGAGAAACTTAGGCAGTGACCATTGCACCTCAAAGGCATTGAAGGTGTCAGCAAACACCATACAGAAGAATTCTGACCAGAGTCATGACAAAACAAGAGACCAGAAATAGGCCCCTCAATTGCACAGGAGCCCCCACCCCCATACAGCTTCTTTCTCCTGGAGTGATGGATAGCCATTTTACCCAGCACCAAGAGGCAGGGCCAGTGTTTCCATTTAGGCGACCTAGGCAATCGCTTAGGGCGCCAGGATTATTGGGGAGCGGCATTTTGCCGGGGGGGGCAGCAGGCGGCTCCGGTTGACCTACCACAGGCGTGTTTGCGGATGGTCCGCTGGTCCCACGGCTCTGATGGACCTGCCACAGGCGTTCCTGCGGACGGTCCGCTGGTGCCACGGCTCCAGTGGACCTCCTGCAGGCACGCCTGCGGCAGATCCACCAGAGCCACGGGACCAGTGGACCCTCCGCAGGAACGCCTGCGGCAGGTCCACCGGAGCCTTGGGAGCAGAGCACGGGGCGGCAAAATGGCCGTGCGCCTAGGACGCCAAAAACACTGGCGCCGGTCCTGCCAAGAGGAGGTTGATGGAGGAGGTCCTGCAACTTTGTGGGGCCATGGATGGAGGTAGAGAGAATAGTGCAGGAGGAGACAGAAGAGGGGATGCAACTGACAATCCTATACAGACATGCACCAGGGTCTCCCTCACCACAAAAGGGACAGGAGTTGGGGGAGTTTGTGAACTACACCAAGTTCAAGCCTGTGCTCACTGCTCTGTGGAGGAGGTGCAACCATGCAGGGCAGCATGCAGGGTTCACACTAAACAATTTACTCCTGTCACCAGATTGCCTTTCTGCTCTTTTTCTTCATTCCTCTTCCTCCTCCTCTCTGGATGTCCAGAGGCCCACACACACACACCTTGTCAACCAACAAAGCCATTTAGGTTTTGCCTTTCCCTGATCTCTTCTATCTCTGCAGAGAAACTTGCAACAGATCTAATTTCTCCCCCACTGGTAAAAGGCAGTTTTTTTATATATAATATAAGCTGCCTTTTACCCTGCATATATCCCTTCTCCAGCATGCGTTACTGCCAAGCCTACAACTCCCATTAGACCTTCCAGACTACATCCCCCAGAACACTCTTGTTTGAGGCTGATTGGGATCAAGGTAATGCAAAACCTAAAGTTCTAAAGGGTCCAGTGAGTATATCTGTACATGTAAGCTGAAACTGTCATGCCTTTGGGTCATATTTGTGATTTTTATAATACAGAAAACAGTCCTGATTTTTTCAACAAATTATTAAAGTATATTTTCTCCCCAGCTGAAACCAGCATGTCAAGTGTTAACCATGAGCATTATTCAGATGTTATGAAATTCCAGGAATAAGAGGTAGTGATTTGACTTGTAGTACAAATCCATTATTTTATTCAGATAAAGCTAACTTTTATTTAATAAACAGTTGCTTCCTTTTATAAATATTTGGTCTGGCAAACAAGTTTCTCACCAGCTGAAACCAAACTCTATAAAAATAGAGAATTAGTCATCTTTTCTGCCAGTTACAAATTACATGTTCTCAGCATTGTGACCAAGTAAACATCTCTTTCTACTTCCTTCAAAAGCACAGACTCAGCTCAGACCGAAGGAACTAGTGAAAGTAAGAATCTTAAACGATCCTGATGGTATGATCAAGGGAAGCCTGGCACAAAGGATTGATAAGGGAGACTGTAGGCATGTGCTGTTGCGGTTGCCCCCCTCTGGGGCAGCTGGGAGCCAGGCTGCCTCACTACACAAGTCCGGTGGGTCGGGGAATTAGCCTAGTGGGGCAAGAAACAGCCAAGGGCTCAGGCCCTCAGGCAGAGGCTGAGCAAATAGTTCAGTGACTCGTGGCCCGGGATAAGGGCAGGCTGCAAGTGCCCAGTCGGGAGCTCAGGTCATCAAGCAGGGGCTGAGCAAATAGTTCCAGAACAAACCAAGGCCCTGGGTCAGGGCAGGGCAGCAAACAAACAGTTCAGGGCTCAGACCCTCAGGCAGAGGCTGAGCAAATAGTTCAGGATCAGGCCCAGGCCCTCAGTCAGGGTGAGGCAGCGAACAAACAGTTCAAGAGCAAAGCCCAGGCTCCTGGTCCTGAGCGTCGGGGCAAGGGGGAGACTGCCACCCATGAGTGAGGTGGCAGGGGGGACGCGGGCCCACCCAATCCACTGCGTTCCAGCCCGGGGCCCTAACAGCGGCAGGCGACCTGCTGCTGTGTCAGTGGGGATCCTGGCCGCAACACACTGACATTGGCTCTGGGTGTGCCACAGCCAGACTAGAGTCGGCTGCCCCCGGGCTACTTCCAACCTCCCACTCTAGCAGTACCTGTGTCTGAACAGCATCCTTCACAGAATCAAGCACCATAGGCCCTCAGGGTGCCCAGTGAACAGTAAGCTGGGCAGCTCCTCTGGGTCACTTCTCATCGGTAGGCTTACTGGCTTCTCTGGTGTCTGGTCGGCATCCGGCATCAACTGGTATAGCCAGTCCTCAGGACAGTCACAGGTGGCAGGACTCTCCCCAGCAGGAGCTAGGGCACCAGCAGCCAGGCAGCTTCTGTGCCCTGGGGTTGGGCTTTTATATTTCCTGTCCTGAGCCTTGACCTCTGGGGGGTGGGCGCAGGTTCCAGTGGCTCCTCCCACTTTGGCATCCAGAGGGGCTCATCCCTCTCGGGGGCGGCTGGGAGCCAGGCCGCCTCACTACAGAGGGTGAAATTTTTCAGATGAATCAATTTTGCCAAAAAATGCAATTTCAACTGAACCAAAATATTTTGCAAATTTGACATGAATAGTTTTCACTATTCACAAAACAGCCAGAGGAGGCTGTGGCAGTGATGGTGGTGACACTGTCCCCCATTATAAGAAGATTTGGTTTGACACTGACTAGCTTTTTTTTCAAAAGTGTCACCCAGCTGAAAAAATAAGTTATTCACATAGCTTTACCTCTCACCTCTAGGGAAGGTAACTGTTCTCAATGCGATCTTAGTTAACGGTGCCTGAAAGTGAAATGAATTGGTGTTACCAGCCCAGTTCCTAACAGTCACATCTGCATCACAGGAACCTCCACCCAAGTTAACACTCCCTGATATCCTTGTTAGCACCCTCAACAGAGAAACCTAGGAGTGAGTGAGGAAGAAGAATTAACTATGCTCACTCATAGAAACGTTCCCTTCCGTATGCCGGTGGAAATTGTCCATGCTCCACTGTGCACCTGTGCTGTGGTTACAACAGAAGACTTCAGAGCTCATGGCTATCAATGTGGCACCTTTTACAAATGCTACAATTAATGTTTACAAATAAAAATAAACAATCTCTTATTCCCAGGGCGCACACAGCTCAGGAATGCATTGCCAGATTGACAAGTTTGGCCTACCAAAGGAAGGCAATGGCCAAGAGCAAAGTATCGCATGTTAACTCTTCTATGAAGGAGAATTAAGCTCTGTTCTCAGAGATTTTCTTGACACGGCCACTCAGCACAAAGAGAGGCACAAAAATTGTAGCTAATTAAAGGTAAAGGATTCCAATGGAAAATAGTGATTCCTACCATGAGGGAACCTTTAGGAGCCTCTCTGAACCAGTCTTCTAAAAGGACCAAAGGAGGCAAAAGAAAAATCCATACAGTATCTGCAGGCTTAGGGCTGCAAAGGTGCTTGCCAATGTATCTTCCCAAACAAGATTTAATTTTCCCTTTCCATTTACTTATCAGCCTTTAGACTCCCTCATCATAACCTTTCTAGAGTAAGAACTTCCACCATGATGCAGACAATGGATCTGGACCCAATCCCACTCATTTCTGAGGGACTTCACACCAGTGCTAGACACCCTCATCTCCTATTTTAAGTCAAGAGAATTGAGGGGCTCAGCCTCTTGCAGGATTGGGCTCCCTGATTCTAAGTCATACAGCTGGGAAGACGTTACCATAGATGTTGTCTGGACAGTTTCTGCAATGTTCTGTCTCTATGATGTACCTCTCTTTCTCTTTCCAGCATGAAAGAACCTATCAGATATTGTGTCATTGACCCTATGCTAAGCAACTGCATCAATCAAATGGCTACGTTCAGCCCCAGGATATACAAAGTTTCATGTTGATTCGCATAGTGGAATGCTTGCCTCACCAGCTCTTTTTCACCATTTCTATGTTACTTCCAGACCAAACATTTCTTTCTGGGACAGGTATATTTTAGTACCACCAGCTCTCTCCTAACTGTAATTATACCCACAGAGCACCCACCTCCACCACTAACAACTACACAAGGGGAAGTTAAAAAAAATATTAAATAATATTATACATAATAATAATACAATATAATAAATTCCACTTTCAAAACATTTTAAAATAAATGAGGTGGTCCAATTTTAAAAATAGGAAAGAAAGGGGCTGTAATATGAGCTAATAAAAACAAGCTGACAGTGGTGGATCTAGAACAGTGGGGGGGGGAGAAGAGGAGAGGTGTATGGTGATTTTTAACTGTAGGGAGACACGTAAAAGAGATGGAATCCTGGGGCAGGTGAGTTCCACTAACTTCCACACTGTGACACCCCCCACAGCAAAGGCTCAATCACCCACCTCAATCACAGTTTCAGACACATGGGTGGGATCTTTCAGAGGTGGGTAGTGTGTGAACAATTACCCATCAGTACAAGGTTAAGGAGTAGGTCTCCAATGCTGATTCATGGACTTAGGACTCCATCATCCTCATATTACAGCCCTTTTCTTTCCTATTTTTAAAATTGGGCTCCTTCATTTTATTTACATATAACATTTCAGGCCTCAAAATTTCTATTCACCTGGGGCATGTGGTTATTTTTGACAGACAAATGAAGTATTGTAGTTCTCCTCTCACTTACATGCTTGTAAATCAGGAGTATCCACTGAAGTCATTACACTGATGTAAAACTAGCGTGAGTTGAGAATTAGGTGCTATGTGTTATTTCATTCTAAGTCTCCTGGAAAAGCTTGGGTGAGCAGATTTTGGGCCTCTAATGGTTTGTTTTCATTACAGTTTTGTAAGGCTGCTATATGTTGTTGAAAAGGAGCTGATGATAATTTTATGACCTGAACAAACAAGAAGCCTAGACCAAACCATTCTGAAGAGGCGGGAATCTGAAGGAGAACTCTCTGTGCAATTTTTAAAAACTATTTGTTGCTTATGTAGACGCAGCCATAGATCACGTCCTATAGTGGCAACTGGGGTGTTTTTTTCACCATTATCATTATAAACCCTGGGTTTCAGTTTCTGACTCACGCTCAGCTCTTCATAGGCAGGAACAGTCAGTGTGCTATGCTCCTGTGGGAAGGAAAGACCACACATCTCTCTACAGCAACCCTTCCAAATGATTCAGTGGAGCCATGGTGTCTTGGCTATGGGGGACCACAGAAGTCCTAGAGGACCCTTCTATCATGAGAAATCAAATACAAAGTCACCACTCCACAGACTGCTACAACTCATTGTAATAGCTTTTAAATATGTATCATGTACTCTATAGATGGTGCTATCTGAAGATAGAGAGCTCACTCCTAAAGCCCTTACTCCTGTGAGTATTCTTATTGAACTTAATGGAACTAACTACAGCAGTAAGGGCTTCAGGATTGGTCTCATAGCTAAACAACAAATTTCCACAGGAACCATCAGTGGTGTATAATAAGGAATGGAATGCTGGTACTAATGCTCCCTCCAGCCAAATGACTGCCAACCATTTCCATTTTCTTAGCACCTTTCATGTTAAAAAAAGTGCTGAGATATGCACATGGCTTACAAAAAATCACTACTGATATTCCTTGTAAGTGAAAGAAGGAACCATCTGGGACGTGGAATTAATGGTGGTGCCAAGAATCTAGCAGGCTACTGGGTTTCTTGGGAATTCATGGATGGAGGTCTGAGGAGAGAAACCAAGATGAAAAGTCAGCACAGACATTGCTACCTCTAAGCAATGTAAGCTTGGAAAACCAATATTCTTATACCTGATGCCTTCAAATAAATTATGTTTCCATGTTAAAATTCATTTTAAAGTTACAAACAAAAAAGTGTGCCTAAAAAATGTAAATGTTTCTAAAGCACTCAAAGAGAGGAATCCTTTCCATAGATCAAGAATAAATTTAAATTGCTATAATGTATCACAACTGTGCATTTTCCCTCATCCCCTTTAGGACTTAATCTTGTTTTAACGTGCAGATGTCTTTATTTGTCCTCCTCTAACCTTGCTGTGTTGTATTGTTTGTTTGTTTCTGATTGTTTCCCTTTACAGTATTTCTTTTTTCTAGCAGTAGAGAGCAACTTCTGCAACACTCTACTTTGTATTCCTTTCCTTTCTCTTAAATGAATTTCTCTTGCCCTTTACTCTCCGGTAAAACCAGGGACAAGGCTGGATGCAGCATCCTACTTATGAATCCACTTTTCCAAAAGTGATTATTGCTCATTAACCATTTTACTGCTGGCCCTCTGCAAGACTTGAGCTGCTGCCAATGTACTGCTGCAATTAGCAGAATGTTAAGACGTGCCTGTTACCTGCAGTGAATCCACAGAAAAAGTCATTTCAAAGGGCAAGACGTTAACCATACAAAGTTAGCAATTGGGGACCAGCTTTTTAAAGACACTGAACTAATGTGGTGCATGGCCTAGTGGGACTTGGCATTTTTGAAAATCCCCACTAGGCTTCAATATGCATCTCTAAATACCTCGAAAAATCTGGCCCTTAGGACATGGTTCTGTAAAAGTGCTGAGCAACCCAAACTCCCATTGAAGCCAAGAGAAGTAGAAGAGGCTCAGCACCTTATGAGATCAGACTCACAGTGCTCTTCAATTTGGTTGTGGTTGGATTTTTCTTAGGAGCAAGGGTGAGGGTCTCCCCATCTTATGTTCATGTTCTAGTTTTCAGAAATAGAGTGAGGTGAAAACCTCATTTTCATTCATGTCCCAGCAGGGCAATGCCGTTATTGACAGTGCCAACCTTAGGCACAAGCTTCTGACAGCCTCGTAGTACTGCATTGACTCAACAGCTCACAGGCTAGCCAGACACCTCCTGCCGCAGGACCAGAGGAGGAAGATGCCCACAGTCCAACCCTGGTTTTTGCCTTCCAACTATCCAACACTCCACTCTGTTTAGGGCCTTGCAAATCATAAGGTTTGCACTCACTTTTGGAGAGAATTCCCAGATCCCACGGTGAAATCCACTGACAGCTTTGTCGTTGTCTTCAGTGCGGTTAGGGTTTCACTCCAGTTTACAGACTAGCTAAAGAATGTGATGTCTGGTTTCACACGCAGATGCTTTTCTCCCATTGATTGATGTTCATGCACTATATTTCAGGTGCCATGGTAGAGGCTGGAGGTTATTGTTCACTCCCACACACTTTTCCCCATGTATAATGAGCTTTGTTTTTTAACTATTTTCTTTTCATACTCTAATGCTATTAAAGGAAGTTGGACTCAATGACTGGGTTCAGTAGCTCCCACAGAGGCTCTTTATTTATCTGAGAACTGTAGCACAACTTGCTTTCTAATTACTTATTCTTAGACTGATCTACATCTAGCTTTTTATGGTTTGATTTCCAGTTGGTCATGTTGCTAAATACTTAATGCAGGACTGCTCTGCCATCAGGTGTTATTGTTCTTTCATTATCTCATGATCTGGAAAACCCCAAACTCAGGACTAGAACAAAAATAAATATGAGTAAGATTTCTACCTTCCAAAGTTGATATAAATCAATAGTATGCAGAATCTAAGCATCGTCTCAGCAAAATTTGATTACTTGTGTGCAGAATTACAGGTGCAATAAAAATTAAGTGGTAATGTTTAATATTAATGCTTTCCAACAACCTCATTTGCTACCACTCAATCAACATCACTCAGCCTCCCTTGAGAAAATATCTGTAATGGGGTGGATACTACTGGTATGCTACATTCTTTATGATCCTGGTTTTAGTCCATAGACCCATTTTTATAAGAACTTTCTCAGGAGTGATGACACAATGTATAAGCAACTGAAACTTGACATTGATCATGCAGGTTGGATGCATGGCATGGATACATACTTGTATGGCAGCCTCAGACTAACCCATAGTCTATGTACTAAATCATACATGCCTTATTGATGTGTAGTTCTAATGGACTAAATTCATCCTGGTTGTAACTCAAGTGGATTTCAGTGGTGCAAGTTAGAGAGAGAAGAAGAAATGGATTGACAACATAAAAGAGTGGACAGGAATAGAATTTGAGGAGACTCAACCACAGACACACGATCGTTGGGGTGGTGACAATTGGTTGATTTCTCATCAATGATGGTGCCTCAATGAGCAGTGCGGCTATGGGAGTGATGATGATTAGACAGAAAGAGAATTTAACCCACTGACATCAATGGGATTTGAATAGGGCAGATAGGATTTGGCTGATGCTTTGTAACATGAACAAACTCACTGTGTAATTTGGCATTCTCAGCTCCAAAGACATCCAAGCCTGGAATTAAAAGGATGCATTGGATCAAAACCGAAGTGCTCCCTTATAATGCCTTTCCACACTGTGGAAGCTGCAGTAAAAAATGCCCCTTACTGTCAAGACCACCTACAACATAGCAATTAACAATGTAAGAAGAAAAAAGAACAATCCTGCTCCGTTCTTCTCATGTCTACAGGATGAGAAATACTTGTTTCAGAATTGACCATACCCACTAGCCTTTTATCTCTAGAGACCAAAGTTCAAATCACAAGTAAAAAATAAGCTTTGTGGTGTTAGATTAGTCAGTTGCACCTTCTTATCCCATGCATGGGATAAAACACATTCAGAATTTATATATCAACTTAAAATGTGCCTCCTTTATTAAAAAACACCTGCAGACATTTCATCTGACCTTCAGTTTTTGCACCAAAGTCAGTCTCACCATCCATGGGCATGTCAGCACCTTTTACATTTTAAATGGATTTGAAGGGTTTGTGTGCAAGCGACTTTAGTTTGATGTTGATTTTGCATCTTGTGGCTGAATCGATTGTTTTCTAGGTTAGCAGCATCCTGGTCAGTGTTACATATCTATGAATTGTATGGTCATACATAAAATTGTATAATTTTCTGCACTTGTTCACATCACAGAACCATCACACAACTTCTCATTATGTCTCTGTTCAAGAGAGATCAAGAACTGGAATACCGGAGGTATCACATGTCCATATCAGGAGAACTTGATTAGTGCACTAATTCCTGCTATGCCTGGTTCACATTAATACCACCAATTCCTAACTTTCATGAGTACTAAATTCACTCACAAAATATCAAAATGATCCTACCACCTATAAACAAGTATTATAAAATAATCATGGAGTGCAATTCCCTGCACTTTTTAAAATGATACTGCATGTTATTTGATTCAGATTCTTAGACATATACAAACTTTTATAATCACTTTCATATCTTCTCACCTCATGTTTTATTCTGCCATTTTCAACTGTTACTGCTTTTCTCATTTTGAAGCTCTCTTAATCCTCCCTTCTTAAAACTTAGAATAGAGTGATACCAGGCATTTTATTTTTAATCTGATAAATGTTTGTATATTTCTTTTTGCTTTTAATGGAGAAGTAGTAAATATTAGGCCTGATCTCTCAGTCCTTACACAAGCAAAACTTCATGGACTTCAGTGCAAGTTGTGCCTAAAAAAGGATTGTAGGACCATAAAACATATCTACATAAACTCTCCATCATTCATTTCATCCACAGAAATCTGCCCAGATGCAGCAATAGCATTCGTCAGTTAATTTCTTGCTGTGAAGTAGAAGGATGGAGCTTGGATAATGGGCCCCATTCTGATGTCACACCAACTCCATTCACTGTTGATTTACATCAGTAAAATAATGCAGATCCTAGACCAATACTTTGAATGCATTGTGTCAAAAAAGAAGTTAGTACTCTCTCAGCAAAATGGAGAAAGATATTAGAATATTTAAAGTCAAAGACATTTCCTAAAGATTTGCAAAGCTGGGGAGGGCTAAATATATCAAGTACGTGAAAGAGACATGCAATTCCTGCTCATCTTACTTACACCAAACTCCAAATGAAGCCAATGGGAGTTTTCAATGAATGAGGTGAGCAAGATTTTGTCCTTGGCATCAGAACAGCTGGTAAAATAACATACTACCACATGAGAGATCCTAGTTCAGAAATTGCATTAGAACTCTCATACTCAAGACAGCAGGATCTGAAAGCATCACAGAGATGGTTTTCAGAGTCTCTAATGGCACAGCCTGCGTCACTTTCCTAGTAGGTGGCTGTAGAATGTTATTGCAGCCCAGTGGAGATTGTTCCCCTCCTAATCAGAGTTTATGGAGCCCATGTGCAGCTACTATAAAGCAGTAGAATAGGATTATATGGGGGGAGGAGATGCACTTAATGAAGCAAGGGCAGGTAACAAAATTAAAATAATAATAAATCAAGCAGCATGTTCTAAAACAAGACTGGATTCCTTAGTCACTGCTCTCTGGGATGCCTGAGCTGGGAGTCAGCTGAACCCATCTGATGTAAAAAGAGACTATCTGTGGTGGTAACACAAAACCTAATTCCACTACCATAACAAACTTTAATATACATTTTGTTTATTAATTAAACTAAGAATCCCTTTCATTTCTTGCCATTGGTATCTCTGAAACACATCTCACTTAACGATCTACCTGCAAACGTTCTCAGAGAAAAGAGTTACACTGTTATTTCTACTGCCACTGCTAATAAATTAACAGAATAGTTGTGTGTCATAAAATTGATCATTAACATTATTGTATATGCAACCTTGCACAATAAGCTTTTTAACTAGTTTATTATATTCCTGTTTCCTTTTCAAACCAAGTTGACATCTAATTGCCAATATTTTATCCATAAGTCAAATATCTTATGTCTCAGTCTCAATTAACATCTTGTTTTAGCTTAAAATTCAATAGTAATACAAGAAAAACATTACACGTAACCAGTTTTCCACACACACTTATCAACATTCTTTTATAATAAACATATTTTCACAAACCAATTCTTCTTCCTCTTCCTACTATTTATATTCTTCCTAGAAATTCTTTGTATTTTCTGAAGGCACAATATCTAGATAAGAAATGTAAAATGTGCATCCCACAGAAAAGTCTGTGGGCTCAAAAATCAGAAAATTGTGGCAAGAAATTGGTTGCTTAAACCTCAACATTCAAAACAGATCTTTTAACAGTGTTGGAGAATAATGACACCAGCCTTAAATAAAGTCCTTGCTGGTACCTGCAGTTATCATATGACAGAAGTGAGAGTAGTAACAGCTCCTACTTTTACCACATTTAACAATGGGCTTGGAACTCAGCAAAACTGAGCGCGTTTACACACAGTGAAGATCCAGCCAATAGTCTCTCGGAGAGAAAGGGTAGTTTTGTCTTGCTAAGGACTGTAGGATCAGCCCAACATATCAACATACCAAAACCTGTATGTTCCTACATACCAGATTTTATATATATATATATATATATATATATACACATACATACATACACACACACACACACGACAGAAAATGAATAATTCTATACTATTCACATTGAAACTCTAGCTTTATTCTGTTTTCATTTATTCCATCTGACAACAAGCATGCCAGAAGTATGCTTCAAGTATTTTATCTATCCATTGCAGTTATTTGCACTACAATATACATAGATGTTTATTTAGTTTGCACACATGCAAACCTTTTCATTATTATAAAATGTTCATTTAAATATTGTACTTTTTTTTTTTTTTAAGACCACATGTAGAACCATTTGTTCTACTTAACAGTGACTCCTTGACATGTGTTTCAACACAACAATATTGTTGTGATGACAAGCCTTCTGAATATATTATAGTGGCACTTATATTTAAAAAGTTATGTTTCACTTTTTTAAAAAACAAAACAATATTTAGAGAGATCTCTCTTGGCTGTGTGCATATGGCCACAAAACCTTCACAGCATTTATGAGATTTGTACTTGTTTGTAAGAAAGCAGCTTCTAAAACACGGGATAACGTGGAGAAAGTTGCACTCCAGCCCCCGAGCCCAATAAAAAGTATTTGTTACTATCAAATGTGCATCTGAAGCAAGCACTTTTTCAAGCTGTATGTAAGCAATGTGTGTGATTCCCAGACAATCGAGGTAAATATAAAAAATGAATATCATTTGTTTTCTTTATTTAGATCACATTTGAATATTTACTTTTAATAGAAAAACCCAATCTGCAATATTATGTTTCCACTGCAACCCATCCCAACCAAGACAGATGTCTCAGAAATTGTACAAGTCTTTCATTATCACAGTCACAAGAAGTCCGTAAACAAGGTTTTGGTACTGAATCTCACCTTGGATATAAGAGAGAAAAGGGCTTTAACAAAATACCATCAATCCTACTTTTTTTTTTTTTTTAATTGCATATAAGCCAACAATGCAAAAATGTCAATGTATATTATCCACAAATGGTCTTTGGAGGAATGCCTGAATTCCTGATGAATGCATTTGTAAGGAATACCAGATGTTTTTTCCCCCCTCACTCCCTCTTTCTCTCAATCAAATAAGACTGTTTTCAAACCTGCTCAATGGCTAACTGTCCCTTTGGAAAGGATGCTTGTCCACATCCCCTGTGCCCCATTCACAGCCTTGGCATCCTGAGCAATGTTTTGCTTAGATCCTTCACCTCTTCAGGGCTGTTGACTCTCTCGTAGCCCAAGATGGCCATGGGCTGGTGGCAATAGTCCTCAATCTGCTTGATCTGCTGGAAGCTCAATGCTGTCCTCCAGGCGCTCACTGCCTGGGTAGCATTCCTGGCAGACACCACAAAGGGCTTGGAGGAGTAGCCAGGCCCGCTGGTCATGTTGAGGGCAAACTTCTCCATCTCTGGGCTCACCACCAGATTGACAAAGCCATACACCTGCCGCACAGTTTTGATGGGATCCACTACCAGGTCCTCGTAGCGGACAACCAAATAGTTGTTCTTGAGCCAGTCAGGTGGACGCAGGGCAGTCTGCAGGGTCTTGGCCATGCTGCTGCAGATCACCTCCATGGCCCCCAGCGCGTGGTAATCCGAGCCACCTCCCCCCTCCTTCTTGCTGTTCAGCTTGTGGCTGGCATCGAGGAGGGGCATGCGGTGGACGCGAGGGTCCCGGCTCCTCACCACCTGCAGGCTCTCCCGAATCAGGCCGTGCCGGGATTTGATCCTGGAGCTGGCCACCGCCCGGGGGTCCCGGACCAGGTGGATAACTTTGAGCTGCAGGGCAGGGTCCTGCATGAGGGGGGCCAGCACAGCCAGGTCAAAGACACGCACGCCTTTGATGACCAGGGTGTGGTACTTGTGGCACTCGTCCTGCAAGAGGCTGAGCTGCTGCGGGGGGCACTTCTTGCAGACCTTGTCGTCCACCATGCCCACCACCTCCTTGCGGTAGGCTGGGCAGAGCGGCGATGAGCAGATCACCTTGTTGGTGGCCGCCCCGAAGATGCCCAGCGTGGTGAGGTTCTTGCCAGCCCCGGCTGTGTTGTAGAGCTGGAAGACGGCCAGGTCGCAGCGGTAGAGGGAGCTGAGCATGTCCCGGGCTGCCCCCTGCAGGGAGACGGCGTCCCCTGGGTACAGCTTCTGCCACACGTGCCACACCGGCTCGTACAGGAAGAAGACCTCAGGGTTCTGGTTGAAGAGCTCCCCGAAGAAGGACGAGCCCGAGCGCCAGGTGGTGAAGACATAGACCAGCTGGCGCTGGCGGGGCGGCGGCGCGGGGAGCCGATAGACGGAGCGGATGTCCGAGCGGCGCTGGAAGTGAGGCAGCTGCGGGGAGGAAGGGGCGCGCCGGGCTGGGGGGGGCCTGTTGCATTGCTGGGGCTCCTTGTGCCACTTGTAGTCCAGCAGGTTGAGCATGGTGAGCAGCAGCAGCAGCACGTAGCCCAGGCACAGCACCAGCGCCTTCCTGCGGAAGACTTTCATGCTGAGACGCGCCGGGGACCAGGGCAGCAGCAGCAGCAGCAGCACTGCAGGAGCGGCGGGCCGGCGCCAACTGTGGCTCATCACATCACACGGAGCGCGGGTCCGGGGGGGCTGCCCGCATGCCCCCAGCAGAGAGCCCTTCCCGCGGCGGATCTAGCATGCCGCACGCCCCGGGGGTGGGGAAGCCCAGTCCTGGCAGCCCGTGCTGCCTGGCGGGGCTGCGCCTTTGTTACTAGCCAGTGCTCCAGCCTCGCGCCAGTGGGTCTCACCAGCTGCCGGCTCACAGCAACTTTCGTTTCTTTCTTCCCTTCATAGCCGCAGCGGGCAGGCTGGGGCCGGGGGGAAGCAGCAGCGATCTCCCCCCTTGGCCGCTGCCCCCCTAACGCCGGGCTCTGCAGCCGGCTAGCGCGCGGCGCTCCGCTGGCCCATCGCGGCGGCAGCGGGAGTCTCCGTTCCGCAGCCCAGCGGCGAGCAAGCAGCCGGGGCACGGGAGGCGGGAAACTTTAGGGTGCTGCTGAGCTGCCGATCGCTCCGAAAGTGCATCTCGCCTCCCGCGCAGCAGCGGCGACGGCGGCTCCTCCTGGCTGGCTGCGGCGAGCCGCGCTCCGTCCCCCAATCGCTGCCTCTCTGGCGCGGGGTGGGGGGGATCAGACCGGATGCGGGGAGCAGCGAGCGCCAGGCAAAGGGGTCGCGGCGGGCTACTTCCCCGGCTTCCCTCCGCATCGGTCAGAACCGCCTTGCCGATCGCCGGCCCGGTCTGTACCAGCTCCGGCGGGCAAGCCGGCGCCTGCAGCAGCCCCCGGCGCTCGGGTCACCCCTCCGGCACCCCGGGCTCCATTGCAAGCCCAGCTGTTCGAGAGAGGCACTTGGAGAACGAGCTGCTTCTCCGCACACCCGGCAGAGCAAAACGGAGCCGCCCGCCTGTCTATTGAACGGGTTGCAGAGCGCGAGCCTAAAATGCAAGTAGCCCCGCCTCCCCTCCGGTGTCGCGCTCCGCTATTGGACGCTGCAGCCATCAGTCTTCTCTCTTCTCCGCCCCGATCGCCTGGTCCGTGCGGCTGGCGAGTGCGGCAGCAGGCGCGGTAGGAGCGCGCTCTTGGGCAGCACCCGCGCAATGGCCGACTTAGGTCCAACACCTCCTCCTGGGAGAGCTGAAGGGAAAGTTTTCGAAATAGCCCCTACCTCGGTTGCCCTGAGAAAAAGGGCTCAAGTAGGTGCTGGAGGTAGGCACCCATTCAGGGGAAGCTCATCACTGGGGCACCACCAAATTCGTGGCCATGAAAAAAACGCATCGCGGGCCATGAAATCTGGGCTCACCCCATGAAATCTGGTCTTCTGTGTTCTTTTACCCTGTACTAGAAGATTTCACAGGGGAAAACAGCATTTATCAAATTGGGCGTCCCGACCCAAAAGGGAGTTGCAGAGGGGGTTGCAAGTTTTTTAAGGGGGGGGGGCTCATATTTCCACCTAGTTCTGCCCCTACCTCCAAGCATGCTGCACCCTTGCTCCTCTCCCATCCCTGTCCGGCCCCCCCAGCACTTACTGACGCTGCAAAACTTCTGATCCACAGCAGGCAGGTGGGAGGTGCTGATTGGCGGGTCCCGCCAGCAGGCAGGAGGTGTTGGGGGAAGGGAGAGGTTCTGCTATGGGGACTCTTTCTCACCCCCCCGCTTGTTTCCCGATTCGCTTCCTCACCCCACCCGCCCACCTCCAGCTAACCTCCCTGCCCATGGGGCTCCCTAAAGTGTGGTGCCTGGTGTGGTCACCCGGATTCACCATACCCAAGGGGTGGCTCTAGGTCTACACAAGTGAAAACTGAAAACAAAACTCAGATGACAAAAATTACACAAAAACAAATTGTCCGAGCTCCTTTGTCCATGTTCACCATGAAGTTTGTGAACCACAGCAACGCCGGCCCAGGTCTTGGGCTTTTACACTTCTCTCTCTCTCTCTTCTTGGCCTTCTATGATTTCCTTGTTTCTGACCTGATCTAAATACACAACATTTAAATTATGTTAGGGAAGGCAAGACCATTTAGAAAAGCATCGAAGCCAGGATGTATGTCCAGTATACAACTTACTTAATTACAGTTGTGTTTAAGAATCCTTTTTGGAGAGTTTATCTTAAACACAGTTTAGTATGAACCCATTTATTTTTATTGTCAATAGGACTGTACAGAGAAAGGTCAATACAGACAATGTTGCCAGACTAGCATCCACATAACCTGCCCCTACAAGCATGTTGAAAATACTAATGCAATTATTTACTTCTATTGCTCCACAGCCCTATGCTATGAAATTAGAGCTGCTTTGAGCAGTAAAAATTTGAGCAAAAGAGGTCAGTGAAAACACTGTCAGGAATCTTGGGAAATACCTTCCCTTGTCCCATGAGTCTATTCATTGCAAAGTGCTGTATAGGTTCCAGTGCGCTATTGCTGTGGTGTAAATGTTTTTGTCTTAGGACATTTGTGCAGCTTAAACCATGTTACATTAAATTATTTTGAATACCTTTGTGCTAGTGTGCACAGGACATTTATTGATGCCTTTACACTATTATTGCTGCTGCACCTAATAGGAACAGGTACATTTTAAAATAATACTCAATTCATCATTCACTTTCTTTTTGGGTGTGTTTGGCGGGGAATAGAGTGTTTTCACCAGGCCTAATTCACCCAAGAATTTTAGGTATCCAGTAGGACTTTGCTTCCTGACGTGTGTTATTTAAATAGGGCCAGTACGTCACACCCCAATAGCCCCCTCCATCAGGGAGTCCTTGGGGAAGGCAGATCAGCACTGTATGTGGCTAACACTGTTGCAAGCATCACAAAGCACTTTGAGGAGGGTCAAAGGTGTGTGAGTGGGGAATGGAAGATTCCTTTGCAGGAGTACGAAAGGCCAAGAGAGGAGAAGAAGAGAACGGCTTAACTCAGCACTGTAGCTAGCAACCTCAGTCCGAAAATAACATGCTGCCCCCACCCAAGGACACTGCTCACAGCCGAGACTTGGCTGACAGCCGAAAAAGATGGGGACTTGAATGTGCCCGAGCGGCTGTGAAAAATAAAGAACTAAGTGAGACGTAGAGCTGCAAAAATAACAGCGAGAACAATGAAGGGCAAAACTAAAAAGAAAACAGTCTCCAGAGCCAGGATGTTTTGAGAAAGGGAAAGAGACCACAGAAAGTGGTTTGGACTGGCACATGGAGCACCAGGAACGGAGGTTGCAGAATGGAACACCCCCAAAGGAGCGCAGGACTTAAAACCCTCCTAAGACCTGGAGCAATTCAGAGATTACAGCAGATCCCCCGGACGACCTGGGCCCAGGGCAAGAACTCCCGTCCACCCCTTCCCCTCTTCTTCTTACGTTACACCCAGGCCTAGCCAGCTTTAGGTAGTGTGTGTGAGTATAAAAGTGGGCTAGGGCTTGGGGCTCTAATGCTTTCTTTTCTCCCCTGAATAACGTGGAAGCATTCCCAGCACTCTCTGCTCTTTTTAATTATTTTATTAATAAAGCTTTAAAATTTAAACACTTTGTGTGTTACATCATCTCCTCCCCAAACGATCCTGCAGCGTCAGCCTGATCACCTGATGCTCCAGGCAGATTGGTAATGAAAATCTGTCACAGTTTTGATGGAGAATGCGGGCAATTATGGCCTAGCATTCTGGGAATGTGGCATCACATGTTATCTGGGATTGGGTGGTTCATTGCAACATGAGGAAGGTGGCTCCCTCCAATAACATGGCTAAGCGGTATGCGCTGTGCTAACTATATCTTCTATCAGCACATATGTATTGCAGAGGGCAACACTTCACAGCTGTGGCCTATAAAGCCCCCTCAAATGGTCTGTAAAAAAAAAAGCAGTGCCAGGCTGCTTTTATGAGGTAGGTCAACACATCAGCTGGGAAGGAATCAGAATATGCCTCCACTAAGGCCCATGTGTTTACCAATACCTCTGCGTGTGTTTGAAGGACTACCTACCCCAGGGTGCTGCTCTACTTGCAGTTAAGATCACAAACACACAATTTTTCAGTGCATTGGCCTGCCGTTCTGCAACAGACTGTTAACAGTTCTAACTATGTTGTGTTTAATTTTTCAGAAATAACCCAATGTGTTTCTCCCTTTGGCGAACATCCGAGAGCAACTTTTCATATTCCAGACTGATGCCTCCTCCTTCATGGTGTTAAAACACACATTTAACCTGGAGAGAAATGCCTTTGCCACAGCTATCCTGATGGGCCATCTATGTCAACAGAAAAATGTGTTATGCTATGTTACTCATAAAGCCAGAGGTCATTATGGGCTGGTGTATGCAATTGTTGCTGTTCTAACAATCTTGTGCATGCTGTATTGCTGTTTATGTAAAAGGCCAACAGTAACC
This sequence comes from Chelonoidis abingdonii, assembly GCF_003597395.2. Classification (NCBI taxonomy): domain Eukaryota; kingdom Metazoa; phylum Chordata; order Testudines; family Testudinidae; genus Chelonoidis; species Chelonoidis abingdonii. Next base: position 32,672,643 of record NC_133776.1, read on the forward strand.
CTTGCCACTATACCAGGGGGAAGACAAAAATCTAAATGGTGACACCCACCCCAACAAAATGTTGACTCGAGGTCGGGGGGGGGAATGTTACACCTCAATGGCCCCCTCCCTCAGGGAGTCCCCAGGGAAGGCAGATCAGCATTGTATGTGGCTAACGCTGTTGCAAGCATCGCAAAGCATTTTGGGGAGGGTCAAAGGTGTGTGAGTGGGGAATGGAAAATTCCTTTGCAGGAATACAAAAGGCCAAGAGAGGGGGAGAAGAAAGCAGAGAATGGGTTAACTCAACACTGCAGCTAGCGAGCTCAGTCTGAAAATAAGATACTGGCCCCCATCCAAGGACACTGCTCACAGTTGAGACTTAGCTGACCACAGAAAGTAGTTTGTACTGGCACAAGGAGTACCAGGAACAGAGGTTGCAGAATGAAACACCCCCAAAGGAGCCCAGGACTTAAAACCCTCCTAAGACCTGGAGCAATTCAGAGATTACAGCAAATCCCCCAGACAACCTGGGCCCAAGGCAAGAACTCCCGTCCACCCCTTCCCCTCTTCTTCTTACATTATACCCAGGCCTGGCCAGCTTTAGGTAGTGTGTGTGAGTACAGAAGTGGGTTGGGTTTGGGGTTCTAATGCTTTCTTTTTCCCCCTGAGTAACACGAAAGTGTTCCCAGCACTCTCTGCTGAATTTTATTATTTTATTAATAAAGCTTTAAAATTTAAACACTTCGTGTGTTATGTCATCTCCTCTCCAAATGGTCTTGCAGCATCAGCCAGATCACCTGATGCTCTAGGCAGATTGACAACAAAAATCTGTTACAAGTTGATACATTTACTCAGATGGACCAGCAACTTAAATAAACTGTTATGCCAGTTGATTTCAATGAGACTACTGAAGGCATGAGTTACTACTTAACATGAGTAATGCATCAGAATCTGGCCTATAAAATGAGATGGGATGTACATTCTGCTTGGTAACAATTAATTAATAAGTCTCATCCAGTGCAGTTATACTAGACACTCAGGCGGAACATTCAGCAGCCACAGGCTGTTATTTTTGGAGAGTTAGCCAGGCTTGGGCAATTGTTTCAAGTCATAAGATTTATTTTCCCCCGTTACTATTTTCATGGTCCACCCTACAAACTCAGATCTGATCTACACTGACTTTGTACACTATTTGTAAGGAATGCAGATTTTTCCCAAAATACTTATACCTACAGTCCTAGTCTATATACAGTTGTACTGGCATAAAGGTACCATGTGCTGGCCTAATTTAGTCCTCCTCTTGTATGGGAAAAAGCTATACCACTATTGCTGCATCCATACGAAGGGGGTTGTATCGTTTGAACTGTACCAGTATAGTTAAAGCAGTACAACTTTTGTGTGGAGACAAGCCATAACAAAATGATTTCACATTGAAGGTAGTTCAGGAGCAACAGTTTGTAATAAGCCCATCCTGATTTTCCATTCAATTTAGCGCACAAATAACTTACCCTGCAAATCATCATCAGGTGGCATGAAATTTTGCAGCAAATGATCTTGAGACTTTCCTAGAACAGCTTTCATGTCTGGGGATTTCAGAGAATTCTTCCCAAAGGAATTGTTTCACCAGTTCAGCAAAAGTGTCAGCCAAATTCACTGACTTTGGAATGCACAGACCAGTCCGTCCCTAGAGCCAAGCCCACATTACTAGCAGAATATATGGTGTAGGCTTTAGCATAACAATTCCACTTTGAAACAAACTGCTTGGAAATCTTTGTCAGCTTCAGCTTTATAATCTTCACTATCATAGTCTGCCACTACTAATAACATAGCGATGTGAAACAGCTTTGAGACTAAGGCCTACTTTAGCTTCAGTTCTCCTGACATCTGCCTACATATTCTTTTAATCCTCATCATCAGAGTATTTTTACACCTCCTATGCATTTATGGATTTAGCCTCACAATACCCCAAAGAGGTAGGAAAGTAATATTACTTCCATTTTACAGCTGGAAAACTGAGAGACAAATTGATTAAGATGTTGTATAGAACTGCAGTTTTTTGTTTGTTTTTCTAGTTGTTGTTCTGTGTGTATATATATAAGGTTGTGTTTTGTTTTTTTCTAAAAGTAGTTCACACTGGTGCAGCTTCTCCAGAGGAATTTTGAAGGCAATATTAACTCTCACTCCCCCTTTGATGCTCTGTTTTGTTGCCTTAAAGTGCTTTCTCTCAATCTGTGCTTCAGGAAGGGCTAAGATACAGGTAAATAAAAACTTCCCCACACATCCTGGATAAAAACTGTCACACATGGGCTGCCACCAAACGCCATTACAGTCTTGAATGTCTGAAAATTAAATCAATATTTCACCTGGCCTCTGCATGTATATGTAGTAGGAGTTTTCAGCACATCACAGATCATCATGTATATTCAGTTCAAGTAATTTAGGAAGTATTAACTCCATATAGACAATAAGGTCCAAGTCCTCTTCTTTCCCAGATCCCAAATACACTTATGTTTCAGAAACACATTTTGTTCTATGACAGCTCTAGGCATCATTCCAAAATTCCATTACCTTTAATTACAAGTTCATTCTGTAAAGAAACACTTTTTTATAGATAGAAGCAAACAGGAACCGTAGCATCTACTTCACCTATACGAGCCTCTTTCCAGGCTGACCTCAAAGCATACAAACAAAAACAGCAGTGGCTCAGTCTTCATGCTGTTTGGCAGCTTTTAGAACCTCAGCTTTAAATCCCCAATAGGAGAACTGTTATCTCTGAGGAGACCTGAATTCTGTTCCCAGCTCAGTCACTGGCATGAACTATTCCGTCACAGTATTTTCAATTCTCAGTTTTTGTGTTCAGTTAAGAACAAGGAGTCCAGTGGCACCTTGAAGACTAACAGATTTATTTGGGCATAAGCTTTCGTGGCTAAAAAACCCACTGTTCAGATGTAGTTCAGTTAAATACTAGTCAAGAAGTAAAAGGTGGCACAATGACATGCTGAGGATGTTAAAACTGATGGTGAAAATGCCCTTGTAACAACATTAGAGAGACAAAGTGGGTGAGATAATATCTTTTATTGAACAAACTTCTGTTGGTGAGAGACACTAGCCTTCAAGTTTACACAGAGCTCTTTTTCAGCTCTGGGTAACAACATGTCTATTATCAGGCACTTACCTTTTCACTGTCCCCCTCTACTCTTTTCGTTGCCTTCCATCTCATTTTTTCGAAGTCCTGTTCTGCTCTTTATCTGTTGACTCCAGTCCTGTCCAGTAAAGTGCAGAATATTTCTGTGGAATTTTGGCTGGTACTCAGATGTCTCATTAGTTTTCAAAAGTAGCCTAATTTCCTTCCATAAATTTGTTTTCAGTCAGAGCATTATAAGAGATTCTATTTGCTCCAGAACACATGGTTCCAAGACTGAACATTCCTACATGCACCAAATCCACTGTCTTTGGCCACTCAAAATGTTTGGATGATCTGTCAATCTTTGTATTTTTAATTATCTTTTTTTACACAAGAATGTTTTTAGACTACTCTAGTGTTGCAGAAAAGTCTTCTCTTCAATGTATGTCCCACTAACAGCCCTGCATTCTAATGGCACTGCATGATAAGTAAAGCTAATATTTTGTCATGGATATTTTTAGTGAAAGTCACAGACAGGTCATGGGCAAAAAAGGAAAATTAATGGAAGCCATGACCTCTCCATGACTTTTACTAAAAATATCTGTGACAAAATGGGTATCTTTGGGTCCGCACGCTGCTTGAAATGGGGCAGCTGCACAGGGGCTAGAAGTTGCCTGCAGCAGCTGGGGTCTGCAGGGGACCCCTACCGTCTGCAGCTCTGGGGATCCCCCTGCTGCCTGTGGGGGCAGGGAGCTGTGGAGTGCCCCTGCCTCCTGTATCAGCCAGGATCTTGGGGGTTCCCCTGCCACCGGCAGCTCCAGGGGCCCCCACCATCCTCAGCGACCAGGAGTTCAGGGCTTCCCCCAGTGACCCGGAGCTCTCAGGGTTTCCCCACTTCCCACAGTGGCCGGGAGCTCAGGAGTACCCTGTCACCCATGGCAGCCATGAACGGTGCAGTATCCCACTGCCCGCAACACCTTGGAACTCCAGGGGCCAACACCCTGCGGCTCCTGACCACCATAGGGTGAAGTCATAGAGGTCTCTGGAAGACTAAATCATAGCCTTCATGGCATATAGAGGTCTGACCACGCTCCTGTTTTTTTGTTTTCAGCAGTCATAACAATCTGTGTTCCACCCTTTTTTGTTTTGCCATTCGCTTGGAGACACAGTAGCATTCTGGTGACATGTTGGACACACAAGTTGAGACAAACCTTATTGATTCATTAGTGCAATACTATGGACCATTGTCTATGACTGCAGCTGGTGCTGTTACTCCATGCATAATTAATTTAGATTTTGGGTACATTATACAATAATTCATGCTGTGTTTGACAGTAGAAGTTTCTGGAAAGTTGGAGTAATGGTCAGCTTTTGTAAAGTCCTTTTCATAGCCATTGCAATTAATACAATAAATAAATCTTGAGCCTACATCTTTCAATAGGTATGCAGGTACTTCTCTTGCCACTGTTGATTCTTTGGTTGTATAGAGTAAAACAATATGTCCATGTCTAGCAGCTTCATTCATTCATTAGGAGTGTCTTTCAAATATTTCAGTTCCTAAATATCCTTGATGAACTCATTAGAGCCCTGGAGTTCCCAAAGCTGTGCTCAGTGAACCACTGGCTACTAGTATACTGAAAAGAGCTAGCTCTGAATCACGTCTTCTCCAGATGCTAAACTGTATTAAAAAGAAGTTAAAAATACATTCATGTACACTCCTACTATTATTTTCCCAAGTAACCTAGTGGTGTGATTGCCACAAGATGTTATTGGATTGTCAGTAGGAGGGGGAATGGCCTATGCAATCATGAGAGGTAGGGAGGCTGGGTAATTAGTAGGAGGTAAAGGGGTTTGGTCCATGAGACAGTCTCTCTCAAGATGTGGGATGTGGGATGAAAAAGTCTAAGAACCCTTGCTTTAGATTTTCGTTTGTGATAGGCACAAATGACAGGTCTGTCCACTTTTATAATAGTCCAACAAATGCTTGGCTATCTATAATGATTTGCATTTTTAGCAAACGTTCGTAGGCCCCTTGTTTAGTAAATAACAGATAAATCTTTTATCATAGTTTCTTAGACTCATTCTGCTGTGATTCCAGGCATGTGGTTGAGACAGAAAGTTTACAAAACCTTTGTAATACATCTTTCTAAGAACCTCTTTTCTACAGATGTGTCGCCAGCTGGCTCATAGTCAGCTTGTTAATAATCTTATACATATTTTAATTTGTTCACGTTTGACAGTCTGACAGACTAGCACCACAACAAGTCTGCAAACTTTTGTGGTCCTGCTCAGCCTTCACACTCCTTTAATTGTACTTACTTGACCAATATATGCTTTAAATACAGCTCTTCATTTATAACTCTCACTCTGTACTAGAGACGAGCAAAAAAAAAAAATCAAAATCAATAATTTATCCAGCAAATTTAACCTATTTTTCTGCTTATTGAATATTCACAAGCAGACAGATTTCCTCAAGTATATTAATTATTCACCAATATTCAATGAATTTTTTAACCCTGTGGATTGTTTGTGAATGGTTTTCTCTCAGTATGTGATATGTGCAAGGTGTGAAATTCACCACTGTCCTCAGGGCCTGCACATGTGCTCCTGTGTTCTCACTTAAGCCCTAAAAATTAGGCAGTGTATTAAGGTACTTAGATAAGTGTCCTAATTTTTACAAGTGCTGTGCATACGCAGCAGCTGCCATTGAAGTCGAAGCTGCCTGTTGGATGCTCTTCACTTTTCAAAATCAGGTAACTTATTTAGGTTCCTAAATAAGGATGTAGGATCCTAACTTTAGGCATCTGTTTTTTAAAATTCTGGCCTTTTAGGTCAAAGATCTGTGACAAAGACATCAAATCTTTTGCCTCGTTGCTGTGTTCTATACATTCTACTCACATGTTGCACTTTTTTTCCCTGTGAACAGTAAGAAACAAACTTTTGCAAGATCTCATATATAATGGACACAAATCCTTCAGATTTTCCTTAGGCAAAAGCTCCATCAAAGGGAGTGACCATGGCAGATTTCCATGCAGAGCAGTGTAAGAAGTTTTTAAAGGTGTCCTGCCAAAAAACAGGGGAGGGGACAGAAAGTTGTGCCTTGTTTTTACTTCTTTATGACTTAATAGTCATGAAAAGTCTGTCACACACCCCACCCATTCCTGCTTGGTTTTTGTTTGTTTGTTTTGTTTTGCATTAGAAATAAATTTTGTCTACTTGGAAATCACTATGGTTGTTGAAGAACTATGGGATTATATTACAAGATACTTGAAGTGAGCAACTGCAAAAGGAAAGAACTTTTACTCAGAACGTTAAAAATGCTCGATTTTTTCTTGTTAATTTTTATTTAACTTGAACAACTGAGCAACACTTGAGTGAAAAAAGAGTTTTTGTTAAAGACTCAACATCTTACTCCACTCCTTCAGTTAAAGTATGAGAACGTTCTCAATCAGAGATCCTCCAACATGGCCTCCACCAAAAGCAGGGAAAACCAAACTTTACATTCCTAATATTTCTTGGGTAAAAAGAAACAGAACCTCCCTTCCCCTTTTTAAAAATTTCCTCTACAAGTCACCACTAACTACTTTTTTTGTAAATGTGTAGTTGCCTTTTTTATTTACATTTTAGATTTTTGTCAGAATTCTTGGCACCACTTAAAAACCATTGAGATTCCCAGATGAAGATGCTTATAGACATGCAAAATGTTAATTATTATTGATTCTTAAAAATGTTAGAAATTTGTTGGAATAGCCAATTACCTAGAGCAACAGGAAGACTGATTATTATTAATCATTACTGTATTCGGTAGAAGGAGATCAGATCATGTTATATCATTTCTTTCTTGCAGTTCACTCTACAATACATTAAAACTTAACACTGCACACCCCTTCTAGTCTGTAAGTTGAGTTTGTAATGGATGGGAGGGAAAGGGTCTACCTTCCCTAACCCACCCAGAGCTGAGTCCTGTATTCTTGGCATACCCAAAAACTGTATTTCCTTCAAAAGGAGTTTAGGGTGTCAGTGAATGCAAGTATGTAACAAAACTATCATTTTAACTTTTTTTCTTTCTGCTTTATCTATCCAATACTTTTCTACATTAAATCATCTCCAGCCAGCTGCATAACCACCATTACTGTATAGAGACTGAAAATAGATTTTGTTATCTCTGCTGTTAATTTAGTGCTGCAGCTGTGTTTCTGGTTCAATGAAGGGTTGGGTGAAATACTCTACTCCTCAGGCCAGATGGCATATTCAGCAACCTAGGTCTGAACTATATTAAAATTGACCATCCTAAGAAGGATACATTTGCTTATTATGATATTAGAAGAACCCATCTTCTTTTTATTCCTGTTAATGTATTTTAGAGATGTAGCATTTTAGTGGAAAACTACAAGAGAAGCATTCTCATGGTATTTTAAGAGGAAGTCTCCAAACAAACCTCTTTCGCAGGATATATTGCTGAGATTTAAGCAAGTGTTACATTCTGTTCCACATAAAGTACTATCACAAATGAAGGGAAGATGGTTAATGTCCAAGGCTATGATTTTGTCACGGAGGTCATGGAAGTCACGGAATCTGTGACTTCCAAAGACCTCCATGACTTCAGCCCCAGTGGCTGGGAGCTGCAGGGTCCTGCCACTTCCTGCAGCAGCAGGGAGTTGTGAGGTAACCTCCTTGCCTGAGGCAGCAGAGCCTCCAAGCCTCCATGGGAGGCAGGGGGATCCCCACAGCTACTCGTTGCAGCTGGTGACAGTGGGACCCCCCGCAGATCCCCAGCCACCACCACTGGGGACCCCACAGCTCCCCACCTCTGCCGGGGGGGTCCCTCTCAGCCCCCAGCCACCAGGGGAGGTAAGGAGATCCTCAGAGCTCTCTGCCACCATGGGGGGAAGGGGATCCCCCAAGCTCCTCTGCAGGGCAGGGGGACCCTCACAGCTTCTGGCCACCTGGGGCAGCAGGGGGACCCCAGCAGCTCCTCACTGCTGCAGTGAGGCAGGAGGACCCTGCAGCTCCCAGCCATCCCACAGCTGCCCAGCCCCTTCCCATTTTAGGATATTTTTAGTAAAAGTCAGGGGCAGATCACAGGCTTCTGTGAATTTTTCTTATTGGATGTGACCTGTCCATGACTTTTTCTAAAAATATCCATGACAAAATCTTAGCCTTATTAAGGTCTTGTATATCAAGAGGGGAGGAAAGAGTTGAAGTGTATTTGAGTATTATTCTTATGTAATATTTGATTTGCTCTGACAATGTGTTTGGTACTGTACAAGATAGAAGGATAAAGACAATCTATGCCTTAAGGAAGTTTTAATCATTCTTTTCCCTTTAGTAACGAAAATATCTATGCATGACTTTTCCTTTCAACTCTTTCTGCCTCAGTTACAGAAAATACAATGCAAATTGTGCAGAAACAAATAGTCAATAATATTAACATACCTGTTAGAGCCAGGACAGTATTTTTGATTCTTTCTTGTAAATTGAGAATTGATATTACTCAGTTGATCAGAATTGGATTGCAGAGGTTCTGCTAGAAAACACTGCTCTTTTCCAGTCTCTGAACATTCTTTTGTTAATTAGAATTATCATCTACAAAGTATTAGTCCTAAAGACACTAACAAAAGCCTTTTCTGGAGCAGTTTACTTTTTGGATCTCAAAAGTCAGGAAATTCTAAACACATACACCAGTTCATAGACTCCATCAATAAACTCAAAATTCTGGCCCCTGGCTCATCATGCACTACATTTCGTTAAGTAAAAAGTAATAAAACAAAAACACACAACATAGAATTAAGCAACTGTGATTGGGGCTAAGTGGCTCCGCACTAGCGCCGCAGGGGTTAGCTCTTCCTTCCTAGCAGATGAAGCCACGCCCCAGAAGCTCTGCTGGGCATGCTCCAACTGGAGAACAGGTATAAAAGCCTGCAGAGCTGCTCAGTCTGGGCTGACCACTGGAGGGGAAGGAGGCATTCTGCCAGCTCCCAAGGAGAGACAATTTGTCCACGATCTGGAGGCCAGCCAAGCTGGGATGCACCCTGATGCCCAGATGAAGTACATTACAGGAGGGGAACAGATTGAAGGATCCCCCAGAGTGGAGAACCCAGTGTTTATGATAGGAAGAGATCCAGTGGAACTTTAGAGACAAATGGTGTTAGAGCCGCACAGATGATCAGCATATTTGCGGGTGGATCCCTGCTGAGCTGGTGGCAAGGGGAACTTGCCACTTCCAGGGCCCTGGGTCGGGACCTGGTGGAGAGGGTGGATCTGGGTCCCCCTACTACCACCCCTGCACCATATGAATCCTATGGACTCTGGCTGCTAGGCTGCACTACTCTGCTTGCAAGGGGGATTGTATGGACTCTGGCCATTAGGCTGCACTGCCCCAATGCAGGGAGTGATTTATATGGACCCGGACCATTGGACCACACTGCCCTGACACTTTGGGTGAGTTATCTGGACTCAGCCATTAGGCTGCACTACCTTATCTGCGAGGTGGATTGTATAGACTCTGGCCACTAGGCCACGCTGCTCCAATGTGGGGAGCAATTTATATGGACCCTGGCCATTGGGCCACACTGCCCAGACATTTGGGGTGAGTTACCTGGACTCTGGCTACTAGGCCCACTACCCTGACCAAGGGGTGATTATGGGGAAGGAGGCCATTAGGCCGCAACTGGCCACCCAAACAGAGATAGGCACGTGAACTTAGAGGTGGCGAGGTTTCCATCCCACCCCTGCCACAGAGGGGCGGGGTGGTGCAGTGCCAGGCCTGCCACAACAGCTAACTAAACTGACAAGACATTGGGAACGCAGACCGTCATACTACCCCAATCATCCCGTCCTTTCTTCAGGGAAACTGGAAATTAACAGAATTCCCAACTGATCATCCCTTTGCAGAGGTTGGATTTGGCTGTCCCTCCCCCAAAAGTGAAACAGTTTGGGGCGTGGCTTCTGGAGGCCATTGCAGACATTGTAGTGCAGCACAGTTCCTGGACCTCCTGTCCATCCTGTCAGTTTCAGTATGGGCATCAGTGTGAGATCTGCCTTTGACAATGTGAGGGCTGCAGTCATTGCCACGGATTAAGACCAGGGCCATCCTTACTCATATGGAAACTAAGCAGCTGTGTAGGGCACCAGGAAATTTGGGGCACCAAAATTGTCCCAAATTTCCTGGTGCCCTACTCAGCTATGTGCTGCTCCAGCAGCCAGCCTGATCCCCTAGCTGACTGAGCTGGCCAGAAAAGCTGCCCCGGCTCCATGCCACTCCACTGCTTCCCCATAGCCTCCACCCCTGCCCTGCCAAGCTCTGCCCCCACTCCACCCCTTCCCCTGAACTATGTCCCAGAGAACTGCAACAGGGATCCAGGCATGCTCTGCACTCGCCAGGCAGTGGGAAGTGGAGCGACCGAGCCCCAGCCTGCTCCGCACCACTGGTGAGTGCTGGGGGGCAGTTCTCCCCTGTCCCCCAAAGCTGAGAGCCAAGGGAGCAGAGCAGAGTGGGCTGGGACCAGGTCACTCCACTTCCCGCCGCCCCATGAGTGCAGACTCGGGCCCGCCCTGCAATCACTGGGCAGCAGGAAGTGGAGCGACCCAGCCCCAACCTGCTCCACCGGCTTGTGCTGAGGGGTGGTTCCCCCTGCCCTCCCCCCAATCCTTCTCCTGCCCTCCACAGACCTTGGGCGCAGCCCCTCACGGAGAGGTGTGGGGACAGCCCCTCCGCCCCATGGGGGGTTGCATAGGGCACCACTATGGCTAGGGATGGCCTAGATTAAGCTACTTCCCTTAAGATAAAAGGACACATTGTTTGTGTGAAACAATACCAGTGTAACCATTACGGTTTCCCTGGAACAGGTTATCAGTGGCAACAATGATGAAAATGTCACAGCTGCTTTTCAAATTTAAATAGCTTCTTTCTTTAAAAAAGCCGAAAGTTAATACAGAGCCCTAAATATGCCAGCAAAATCTCCATTTTTATTTTTTTAAAAAGGCAAATTTTTAGCAAGAACAGCCCAGTAAAGTATTTGAAGCCCATTCTAGAGAATTAATTGGCATCTAGTTGACAGCATATGCAGGGTTTCAATCTGATGCAAATTAAAACTACTGAACTATAAACCTTAGAGAACATAGTTTCAAAAGAATCCCTCCTTTTTCATTATAAACACCCTGCAGTGCATAAATATATCCTGTATATAATTCAATTCCTTTATTCGTGGTCTCAATCCTTGCACAACAAAAACTCCCATTGACATCAGATGTGTAAAGTTAGGAGCAAAAGAAAAAATAAATTAGATGCATAAGAGCTTCCGTAGATTAGTATGTAGGATGAAATTCCCTTCATCCATGTAAAGTCCAAATAATTATTTTTGGAAAAGGTTTGTGATACCATGAATTAGGCAATATTAAGTCTTCAGTAGTTATGTGAATACCTAATAAAGTGTGGATGTATGATATGAAATATTGTCCTCATACTAATATTGTACTGCAGCATTAATGAAATAAAGAACAAGAGTCAGTTTGACATTATAACTATAATGTAGTATAATCTCTTTATCATGAAAGTTGAACTTACAAATGTGGAATTATGTACAAAAATATAACTGCACTCAAAAATAAAACATTGTAAAACTTTAGAGCCTACAGGTCTGCTCAGTCCTACTTATTGTTCAGCCAATCATTCAGACAAACAAGTTTGTTTACATTTGCAGGAGATAATGCTGCCTGCTTCTTGTTTACAATGTCATCTGAAAGTGGCAACAGGTGTTTGCATGGCATGGTTGTAGCCGGCATTTCAAGATATTTAAATACCAGATGCAGTAAAGATTCATATGTCCCTTCATGGTTCAGCCAAACTTCCAGAGGACATGCGTCCATGCTGATGATGGGTTCTGCTTGATAGCAATCCAAAGCAGTACAGACCAATGCATATTCATTATCATCTGAATCAGATGCTACCAGCAGAAGGTTGATTTTCTTTTTTGGTGGTTCAGTTCTATAGTTTCTGCATCTGAGTGTTGCTCCTTTAAGACTTCTGAAAACATGCTCCACACCTCATCCTTCTCAGATTTTGGAAGGCACTTTAGAGTCTTAAGCCTTAGGTTGTGTGCTGTAAATCTCACATTGGTATCTTCTTTGAGTTTGGTCAAATCTGTAGTGAAAGTGTTTTTAAAACAAAAAACATATGCTGGGTCATCATCCAAGATTGCTATAATGTGGGCAAAATAGAGCAGGAGACATACAATTCTTCCACAAGGAGTTCAGCCACAAATTTAATTAACACTTTTTTTTTAAATGAGTGTCAGCAGCATAGAAGCTTGTCCTCTGGAATGGTGGCTGAAGCATGAAGGGGCATACAGATATTTAGCATATCTGGCACTTAAATACCTTGCAATGCTGGCAGCAAAAGTGCCATGTGAATGGATGTTCTCACTTTCAGGTGATATTGTAAATAAGAAGCAGGCAGCATTATGGCCCATAAATGTAAACAAACTTATTTGTCTTAGCAATTGGCTGAACAAGAAGTAGGACTGAGTGGACTTGTAGCTCTGAAGTTTTACACTGCACTCAAAAAAAAAAAACAGTTATGTAACCAAAAAAAAATCTACATTTGTAATTGCACTTTCACAACAAAGATTGCACTACAGCAGTGGTTCTCAAAGCTAGTCTGCCACTTGTTCAGGGAAAGCCCCTGGCAGGCCAGGCTGGTTTGTTTATCTGCTGCATTTGTACATTCGGCCAACTGCGGCTCCCACTGGGTGCAGTTTGCCACTCCAGGCCAAAAGGTGGGGGTGGGAAGCGGCGGCCAGCACATCCCTCGGCCCGTGTCACTTCTCTCAGTCCCCATTGGCCTGGAGCGGCAAACCACAGCCCGTGAGAGCCGCAATTGGCTAAACCTGTACACGCGGCAGGTCAACAAACTGGCCCAGCCCGCCAGGGGCTTTCCCTGAACAAATAGAGGACCAGCTTTGAAAACCACTGCGCTACAGTACTTGTATGAGGTGAACTGAAAAATACTGTTTTATCATTTTTATAGTGCAAATATTTGTAATAAAATATAAAGTGACCATTATACACTTTGTATTCTGTGTTGTAATTGAAATCAACATATTTGAAAATGTAGAAAAACATCAAAAAATATAATACATTTCAATTGGTATTCTATTGTTTAACAGTGCAATTAATCACAATTTTTTTAATCGTGATAAATTTTTTCTGAGTTAATCATGTGAATTAACTGCAAATAATCAACAGCCATAATTTAAAATATAAGGGAGTTAAAAAGAAAAGGGACTTTTTTTTATTTTACTTGTTTTTAAGACAGGCATTAATTTTATCAGAAACTGCAGAACCATCTCCAATTCCTGTATAATTTAAAAACTAAATAGCAAATTAAAACAAACAAACATGAACTTTCCAAGAGTGATGACATTCAAAATGACATTACTAATCAGGAAAATTAAATGTTAAAAGTTCTAGTTAGCTTCTATGCTTCCCTGCTGTACCAAATGATATCATCCCTCTGCCTGGAATGATAAATGTAAAAATACTTCCAGTGACATTATCGTAAGACTCCAGTTAAGGCATAGCTAGGAATGGATGGGACTAAGTGATACTTTGATTTGACCTATGCACACACATTGCAGAATGGAGGAATTTGTTTTTAAAACAAGAGATATAATCTTCTTTGCATGCAAGTGGAATTGTACACCCCTGCAAACACCTAGGGCTCTGTCAATCGGCCTCTGTGCAGGTTCTGTCTATATCCTTGTGGAACAAGTTGTAGGGCTGGGACATAACCCAACTGGATATTAGTGAATACTTTAGAATAAACTTAACTCCCCGAAAGAGTCAACTTTCGACTAGTGATATGCAAATTTGGAGTTATTTTGTTTGTTGTTTTTTTAATTGTTAACACATTACCTATAAACCACAGAAAGCCAAGCACTGCAAAGCCACAGACACAGATCACTTTTTGCAAGTATGTTGGGATTTATTTATTAAATTTTGTTGCTGAATTTGGGGCTCCATCATCAGGGTGGCTCTAGCTCTTTTGCAGCCCCAAGCACAGCAGGCAGGCTGCAGGAGGTCCCCAGTCCTGTGGATTCGGTGTACCCACCACCGAATTGTCACTGAAACCGTGGGACCAGCGGACCTCCAGCAGGCAAGCCACTGAATGCAGTCTGACTGCTGCCCTCGCAGGGACCAGCAGGCCGCCCCCGCGGCTTGCCGCCCCAGGCACACACTTGGAACGCTGCTGCCTGGAGCTGCCATCATGTAAAACACACTGTTTAGAGCTATACAAAATATGGGAAAAGCCTTTTCTTTGGAGTCATGGATTCCATGATTTGTTTTCTTTCTTTCAATAAATAATTTTCGACATTTGGTGATTTTGGATAGTGAGTAGGGGGTGTTGGTGGGAAACAGATAGACAAACATCACTGAGAACTACAAGACCTTGGATTGCACGGGAGGCTAACAGAGAACAGCAATTCAGTAACAACATTGCAGCAATGCAAAGAATCCAAGTCATGGACCTGCAGCAAGAACTTTAATTCCACATAGGAAACACAAGGTTCATCTTCCCCCTCCCAAGTTTAAAAATATTTTAGAATGTGGGAAGCCTGATTTATGATTGATTGATCAATACAAATGCTTGATTCCCAAGTGTCACAACCTGTGTTTAAAGTCATTGTCCGACCATATGCATTGTTCTTGCTGTTTGCATTTCAAGTAGAAGAAATATATAAGCTATTGTAGATTTAAAACTAAAGATAACTGTGATTTGACATCTGTTTTTCACTATAGTTCTATGGACCAGATTCTCAAATGGTATAACTGTCATACCTCCACTGGCTTCAAAAAAGCTATAATGATTTACACCAATGGGTGATCTGGCCCCATGATCTTGACCTTTTTACTCAGGCCTTACCCTGACTTTTCTGCAAAAAGTGCTATGATAAAATTACTGCCTTAAATGCTGAGCCGGGAAAACATCCCTGTCACATTGTCTGGAATAGTTCATGACTGAGAGTGCCAGCCTCAGCACAGACTGTCGAAAGAGTAGGAGAGACACCCCAAACTGGTGGTTTGTCCTGTAATTAGATTTCACCAACCTAGTAACAAATGTGAACTCCTGAAGCACTATAACAGTCTTACCAAGGAGTAATAGACAGTCTTCTTGGATATTCCAGTCGATCTTGCCACCTAGAAAGCTGGACTTAGTAATAGCTGATTGCCATACACAAAAGATCTCCGAAGATTCAGGTTGCTTCCAGTCCCAATAGACTTACCCCAAGTCAATTTGTACCTCAGATCTCACACCAAAGACACCGCTTGTAGCCAATCCTGTAGTAAGCTAACTAAGGATTTATTAACTAGGAGAAAAAAATGAGAGAGTTATTTACAGGTTAAAGCAGGCAACATATATACACAATGAGTTATAGCCTATGGTTCCAAAAGGTGACAGAGTTGTAGCAATCTGTCAGCACTGAACGTCTTTCAGGTCTAACCCAGGTTGACCCGCACGGTCTCTGTTTCTGTTTTGTAGCTCCAGCCCTGTGAAAGAACAAACAGCCAAAGAGATCCAATTTCTCCTTGTCAGGGATTTTTATCTCACCCACCCCAGATCCCAAACTGATGAGTTCATGAGTAGGTATCTCTTTCCTGGAGGGAGCTAGGAATGCAGTCAACAGGAGCTCTATCCTTTGAAGCTACACCATACCTCATTTGCCTTCAATGGGGCATCTTGTATGCAGGAGAGATCTTTTCCTTAATTGATGCTTCTTTTCCTGTTTGGGGAGTTACAGTATTACATATGTTTACAATGCAAACATTCAATATAACTTTATACCATGGGCTACAGAGATTACAAGTGAGATCAATACATGCAGCATCCTACAAGCATTTCATAAAGTTTAAACACAAAATACATTCTTATCAACTTCACATCTTATATCCATTTTGATAATGCTAACTCACTGGTAAGCAAGACTGGTTTCCAGCTATGCATCTGTCAGTATTCAGTGAGGTTTGGGGCCTTGGCACGAGCTGGCACCTAATCTGCCAGCATCACAATCCCTATTTAGGAAAACACTTAAGCATAGTCTTAACTTTTAACATGTGCTTCAATCTCATTGAATTCAGTTGAAAAGGGATTAACTTTAAAACCATGTTTAAGTATATTCCTGAATCTGGGCCTTAACGAATGGATATTTTATATATTTTCAAATAAAATTTTAAGCAAGACACATGCAGCTCTCTTTTTACATCCCAATCATGCCAGTTGTTCTAGCCATGCAGAGTGCCACTGTGTAGCTGAGGCCTGGCCTGTCTGAGGCCTCCATGTATTAACTACTCATTAGAATTAGGGAAATGAATCATCAGGTTGAAAATGGAATGTTTGTACTAAATAAAATAAGTAAATAGGTCAGTAGGCTAAGGAGACAGAATGTCTGAGCCAACTAAGATAAGAGGGAGAATGTCCAGGGAACTATTTACTATGAACTAGATAACAAGGGACAAAATAAATTAGGAAGGAGAGATGAGATAAAGAGAAAGTTGAACCATGGTCATTGCCTGGACAGTGCATGCTACACAGGGATTGGTTCCCGAAAAGTAACCAAGCCAATCCAACACCTGTGATGGAATGTATAGTAAATATGAGATGCGTAATGTGTATAAAGGACAAGGGTTTCTGAGTAACTTTGGAGCTGTGATGTATCCTGCATCCACCCTCGCTGTGGTTGAGTCTGATTAACTCAGGGTTACGCTGCTTTATGCCAAGTTAAGATACCTGAGTAATGAAAGCTGGAGTTGAACTGATGTCTTGGGAAGCCGAGTGAAAAGAGATCTCGGAGGGAATCTCAACCCACTGAAGTCAATGAAATCTACCCAGGTTTTACAACTGCCGAAGTAAGGACCTCAGTCAAGAGAGCTGTAGCACCTCTGTGTGAGAAAACTATTTCAGAAGAAATAAGTTAACTGAATTACTGCATCAAAAATAAAAGCATAAAGTGGTAAACAGTAAGGGCCAAACCCTGAGAAGTGCTAAGGACATGTAACTCAGCTGGCTTTGATTGGAGTTGCTGGTGCTCAGCATCTCTCAGAATTTGACCCTAAATTTTGAAACAATAGCAGAACACAATATATACATTTTGAAGGAAAGTGACTGAGAGAGCATACATAATCTGAGTACTTAACATCTGATGAGGCAGACTATATATGAAAAAAGCTAAACCACCGTATACCAGAAAGGTTTGCCCAATTAGGGGCAGTTTTATCACGTCACTTTTCAGTCTCAGTAGAAAACTGTCAATCTAAAAGACATTTTAAATTGTAAATAAACTACATTTCACTCTCCTTCTAAAGGAGGCTCAGCAAAGGATGCAAAATCATCTGTAACTTTTAAAGTAGATGCCTGAGAAGCCTCTCCAAAGGCTCACCTGCTTCCTAGTTATATCTAGTGAGAGGTGGGGATAGGGGGCAGAATTAAAGTTACATTTTTTTGAAGGCCATTCAATTGTAACAAGTCTTTAGGAAAGTTCTTCATATGCCTTTACAAATAAGCTCTGACAGTTTAAAGCCAATATGAAAAATTTGAAAAGCCTACAGTAGTAGTAATGCAGAGCTTCTGAAATTAAAATCTGATCCAATGTTTCAAAGAGGTAAAAGGATTAGAGCAAATTGGAAAGAAGACCTTATTTTCTTGAGTTAGCTGTACCTGAGCCCATAAGGATTTAACTTAAGAATCCTTGAGATATGAAGATTATGAAATAGACTCTACTCTGAATGAAGGGAAAAGGTCTGCCATCTTATGCCCCAATCATGCAAATATTTACACGTGTTTAACTTCACTAAGACTATGCCTATTCTGCCATAGTAAATTGACCTATGCTATGCACTGGGACATGAGCAGTAAAGATCACAGTAGCATGTCAACCTGTCCTTGGTGGGGCACAGTGACCTAGGGTTTGGCAACATTGTCTGAACTGTCCCTGCTGGATCTTGCAGCGCTTCCAGCAGCAGTTTATCTAAAGGTTGGTCAAGACCTGAGGTTAATCCAGATGCTAGACTATTTTATCCGATGTTTTGGGCAGATCATTTTCACTTTAACTGTTGAATTGCTTTAAAAATAGAAGACCCAAACATGAGTTTGTTTGGGGGGGGGGGGGTTTCTTTTTTTAATAAGGAGTGAAATCCTGGCTTCATGGAAGTTAATGGGAGCTTTGCCATTGATATCATTGGCATCAGGATTTCACCCAAGGATCCTGGTATATTTTGAAATGCAATACATTCTTCCTGAATGTTTCATAGATATTTATGAGGGGAAAACAATTGTCAATTCCTAATTAAATTTATCACCATACAAACTGTTTACATTTGTAGTTCTTCACACTAATAATTTTTCAGATATGAACAGTATATTAAAACAAATCACACAAACTGTTACCATAGATACTTCACAGCCAATACAAATTGTAACTAGTTTGTGGAAAATAAAGAAAATACCATATTTACATTAATAGCAACTGCCGTGACATACATTGTTCTATGTGATAAAAGGAACAGAAGAAAGTTCAAAAGATGAGAACAGTGAGTGCTGGAGCTGAGACATGTCAATTGATTTTCAGTCAGCATTGTCCTGGAACAGGCAAAGAGCTCGACTCCTTTTTCTAATTAATTTAAAACAAGGATTTCTAAAGTGGATAAGACATAATGAAAACACACTAGCAACTTGGAATTCTATGCACGTATAAAATTCCCTAGGAATTTGGACACGTTCCTTGGTATTAAAAACAGGCCTAAAAACAGACAATAGAGTCTGAAGCAAAGGTTCTTCTTCCACTGGGGAGATAGTTCCACAGCCTAACAAACCTTATCCTTAGGATAGTCTTTGTGATACTCAGTATAAATTTTTCATCTCTAATTTCATCCCATTCCAGTCTAATTTTTTATCATTACTCTTAGTTATACTGGATCCCTTGTCCTACCCTAAATAATAAATTCTTCTTCTGACAGTCTCCATGATGCTGAGGAGGATGAAAGTCTTGGAGAAGGAGAACATCAAGCCGAAGCGGAGGGAAGGGAAACAATCCCATAGTTGGAACCTTTCTTCTAGATGATATCAAGGTACCCTCTTGCATTGAGGACACCCCTCCAGCGGAGAGAGCCCTAGTTAATAGGAAAAGACACTTCTCACTGCAGTGGCAAACTGCAAGCCCTAATCCAGCCCCTCGCTCAGGGGAAAACTGCAGTCCCTTGGCTGGCCACTTCACCTGGTGGCCAGTGGGGCAAAGTGGGACAGGCCCACCCACTACTCTGGGCCCCAACCCAGGGTAGCTGGCAGCCACTCACTGCCTCTCATCCCCTCTGCCACTACCTACTTTCCCTGGGCCACTTCCCTATAGCTCCAGCACCTACTCAGCCCCTGTATCAAGGTCACAGGCTGGAGCTCCACTTGCTCCCCCAACCCTGCCCAGCACTGCTCTGTCCCAGTACTTCTCTACAGGCAGCCAGTCCTTCTCCCTCAAGCTCCAGGGAGAGACTGACCCTCTCTGCCCTGCATTATAGGACCCAGCCTGGCCCTGATTGGCTGCTCCTAAGCCTTCCTCTGGTTGGCTGGGTTCTGCGCAGACACACCAAAGGCTGCTATTAACCCTTTGCCAGCCAGTGAGGGGAAGCTGCCCCATCACAGGGGGTAATCAGTAAGGTGGCAATTTACAATTTACAAATTACTCAAGTCCAAAACTGACTGCCAAGAGTTACAAAGGAACTGGGTGACTGGGGAAGACAATGGCACATGAAATTAAATGTTGATAAATGCAAAAGAGCACACTGGAAAACATGAGCCCAAGTATAAAAAAATGATGGGGTCTAAATTAGCTGTTACCACTCAAGAAAGATCTTGGCATCTTTGTGGATAGTTCTCTGAAAACATCTGCTCAATGTTCAGCAGCAGTCAAAAAAGCTAACAGAATTTTAGGAACCATTAGGAAAGGGATAAATAAGATAGAAAATATCATAATGCCACTGTGTAAATCCATGGTATGCCCACATCTTGAATATTGCGTGCAGTGCTGGTTGCCCCATTTCAATAAAAGATACGTTAGAATTAGAAAAGGTACAAAGAAGGGCAACAAAAATTATTAAGGGTATGGAACAGCTTCTATATGAGGAGAGATTACAAAGATTGGGACTGTTCAATTTAGAAAAGAGATGACTAAGTGGGGGGGATATGATAAAAGTCTAGTATATCATGAGTGATGTGGAGACAGTGAAGAAAGAAAAGTTATTTAACTCTTCACATAACAAAAGAACCAGGATCACCCAATGATATTGTCATAAACAGATAGTAGGAGTTAATAGAACAGAAGTACTTTATATCTCTTTTGCCTGTAAAGGGTTAACAAGTTCAGTAAGCCTGGCTGTCACCTGACCAGAGGACCAATCAGGGGACAGGATACTTTCAAATCTTGAGGGAGGGAAGGAGGGAAGTTTCTGTGTGTGCTGAAACCAAAACATACCCCTAACAGGCACCAGAACACCGGCAGACTGCCACCCACTCCCTTCACTAGGCTGTGATTTCCTCTGCCTAGGTGTCTAAGTCTCCCCTGCAAACTCCCCCTGTGAATTCTCACTGAAACTCCCCTGTTTACAGCTCTGTTTGCTGGTTCCTGTGCCAATGGAAGAAGTTCAATTGTGCATTTGGCTGGGAGGAGTTCAAATTTGTATTTTGCTGAAAGGATTTTAATTTGTACTTGTGTACTTAGGCTGGGAGGGTATTCCCAGTGTCTATAGCTGAAAAACCCTGTACCTATTCCATTTTAAATTTACAAAGATAATTTTTACTGTTTTTCCTTCTTTAATTAAAAGCTTTTCTTGTTTAAGAACCTGATTGCTTTTTATTCTGGTGAGACCTCAGGGGACTGGGTCTGGATTCAACAGGGACTTGGTGGGGAGAAAGGAGGAAAGGGGGAGAGAGAGGTTAATTTTCTCTCTGTGTTAGGATTACTTTCTCTCTCAGGGAGAGTCTGGGAGGGAGAAAGAGAAGGGGGGGAGGTGAATTTTCCTCTCTGTTTTGTGACTCAAGGAGTTTGAATCACAGTGTAGTAAAGTGAAGGCCCTGATAAAGGCCCAGTATGAGACCTGAGGCCTGAACTAAAGTATGGTTAAGACTTAGCTAAAAAGCAAAGTCAATCTGTGAGCTGGAAGCCGGCTCGGTTCACAGATGTTGGCAAGGAAAGGGCTGATGTTGCATAAACATATATTCACCTAGCATACTGAAGTATAAACACGGTACCAGAACACCTTATACTGGAACTCTTCACAGATAAGAAAGAACAGGGCGACCCATCCCAATGACAGGGGCAAAAGGGTAAAATGATGGATAGAGTTGTTTTGATCGAACCAACATCTACAAGGTGAGAGGCGGCACCTTACTACGTAGAGGGGTTGCACCTCAGTACGTCAGGAGTGATGTGTAATTTGTTTGTACCTGTGTATAAGAATGTATCCCTGGGGCGGTGTTTTGGTCCGGCCTAGGGGGCAGTGGAAAGTCCCACCACAACTGAGCCAAGTCCATTGACCGTGGGTACATATTCGTAGTATGCCCTGAATTAGGCTAAGAAACCTACAGGGAACTATTATTGTGTCCAATACAGCAATAAACCTGGCCGAAGTGCCTTTGTACGTTACTAGACTCTGTGGTCATTGGGGGTTCTCTTCGGGTCTGCTGTGTCAGCTATCTGCAGAGCTGGGACAGCACACAGAGGGAACACACGCACGCAACCGAGTGATACCAACAAGGAGAGAGCAGAGCACCACACCAGTAGCTTCTGACAACACCTCTGACAACACACAGTAATCTTCCAGGGTAACCCAGGAAGGGGAAGCCTGGGAGAAGCAACGGTGGGGGAAAGGGTTTACTTTCCTTGTGTTAAGATCCAGAGGATCTGGGTCTTGGGGTTCCCCGGGCAAGGGTTTGGGGGGACCAGAGTGTACCAGGCACTGGAATTCCTGGTTGGTGGCAGCGCTACAAGTACTAAGCTGGTAACTGAGCTTAGAGGAATTCATGCTGGTACCCCATCTTTTGGACGCTAAGGTTCAGGGTGGGGAATTATACCATGACAGATATTAATAGGCAGCAGCAGGTTTACATAAAGTGGTACTTCTTCACTCAACACACAGTCAGCCTGTGGAACTTATTACCAGAGATGTTGTGAAGGCCAAAAGTATAACTGGATTTTTAAAAAGCTTTAAATACATTCATGGAGGATAGATCCATCAATAGCTATTCACCATGATGGTCAGAAATGCAACTCCATGCTCTGGTGTCCCTAAACCTCTGACTGCTTGAAGCAGGGACTGGACACTCGATAAATTGTTCATTCCCTCTGAAGAAGCCAGCACTGGCTGCTGTCAGAAGACAGGATACTGGGCAAGATGGACCACTCATCTGACCCAGTAGGGCCACTCTTATGACCTAACATGTTAATCTTTAAAGATCTAGGGTATGTCTATGCTACAGACTTTCCTCATTTAAGTGTCTCTCTCATTAATGTATCTTGATTCAGGCTAGCATGAGACAGCATGTTCACACTACAACTATCAATAATGGGCTTTCTGGTACACCAGGCATCCACACTGGTGCAACACTTAATGCTGTTAGATCCAAAACTTCTCAAGAAGTTTATAGAGCCATTCAAAATGGTGTTGTGAATGCTTTCAAAGGGTATTATGGGTGAAAGTGTCTGTCCCTTTTTGGGGAATACAGGGAGAAAAAAGGAGCTTTTACAATCCAGCTGGTTCTGGATAACCAACCATTCTCCTTATTTCTGTATCAGTCCTGCATCACTGTTGCTAATAAAACGGAAATTGCATTGGGGCACTCCTGGCTTTCAGTTGTTGTTTTTATCCCTTCGATAGGCCTCATTACACTCCTCCAGTTTCTCCCTGCTGTGCTTTCCAGTATAATAGATTCCCATTGCTGCTAATTTGTGCGAAATTTTGTGATATAGGTTGGCATTTCAGTTTCTATACCAAAATGATGGTGTGCGCTAGCATCAGACCAAAGTATAACCAACACCTTGATGGCAGCCTCTGGTGAGATGGCAGCATGCTTAGATAATGGCTTCTTAGCAGTCATTATCAAACAGAAGATTTCTGTATCAGAATCTATGGGCATTGCTAGAACTGGAAGCAGCTTATGATTGGGGATCTGATTTTGTTCAAACTATATACAAGATTGCTGGAACAATCTGTATAGTGGGGTGCTGAGAGCCATTGAACCAAACTGTAAACCATGTATATAATGGAAACCACTTCAAGCCAGGGGGTGCGGCAGCACCCCTACTTCCAGTACCTATGCTATATAAATTGCTAAGTGACTTTCAGTCAGGGACACTGCTTAGAAATGGAGAGATAGATGGCAAGAGAGGACACCATGAGAAGTTTCACTTACATTGACTGTTGTGTCACAGCCCTGCTGCCACACTAGGGCTTTCTTGACTGTCTTGAATATCAGTCAAGTCATCCTACCTTGAGATCCCTCTTTGGCTGCTGACTGGAGCAGCTACCTCAACTTCTGCTATAGGTAACACACATATCAGGGTGGGCAAGGGAAAGGGAACAATCAATCTTGACTGAGATAAATATATAGTGTACATATAAACCCCTTAGATTACTTGAGCCCTGACTAGTTGAGAGATCACTCACCCTGTTAGCTGCAATTCTCTGAGGCACTCATGCTAACATTCTTCATTTAATTTAGAGAGGGACTAGTGGAAGACATTTTCATTGAGGGGCTCCTGGACTGTGGCACTCACTTCCCACAGGAGCTGCAGGACTCACCATTCTGTCTGGCTCCCCAGTGGGAGGGACTGAGTGGGAGTAGGAGGAGATGGAGGCCTTTTTAGGGTTGAGAAGATTTTCAGGAAGTCCTTTCTTGTAAAAGTTGTTTGAACTCTTTTGATGAAAGTTTGAGGTTTAAATGTGGGTATAATGTGCTTAGAAAATGTAATAGATACAGGTGAGTACTCTAAACAGATAAAATACTCACATCTAGAACTTATTATCCAACGCAATCTGCAGATCTGTTAAGGACAAGTATGTGCACTGCTAGTTTCTCAAACAGAGTGGAAGCTGGGTTCTGAAAGCAAGATGTGAGTTATGAGAATACGTTGCAATGTTCAAAATGTGAATGGGATATTTACTCTGCTGAACAGATGCCAAAAAAGGCTGAATGGAATGACAGATCTTGAAGAGTATGAAGCTGTGGAAATATTTATTTTATTTTAGCTATACTGTTGCTAGGGAAAGGAGAAAAATGAAGCAGCAGTCTTTGAAATTGTAGCATGATTATATTTTAAAGCATTTATTTTTGGCCCTGCTTATAACTTCCAGCAGCTTATTCAATGCCTTATGAAGTAATTGCTGATTTATTTATTTATTTTTACATTCCTACTAATGGCTGAAGTCTTAGATATTCTACTAAACTGTTGGTGTAGCAATGAAACAGCCATTTCCCTTTGAGCTGTTTCTTCAAAACAGCTCACGCATCAGGCTGTGCTGCAATGAATCACCAAAACCAAGTGATATGTGTCAAAATGCAAGTAGCAGTTGATAACTACTGCTTGGAATTTAACAAATTGGGCATCCAATCTGTAGTGAACTGTTTTTCCTCCTGTTTCTACTATACATCTGTCTCCAGTTAAACAAAGTGGCATTTTCAATAAAGCTTTTCTACTTGCAGGTTCTTGTTTTTGCAGTAGAAGGAACACTAAAATGTTATGAATGCCCTGAGGACATTATTGCACAGTGAAGTCACCATTTCTGAGTTATACTGAAATTGCAATTCCTGTTTCAATTGTTATGCAGTTGCACTATATTCCAAAAGGAAATTAAGTGAGTCATTTGGTAACTTTTATACTTTAACTGCACTGCCTTAAAATATGAATCCAGATTGGCAATTGTTCAGTTCAATATTGTTTATAACTAACTTTCAATCTGTTAAGAAGGACGTGTATGATAAATAATTTTGAAATGAAACCACAGTTTTGTTTAACTGATCGCTAACTCCTCTGGGCCTGCAAGTCCTTGAAAGCTGAGGGAGAAGAACAAGCTCTTTACTTCCTCTAAAGTATTATCAAGGGACTCCAGTGTCCCACTCCAGCTCATCCAACTGGGCACTCAGAAAATCAACAGAATGGCTAGTAACACACACTGATGCATAGCCCTGATTGGGCATTCCTGTGGTCAAACTTCCATCAATCCTGCTGGTCAACTGGTTTCTAACATAAACAAGAAAAGAAATCCCCAACCTCTCAAATCACACCCACACTAGAGTTTTACGATGGCCCTAAATTTTGAACAATTTAGCAAATCTTTTTCCAATAATCTACCCACATCTAGATGTCTAACAAGTTACTTAACAGGCATTTCTCTCACCTGACTGCATGAGAAATAAACTAAACGTGCCAGGAAGAATAAAACCAGCACCAGTGTCCAAAAGGTACGCACATACACTGGTCAAAGTAACACAAGCCAGTTATAATAAATATATGTGCATTGGCTATCTCCGTATCATAGGCATAGATGAAATTCCTCATCTCCCAGGTGGTTTGCTTCTGGTTTTACCAGATTACACTGCAGGGGATATTGGTACCCCACCATGCCCAGCAGGAGAAGAACTCTAACTGAATCATTCTGGCCTCCAGAAATATCCACTCGATACGGTTCCTTTTCACCTTTGCCAAAACTTTTCTGCTGGTTCCTGTAACCTGCTCAGGCTCTTGAAAATAGGTCATGGTGGAATCTAACCATTGTGGTTATACTGCATATTGTGGATTGGGGGCATGAGTCAATCCCAGCACATACCCATGTCATTCCTTCCCAGATTATCGGAATCCCAGATTTGAGCTTTTTTCCCCAATTGGTTCAAGGGTGCCTGTTATGAAATTCAATGGGGAAATATTTTAGAGCCATTGAATTATACAGATCTACTGTATGTTTTCCCTTCACACAATCTCCAAATGCATACTGAGCTCTGTTGGCCAGTGGCTCATACTTTGTCAGCAGCCAAGCTCTGGTGTCCTACATAGTGGCACCAGGGCATATGAGGTGGATTCCAGACATGTTTGAGGTCAGGCCCATAAGAAACAAGTCTTGTGGAGCACAACCCAGATTCAGTGTTGGGTAGTAGGTATGAGCAAGGAAGAGCAAAACAATCTTCCACAACTGCCATAGGTATTTAAAAACTACCTAGTGCCTTGATATCTAAGCAGTAGGTAGAGGTGGGAAATATTATTTAACCGAGACAGGGCATACAGGTAACTACAGAGTGACAATCCCATGCCTCACTGATGGGTTTCTGAGAAACAAAGGACATCAATGGGAATAGTGAGGGTAGGTCGGAGAAAAGCAATAGAAATTATATAATCTTGGACAGTTAAAAAACAGAGGAACATGCAGAACCAGAATCAACCCACAGAAATGTTAGCAAGGAGAGGAAATTGTATTTAGCATAATATAAATATATATAAGCTATTGCCATCAAAGATAAAAGGTTAAAAATAAAAATGCTACTTAACTGAATGTTGATAAACTGACAATTTTATTCTCATAATGTAATTTGGAAATTTTCTGCACTAAGTGCAAAAATCATAAAGCAAATGAGGCATAAAGTGCTAATCTGAAACTATCATTTCCTCTTGAAGTGACTGCAAAATTTTCCAGCTTACTACACAGAGTTAAACAGCAAAACATCCCGACACAAGACTAGCTCTTACAGAGATGTTATTAATGTAACAGGCTTATGAAGATGGTGGTGTGATTGAAACAGGTAAAAAAACAACATGCATTTGCTTTAGATAGGAAGACTTCTGGGGTACTATGGCATGAGGATGAAATTCATTAGCACTTTAGTTGTAGCACTAAAATGAAATTATTTCCACCTTGAATGAGTCAATCTATATAACAGTATGAATTAACTCTAAACTATAGAATATAATTCATCCATTAACAAGAACAAAGGGGAATTACAACTGCTCAAAAACATATTTGAAATAGTCGGACGTTATTAAGTTTAGGAAACTTAAGCAGCCTTATTTGGAAAGATAGCTCTGGAAATTAGCTCAATTTCATAACTCCATAATAAACCCAATGACTTTTGAAATGAGAGTTCACTTAATGTGGAATTCCTATAATGTAAGCATTAAACAACAGATTGAAAAAGAATCACTGTGAATTCTCATCTTGTTCAAGTCAGCCATCATTAGCCTCAATTGTAAGCAGCTTACTTGTCTTGCTGGACTTTCATAGTAACATGTGCCAAGACTGACATTCTGGGAAGCAGATATAACCAAATTGAGAAGAAAACACATTAATGCTTAGCATAAATGCATACAGACAGAAACACGCTGAAAGGATGACCATTTATATTGACATTCAATGTAGAACCACATCAATGATTAGTAAAACAGAGACTATGGACCTGAGCCTGCAAGGGACAACACATAGGCACAGCAGTCCAATTATGTGACATCAGTTGCAAGAGTGGGACCTAAATGTGTCTACAGAATAAGATGACCAACTCAGATTGTGTCCAGTCTCCACCTGGTGTAAATATTTAACCCTGCCTCTCCCAAAGTTTCTGTGTATGGTGGACAGAGAAATACAAGAAGTTGTAAAGAATTAACTAAAGTTGCCCAGAATGGATTAGACATTAGATCTGTATTCCTTGCACACTCAAAACTCCCATTGTTTTTACTTGGACTGTTTAGAAAGAGTTGAATGAATGCAAAAATACAGGTTTTCCCACATGAATACTTTGGAAATGCAGCAATGTTTTCTTCTCAGTGTGCAGAGACTTGCTTAAAACATTGGCTGACCATTAGTGATACTTCTCCTTAAAGGAGATTGAGTTGGACTTTCCCTGCTATAAACTTTCAATTGTGGTGCACCATAGCTTGGCTGTTTCCAACATACATACTAATTATAAATGCGGGGGGAGGTTTTAGATGTGGTTTTAACTTTTTAAAATCTGGCTCAAAAATTTTTAAATAAAGCTAACCCAAGTTTGAAAATCATCCCATTTTGTAGGTCTTATCAAATTTAACCACTGTGTTATGTGTGTTAATCCGTGAATTAAAAACATGTGTTCTCTTCCCTCCACCCTCTCTAACCTTTAAATTTTAAAAAGGGCAAAAGTAATAAAAATATTGGAGGAATTAAATCCTGAAGGTACTTTGGAAAATGTTTCCCCTAGAAGCCAAGATTTTGCAGTATTTAGATGTTTGAAAGAAAGCTACTCGAGCTAAGCACTAGCTATTAATGTCAAGTTACTGTTTGGGGAGGAGGTGTTTTGTTTTTTTTTAATTAAATGTAATAATCGGGACAAGACGATATCAATGCAACCCTGCAGGGATTGTCTGTACAAAATGAAACTAGGTCAATGCAAGATAGGCTAACAAAAAAATTGAATACAACCCCAGAACACTGAAATAGCGCAGAGGTAGATTTATAAATCCAGAAAAAGCACCAGAACAGAAAATGCAGGGAACCAGGACCTTAGAGAGCCCTCTTGTGTTGAGCTGCTGGATTAATACAAAAGGTGATTTGTGAACATATTTGCAAAAGAAGTGTTGAGTTTATGGTATGGGGGCAGAGCGGTAGTAAGTATTCCACATGGATACTGGCTGTTTGAGAACTGGTTAAAAGACAGGGAAAAAAGACAGGATAGGAATAAATGGTAAATTTTCAGAATGGAGAGGGGTAACTAGTGGTGTTCCAAGGGTCAGTCCTAGGACCAATCCTATTCAACTTATTCATAAATGATCTGGAGAAAGGGGTAAACAGTGAGGTGGCAAAGTTTGCAGATGATACTAAACTGCAGATGATACTACACTGCTCAAGATCATTAAGACCAAAACAGACTGTGAAGAACTTCAAAAAGATCTCACAAAACTAAGTGATTGGACAACAAAACGGCAAATGAAATTTAATGTGGATAAATGTAAAGTAATGCACACTGGAAAAAATAACCCCAACTGTACATACAATATGATGGGGGCTAATTTAGCTACAACGAATCAGGAAAGCGATCTTGGAGTCATCATGGATAGTTCTCTGAAGATGTTCACACAGTGTGCAGCGGCAGTCAAAAAAGCAAACAGGATGTTAGGAATCATTAAAAAAGGGATAGAGAATAAGACAGAATATCTTATTGCCCTTATATAAATCCATGGTATGCCCAAATCTTGAATACTGAGTACAGATGTGGTCTCCTCATCTCATTACTGGCATTAGAAAAGGTTCAGAGAAGGGCAACTAAATGATTAGAGGTTTGGAACGGGTCCCATATGAGGAGAGATTAAAGAGGTTAGGACTTTTCAGCTTGGAAAAGAGGAGACTAAGGGGGGATATGATAGAGGTATATAAAATCATGAGTGGTGTGGAGAAAGTGAATAAGGAAAAGTTATTTACTTGTTCCCACAATATAAGAACTAGGGGCCACAAAATGAAATTAAATGGGCAGCAGGCTTAAAACTAATAAAAGGAAGTTCTTCTTCACACAGCACACAGTCAACCTGTGGAACTCCTTACCTGAGGAGGTTGTGAAGTCTAGGACTATAACAGGGTTTAGAAAAGAGCTAAATTCCTGGATGTTAAGTCCATTAATGGCTATTAGCCAGGATGGGTAAAGAATGGTGTCCCTAGACTCTGTTTGTCAGAGGGTGGAGATGGATGGCAGGAGAGAGATCACTTGATCATTACCTATTAGGTTCACTTCCTCTCGGACACCTGTCATTGGTCACTGTCAGTAGACAGGATACTGGGCTGGATAGACCTCTGGTGTGACCCAGTATGGCTGTTCTTACGTTCTTGACCTGCCTCTCAGTAAGCAGTCATCCAGATATGGATACCTGTGGATTCCTCTCTTCCTGAGACAGGTCATCACAACCACCATGCACTGGTAAAAACCTGAGGGCAGAAAAGAGCCCGAATGGAAGTACCCATGTACTGAAATGATGCTCTGCCACAATTAAATTGAAAGAAATTTCTGTGACCTGGCAAAATTGTCGCATGAAAGTAGGCATCCTGAAGTTCCAAAGCAGCAAACCAGTCATGCTGAGACAATACAGGGAGCATAGTCGATAGTGTGACCATTTGGAACCTCATGTATCTGATACATTTATTGAGGCTGCGAAGGTCAAGAATGCGTCTTACCCCTCTCTTAGATTTGGGCACCAGAAAGTACCAGTAGAAGCCATGATCCTGGCATTCCAGTGGAACTTCCTCCACCTCTTCTAAAGCCAGTATAGAGTGGACTTGCTCGACTAGCAGTATTATGTGAGAAGAGTCCCTGAAGAGGAAGGGGGAGGGAGGGTCGGTGTAGGGGATGGAGAGGAACTCGATGTATCGCTTGATCTGATTGTGCTTAGGACCCTAAGCATTGTGAAAGCATGCCAGCCTGTCCCCAAACAGAGATGGGGAGAAAGAAGCACCGACAAACACTGATCTGGACCAAGGAGTCAAAATGGGTTCTTGGGGGCCTCTGGGGGTTGTTTGTGGACTGTTCAAAGCCAAGATACAACTGTTTCCTCCCTTGGGATCTGTGCCTCTTTCTGGGGTAGTCAGACATCTCAGGAGAGGGAAAGTCTGCCCAAATATGCCCTGTGGATGATACTGCTGCTGCTATTGCCCACCATACTGATGTCTCTGCAGCACCAGAGTGTACACCTGTAATAAGTCTCTGTCCCAAATCTGGACCTTAGCGTCCAAAATCTGGGTGCTTAGCATGAACCTCCAAGCTTAATTACCAGCTTGGATCTTATCTCGCTGCCACCAATCAAGATTCTGAGTACCTGATGAACTCTCTGGTCTCCCCAAACCTTTCCCTGGGGGACCCCCAAGACTCAGATGCCCTGAGCCTCCAACAAAGGGAAATAACCCACTTCCCTTCCTGCTCTTTACTTCCTCCCAGATTTTCCCGCCCTGGGGATACTAGGAGATTTCCCTGCTTCAATCCCTTGAAACACAAAACAGAGAGGACGATTTACCTTCCCCCCTCCTTCTTCTCCCCCCTCCCAGTCTTTCCCTGAGAGAGACAGTACTCCTGGCACAGAGATTCCTATCCCCTTGCCTTAACTAGGAAAAGAAAATCCAACAAGTTTTAAAAAGAAAGCTTTATATAAAAAAGAAAGAAAAAACACATGACATGATCACTGCATCAAGATGACATAACACAGGGCTATTGCTTAAAAGAAAATATGAATAATCAGCCTTATTCAAAAAGATATCCAATTTAAACATTCCAGCAACTCTGCACATGTAAATACAAAATACAATATAAACCTATTGCTTTTCCTTTTGTACTCACAACTTGGGAACAGAAGGGTAGAAAGAAGCTTGGAGATAGAAAAAAAAAAAAAAAGCTCTTCCCTCATAGCCGAGAGAAAACAAACAGGCAGAACAAAGACAAAACACACCCAGAAGTTCCCTCCCTCACTTTGAAAAATCCAGTTTCCTGATTGGTCCTCTGGTCAGGTATTTGGTTCCCTTTGTTAACCCTTTAGAGGTAAAAGAAACATTAACCCTTAGCTATCTGTTTATGACAACACCCCCAAAGACTGTAGAGTCCTTGAAGGAGTGCACAGTCGCATCTGTCTTGTCCAGAAACACGGCTTGGCCATCAAAAGGGCAAATCCTTTATAACCCGAATTCTGCAGACAGAACAACCTCCTCATGGTCACTGCCAAGGCCATCACTCTGGCCAAAATATTCATGCTGTCCAGTGTGGACTTCAATGAAGTCTTAGCCACCAAGCAGCCTTCAGTGATAAATGTCTGACATACCTCTCCTGAGGCAGCTAGTCTGAAAACTCAGACATAGCCAGAATTCACAAAATCCATATTTTAGCAATTAAAAACTGCAAGGAAAAGGAGGTGTAAATCTTCCTGTCCATCAGGTAAACTCATTTAGTCCTTATCCTTAGAAGTGGATAAATCTGCCTGGCCAGTCTCTATGATTCACTATGGTTACGACCAGGAAATTTGGGGCTGGATGGGAATAAAACCTCTCTAATCCTTGCACCAGAACAAACTAGTGCTGTTCCATGCACTTTGCTGCAGGCAGTACTGAAGCGGGTGTGCTCGAGGACCTTTGCAGACTCAAGAAGAACATCATTAATAGAGAGGATGATTCTCCCAGGGCAGACAAGATATCCACCAACTTGTGGGTGTTCTCCTGCAGGAACTCCTCTTGGATACCTTGGGAAGCAGCCACATGCTGCAAAAGGTCCTGGTGCACCTTGAAATCCTCCAGCACTTAAGAGGAGGAAGAATCCAGCACTGTGGAAACATCTGGGGACAAAAATTGAGAGTTATATGTGCCAGAGCCAGATCTGCCTTCAGAACTGACAGATCTGGGTGGACGACTCCCCAAGGGGAAGGGTCACCAGTACCAGGGTCTTCAGCAGATCAATGGTCACTGCCTCTGACCTGTTCAATCTTGCCTTTGAGTGAGACAAGGAGAGGGATCTCCTCCACCGAGGAGCATCCCATGGATTTCATAGAGGACATTGGTAGGGGTACCCATAGAGCTCAATGAACAGCTACCCAAGCAGGTCAGGCAATGGCAAGTGAGAGAATGAAGATCCCAAACTGGATGCCAAACCATTCCAGTTCAGGGGATAGAGGTGGAGCCAGCCATGTGGTGCAAACAACCAGTGCAACTCGTCTATATCCCAGAATGATGAGGGAGCTGGTGCCGATGATGGAAACAGTACCGGTGGCACCAAGTAGGTCTCAGTTGCTGATGCTGGAAGAAGTGTTGACCCCAACGTCAGCAACGGTACCAAAGTAACTAATGGTGTTGAAGTCTAGGGAAGTGAGTGTCATAGGAATGCCAAGGACATTCCTGGTGCTGGGGACGGCCCTTGCGCTGAGCCAAGCACTGACTCCACTCCCATTAACTGTGAAAGGGAGATCTTGCCGTACAGTGCTGACAAGACTCACAAGGTCAGTGGCCCACCCAGACAATGGGGCTATAAAAGACGCAGCTCTGGCAAAGTCCTGGACCAAGGGTGAGGTTGGGACAGAGAGGCAGGGAAGATTGTCCCCTGATATGCCACCAGCATGGAAATAACCAGTGCCACCATTGCCCTTGTTGGTACCAGATTCAACAGACACGAGTCAACAGTTGACGGGGTCTGCTCCAGCCTGTGCATCAATGTTCACCCCATGCCAATCTGTGCTACTTCTGGAGGAGGAAGACAAGTCCCCATGGGACCTGGAGCAGTCTTGGTTGGTGTTATGCGGTGTTATGCAACCTTTTCCACAGAACACTTAACAGGGAACAACTCCTTCATCTCTTTGGAGAGGTGCCAGCTCCAGAACACGATGTGGGAGCACTCTCAGAACCCCAGGGAGACCTTCGATCTGATGAGGGCCTCTCTTTCAAAGCAGGTTACGTGGCCTATTTGAGCAGGTGCTGCTTCCAATGAAGATACCTCGCACTTGAGTCCATTTGGTGAATGATATGCAAATTGAGCACTGCTCATTGGGCTTCATCTAGGCACAGCAAACAACACATGTAGGGATCGCTCCCCCACACGACAGACGATGTTTAAACCCTGGTGAGGGCATTACCAGGGAAACACAAACTATAGCTGAAGCACGCTGAATCTAACAAACTCTGTTAAGGATACTAATTATATACCAGTAGAAAAACCACTAAAAATAGTGGGATTGTGAGGTTAAAAACAGAGATCCAACTCCAGCCGCAGATGGTTAGAAGGAACTGAGTGGGGTCAGGACAGTGATGCCTCATATAGCTTGTGGCCAGGCTGCAGCCACAAAGCACGAGCACTGCCTCTCTTCGGGTACTGCTAGGCAAAATTCTCTGGCTCCAGCATGCCCAAGGGACCTAAAAGGGAATACACAATTTATCTACTTAAAGAATCCCACATTGCCTGATCTGGAGCAGGGACTCGAACCTGGGACTCCTACATCTCGGGTGAGTTCCCTAGTTATTGGGTAACACAGTCATTCTCTTCCTCTCTAAACCAATGAATATTTAAGCATTCAGAGTAGCAGCTATGTTAGCCTGTATCCACAAAAAGAACAGGAGTACTTCTGGCACCTTAGAGACTACCAAATGTATATGAGCATAAGCTTTTGTGGGCTACTAAGTGAGATAGCTTCAACAGCAGTGACCAACCCACCCCACAATATGCTCCAGCCTGGCTGTTAGGGCACTCAGCTGGAAGTGGGGAGACCGTGCTCCAAACCAGACCAAGTAGGGTTTTGAACCCATATCTCCAATATCCTGGATGGGTGCTCTAACCACTGGGCTATTGCATAAGCAGGACCACAGCCACAGTTTTTTTTTTTTGAGAAAATACTGACCTCGCTTAAGCGCTTAACTCCAGGCTCACAGCTGTGAATTCGGATTAGAGGGAGATGCCTGCCTCCAGCTAGGATTTAGGTGCCCAACTCCTTCTGTGCGGTGGGGATCTGGCTAACACAAATACATTCAGAGAAGTCAGGACTGGTTCATTAAACAAAGAGGGATAAATTTGCAGCTACTCAGAATTCCAACAGCTCTGTATCTAGAGACCTTTCTTTAGCAATGCCTATCAGGAGGGCATATAAAGCTGAGTTTAGCATACAACTGGGTAAGTGCTTCATCAATTTAAATCTGTGCATACCAGATTAAAGGATGATTAAATAACACACTGCATACATTAAATTCCAATGTTTAAGGTAGCATTAAGGTAAGCATCATCGCCTAGCATTTTATGCTTTAGGGACACTATGCAGCCAGAATGGGACTCCATTGTTTAACTCCATGTTATGGCAGGTTAAACTCAATTTCCCTGCTTTTGTATAAACCACATCATTAAGGCTTATATATGCACCTCCAAGGGAGTACTCTATAGGAGAATCAGTGACTCCATGTTCTCTACTTAGGTTTTCTCAGATGGGGAGGGTTTGAGGGCACATGGAAAGATAGGGGGTTGCTGTGCTCAATTCCCATATAATCAGATGATCATTGGACAACCCAACTCTGCAAAACATAGAGCAGCTTGAACAAGGACCAACCTCTCTATGCCATTTTCCAAATCCCCACCACCAGTTCCTCCATCCACACATCACACCATCCCAGCTGTAAGATAAGCAGTGTAGTAAAATTCCTTCTCTGACTACACCAGGACCTAATAACTCTTACTGCATGACCGGGGGCTCTAACTGTACACAAGGGCTCCTGTAAGTCCAAGGCTAAGGAGAGGTGAAGTGTATTTCAGTGGCTGTGCTTCCCCTTTTTCCTCAGTTATGGTGGGAAATCACCTAGCCCTGGTTCAGTCAATACCACACTTGAAACACAGATTTCTCCTTTACATAATCAGAAAAATGTACTTCTTGCAATTTCAGATGAAAGCTATATCTAGTCACTCTGCCAAGAGTTAGACAATGTGGAGAAATTTTTATTCTATTTAATTTAATTTGCATCTCCAATATTAGTTAAGTCTTTTGTTAAGCATTTCCTGTGTAAAGATTTTTTTTTTACACAACCACTTTGCCAGACAAGGCAAGCTATAAACAAAATTATGTACACGGGAGACACTGCAACAAATGGTATCAAAAGGTGTTCCTTTCAACAATAAAATTGGTATCAAGTTTGCAGATTCTTAATAGCTCTTGAAGGTGTATTATTATACAGCTTTTCCAAAGCCAGAAAAATGAGCAAACAGAACAAAATAGAAGGGAATGTCAATACAAAGTATTTATAAATTAAAGGTGCTGATAAAAGCTGTTCTAAAATACAGCAGTGTGGTTAGCCATGCTGTTATAGGTCTATAGTTACTTGACTTAGAACTTGCCTAATAATGGATTGTAATTTTATAATTTTGAATTCCCAACTCTTGTAGAGTAGGCTTTATATATGGGGGTTTTCATTTTTTATAACCATTACATTCTTCCCCCCGCCCCCAACGTAACTTCCACACTTCATACTGTAGATGTCAGTATGATGTTCATGTGATAAAGGTTCAGGATAAATGCAGTTTATCTGAATCAACTGCACTCTGCTACTTTTGTTTTTATTTTCCTTAAATAGGAGCGCCCTCTCACTGAAGAATTAGGACTATCCTCTTCAACTAATGTGTCACATTTGCTTCTGGCTCTATATATTTTGAAATCAAAGTATCAAAGTATTGAAATAGAAGCTATTTTAGATCATTTTAAAAAATATAATTATTTCAACTATGCAGGCCTTGGAATGAATTCTTAGTACTAAGCCTGTCTGGTTTTATAGGTAAAGGGATAAGAGAAATATTTTAAAAATGAACACAAACATTTCTAAAATTGTTTACTCCATTTTACAGAAACTAATACTGACTGTGTATTCACTTCTTGTGAGTAATGAACCCATTGAAAAGTCATGGCAAGAATGCCTTTATAGCACACATGTATTCTCTTTATATTTAAAGGGTCTAGAACAGGAATTGGCAACATTTGGCATGTGGCCCGCCATGGTAAGCCCTCTGGCGGGCCGGGCTGGTTTATTTACCTGCCATGTCCACAGGTTCGGCCAATCGTGGCTCCCACTGGCCGTAGTTTGCCGTTGCAGGCCAGTGGGGGCTGCGGGAAGTCGCAGCCAGCACATCCCTCTTTCCACACCGCTTCCTGCAGCACCGAACCACAGCCAATGGGAGCCACGATCGGCCAAACCTGTGGATGCGGCAAGTAAATAAACTGGCCCAGCCTACCAGGGGGCTTACCCTGGTGGGCCGCGGGCCAAACATTGCCGATCCCTGGTCTAGAATGTCTCCTTTAGTTCCTAGGCTGTCAGGATAAGCTTCAATAATGCTTTACCTCTAACAATCACATTTACATTAGTTTAATTATCACTAACTCAAAGACTCTAATGGGAAGAGAGGAGGAAAGATTAAGGGCCAAATATAGAGGTTTTAATAAAGATATTTAGATCCTGTATTTGCAACTGTCTTCAGCAACTTAAGCTGACTAGAGACATACAAGTAATATACAATTCCCCCCACCCTTTTTAAAGCTGAGACTTTACAAGCCATAAGTACACCGGCATAATAATAGGTCATCTAGCACTCCATGGATGCAATAAGCACAGCTTTGGCTTTCAGAAACAGTTCACAGGAATCCAGGTCCCTTCTTTATTTTACATTTTTATTACAATCCACCCACACCTCCAAGTATTAACAGTGAACCCTCCTGTTCCTTTTTTCCTCCGTAAAAAAAAAAAAAAAAAAAAAAAAAGGGTTGCAGACCAAGCTGAAGAGATTTAAAGTTACATCAAGGCCTAAAGAGCAGAGTAAAGGAGGCAAAAATCTAAAATGAAGAAAAAGTTACAGTTGTGTGGTTCAAACATATGATTAAATAAAAAACAAGTTAATAAAAATTTAATTTCTTCTAATCTATTTTGAACAGTTTTCACAATTGGGAAATATATTCAATAAAAAAACATGTAATGTAAAAGCTCTGCTTTAGGAATAAAAATCCACTTTAGAAAAACAAATCAGAATGTACTATATGTTGCAATCATTGTAACTATATTTCTTGAGGAAAATCATTCAGCCTTTGGCCTTTTTTCCTTTCACTGTTCCCAAGGCATGCCACTAATGTGGCTTATAGATGCATCATTGCACATATTACCCCTACACTTAAAATGCACTTTTATTTCAGAGATATTCCTCATACTTAAAATAGAGAAATACCACCAGAACGGGTAACATCTCTAATACATCAGAACTTTTAAGTGTGCCCAGCTGTAGGCACCAAACTGGTCAAATGCTCCTACATTAAGCATCACAATGGGAAATTACATCCATCAGCTGGATTCAAAGGTGCTTTTCTTTTGATATTCAAAACTAACAAAAAAGGACCACAGCTGTTAATGTTGTATACTCCATTGAAGAAAGCTTTTAAACAGCATAGTATGTCGGAAATACACAGTACTTCCAAACAAACTATGAATGCCTCTAAAGATCTGAGTCATAAGCGGGGCAAGAAAACCACGTTTTAAATTTCTGTTCAGATTTTATTTGAAATCTAATTCAAATTGTCAAAGCTACAAAAAGGGGAAAACATTTGTGTTATTTTTGCTATGTCACAACATTCTAAAACAAAAATATCACTACTGCCAGCAGATCAGATACACACACTTCTGATGAAATCTCTAAACACAAAAATGTTTCATTTGGGGAAATAGTCACAATGAAGATATTTTGTACAATATAAAACAATGACAGGTCTACAGATGCAGTTACTCATGAGTATACACATGCATTCACAAAAAATTCAGGAATGCTTTTTTGTTTGATTTTTTTTTGTTTGATTTTTTTTTGTTTTTGTTTTTTAAACAGACTGTTCAGGCACAAAAACAAAACCGCATTTCCAATAAGTGACAGCATCATAAAAAATATGAACATTTTGTCAGTGTTTGCTTTTCTTTGACTTCTTGTGAGATCTGTGTGGAGAACGGGACTGCGACCTGGATTTTTTCCCTGACTTTTTAGGGGACCTGGATCGTGACCTTCTTGATCTTTTGGGTGTCCTTGAGCCAGATGGTGACCTGAAAAATAAAGTTTCATTACATACTGACAGATAATTCCTTTGCTTTTTTCTCTGCAGCTATATGGCCCTTTCCTCTGAACAACTCTAGAATAAAATCAGGGGAACTCCGTTTAGCCGATCTAATTGGGACCGGGACCAGACGAGATAATCAAAAATTCGGATAATGGGCAATCATCATTTTAAGATGTGGAGTTGCTTTTAAATTAGCTGACCCCTCACAGAGAAGCATTAAAACATACCCCTCATTTCTTATCTACTTAATAGAGTATACAAATCCCTAGTTCTTGCAAACAATGTTTTGTTCATTTACTAACAAGAAAACCAACATGAGTTTTTAACAAGTTGTACAGGTATTGATCATTTTTATGCACTTTACTCTTTAACCCTGAACATTATAGGGACCATCTACAGCAATGTTTCTCAACCTGTTTGCTGCAATTGCTCAGGGCCCCACACTACATTGGGTCCAGCTAAGTTAAACGCTTCAGCTCCACCACATGGAGCTCGGGCTTACGGCCCCAGCCCCACTACCCAGGGCTGAAGCATCAATTTCCCACATCCCTGTGTGTGTGCTGGTGGTTAATATAGAGAGACGGATAATGGAGGCTCGAATAAAGGGGGTTCTACTTTATTTGTCATTTGTAAACAGAAATTCCTGACTTGTTATCTAGGCACACATCAGTTAGCATGTACAATTTCTCCCCCCATGGTATGTGCATTGACTCAGTTTCAGTGCTCAGAAAGTATGAGAAAAACAGCACCAATCAGTGTCACTTAAAGCAGGCAAATAATGTACAAGCTTTCCTACATAGTTCTGCAAGTGCACCTTAGCCTTTGCATTAACACCAACTTATTCCAACATTGCTCATTTCTATTCCATGCAATTATGTTAAATTGTGTTGAGCTGGAAAATATCTAACATTCTAACCAAACACGTTCATGGGTTGTGACCAAACCCAGAAGTCTACAGACAAATGGATAATGAATAAACCTACTGCACCATCTGGCCCACTCTTAATGCACATGATTAATCTCATCTAATCTAAATTGATTTCATGCCTCATCAGGCTACATGACCACTGCATGAACTCTGTAGAAATATGTAATTATCCCAAAACAACTTTCCGGTTTAATATAATTGCTAACGTTCTCTACAAGAAGGTGCTTACTTTTGCTTGACTAAGAAACATCACAAATACAATGCACCATAAAATTTTCTCTCTTCTCTGCTGAATCACTAATAGTAGAAGCTGAAACTTCAGGAACATGACTACAACAAAAATGCATGAGTATAGCAATCTAGACTTTCAGAGCAATCTTGAATTTTGGAATGCAAACAGAACACCACAAACCACACAAAATATTAATGAGAAATATATCTGATCTCATGCACAGCATAAACCAGAGACCACTATTTTGGTGATAACAGCAATAGAATACAGTTACACCATATCTAGAGCAGGGAATTTAGGAAGTAATTCCCCATCATTGAAAGCCCTAGTGTAGACAGGGCAACAGTGGTTTTCTTCACTACACTGCCAAAATGTATTCCATAAACCACCAAAAACTTGTGTCTACACCAGAGCTCTCACCAGTGAGAATCTTCGCTAAAGTTGCATTTCTCAAATATGACACGAAAGATACTGAATAATCGTTAATGCTGTGGTGTGTGCGCAAAGGAGGCTCTGTTGTCAATCCCAGAACTGGGGGATTATTATTGTAGTTTGGCATTAGGCAAAGGAAGGACCTTGAATCATACAGTTTATTGGTCCAGCTGCCTTGTATAATTCAGGGTAGATTTCCAGAAGAGAGATGTTTAGCTTACCTTTTGGCTTTTTTACTGACATCTCTAGGAGAATCTTTGTGAGATGACCTTGAACGTGAGGTCTCTTTGTGGGATCTTTCAGATCGCTCTGAGCGCTCCGATTTTGGTGATGGGGATTTTGCTCGTCTACTGCCACTGCTGCGAGACGGACTGGGAGATGTACTGTGTCGTCTTTTCCTTTGTAAAATAACAAAAAATAATAATTTACACACATACACACACACCCCTACAAAAAGGAATCCCCTCCATTTGTACAGATTCTTTCCCAATTTAATATGCATTTTCATTCATTCATTCCTTAAAAATAGAGTAGTGCTAATTTTTTTTTTTTTAAATCACAACTTCTAAATAGGTCAGTACTTGATCAGACTTTTTATCTGGGTCACAAACTACAACCTATGACTGATCCTTGTTTATGGATTGGTGACAAAGTTGCAATTAAATACAATATTGCTACAAGTTCTTGAAAAAGCAACACAAGTTACAAATAAGGCAGCTATGCTTACTGAGCTAGTGTCAAGACTCCCGCTAAACACATATGTTAGCAGAAGGCCAGTATGCAGACTAAAAGCGACTGTACAATTTAAACTGTTTATACTTTCGTAATGAGGTGAAGAATATTTAGACCAGAGCAATTTACTTTTCCTAAGTAATTTAGTTTTAGGTCCAGTTTTCAGACCAAAAAGTTATTTCACAGTTAAATTTATTCCTAAAATCACAGCTAAACACAGTGCATTGTTTTCATAGAAGTACTATTTGGACCCATTTTTCCAGATGCATTGACTGAAACAAAAGGTTCAGAAAGTTACTTGAAGCATGTTTGGGGCAGATTAGAATACAAAATCTGTTAAACTCCGAATCCTGTGTTTTACTGTCTTACAATCAGATTAAATTTTAAATAGCTGAATTCCTTTATTACAGCAAGAACTACAACTACAATTTAATTTAAAGTCTAATATTGTCTACAAAGCTATTAAACAAGTGGTTTCCATGTGCTCAGGGACAGAATAAAAGCTGCACCTCTCTTTTCTTGTTGGTGTACATTCTTCTTTTTCCTTCTTGTCTTTGGATCTGGATTCAGATTTTTCCTTGTCTTTCTTGTCTCTCTCTCGTTCTCTTTCCAGCTCCTTTTCTTTTTCCTGAGTTATTAAAAACAACTGAGATTTAGGTAAGATTTGTTCTATGATACAGAGAAAAGGTATCCAGTGTATCCACTATTGGGTTACAGTTTTGGAGGGACAGGATCAACATTTGAATCTGGGGAGCAGGAGAAAATAATGGTTACACCAACACACAAATCTTAGATTTACTGATAGGTTTCAGAAAATTTAAACAAGATCTTAACACCTAAATTTTCTAAATTTCCATTTTCAGGAGTCAGAGGGTACCTCTATCTACTTAAATATATACATTCTGGTCCCTGTCTTGAAAATGAAACTATAGACAACCTTATGACTGTTTATCCAACGTTATAGAAAACTGAAATCAAAGTACCGTACCAGTCCCCACTCCTTCCTGTAATAGTGTGTGCTGTCACATGCACCAACAACAACATTAAAAAGAAGACAATACTGGATGATGGCTGAACATGTGTCATTTAATTTTGCCAGCTGGATCTCGTCTTCCCCCCGCCCCCCCGGATTACAGGAGACAGGACTATACAGTTAGCAAGTTTGAGTACAGGCACTGAAACAAGATAAAATGTGGGCTTCAACACCATGTCTACATTTTTGTTATTTCAAAATTCCCTCTGTAGTTCAGAAAAAAATTCTACTATACTCTATATTAGGAGGATGAAGCATTCCAGATGCTGCAATTACACTAAGTGCTGCTTAGCAGCACCATAATTATAGATGCTAATATAGCAGCCCTGGAACTCAAATGGACTGACTTTTGAGAAACCATTATAACACACATGCTTAGATATCTCAAAAAGATTATGTTCTACATTACAGTAAATCCCAGGACAACTATATTATTTCTAATGTCGTATCTTTTAAATATGAAATAGTTACAGTTAAAGTATTAACCTTGCATTGCTAGTCCACTACACCTGCTGTAGTACAATTAAACACTACCATGCCACTGAAGTCAATGGATTGTTAATGGGCTAGCTGGCACATTCTGTAGTACAGCAGACTAGTTTCAGCTGGACAGACCTGGAGCATTCAGCAACAATGAAGCTGTTAAACAGCTAAATACTGCTATTTTCTCAAACTGCCATACTATGAAGCAACGTTACCTTTGAAATGCTCATTTATTGTAAATTAAATAGGCAGAAAAGGGCAACCATCTCAGAGCTTAATGCACTAACTGCAAATCAGCCATTTATGCACTGCTCTTTTGCAGAACTGTTAGGTTTATTTTGCAGCAAACCCAAAGAAAAGAATTATCCAGCAACCGGAGAAAAACTGCACTCTTGATGCCAGTATTGTAAAGAACATCAGTTATAATTGCCATATTTAATATTTAGAATTTATATTTTTACATTTTATTTACAATGTAATGAAAATTAAAAAAAGAACAAAGCCAGCTAATGACAAAAACCTATGCTTACAAACTGCTAGAATGAACTCAGATGAAAATCAAGCACTTGCAGAACACACAAAGCATCTGACAAGGTTATTTAGGTTGTGATTTTATTTTTTTAAACAACTTCATTTTACTACATACATCACCCTTGCTACACAAGATAAACACCACTTCTCTCTCCAATTATAGCTAAGAGAGTAAGAAAGACTCTTTAAATGTCAACTTCATTTAAAACAGAAGTTACTGGTTTCAAACACAAAGCACCAACAGCTACCGTCAGTCTCCAGATGTGTATATTTCCTCCATAGATCACCATTCTGGACTTTGACAGGTCTCTTTCCTAAAGGCAACCTGCAAATCTATTTTTAAGTGAGTTACCCTTACATTTGTGTGCTGAATGCCCCAAAGGAAGAGAGTCAGAGAAGCACTCAACACAAATTAGTACATTTATGTTTAGCTTCCAATAAATAGTATGGGTCGTTCCAAGCTTTGCTGTGACATGCCAGAAGCAATAATTCTGTAATACCATGGGTGATGGTGGCAGACCGGGTGCCAGCTTACGCCAAGGCCCCTAGGCCCCACTGAATACTGACAAATGCATAGCCGAAAACCAGTTTGGTTCACCTCTTACTTTTAAAATAGTGTATTAGATTTATAATAATGTGTTTAGTCTTTATGGAATGCTTGCTGGATGCTGCATGTATTAATCTTACTTATAATATCTGTGTCCTATGTTTTATGCATTGTAAACCCCTGTAATTGTGTAAATCATTAAACAGGAAAGAGTATGAATTAATGTAGAAATGCTAGTTTCTTACAGAAGGTGTTAGGTCCTGCCCACCAAGAAGGCCCACTGAAACCAAATGAGCCATTGTGTAACATCAAAGAACAAGGACTTTCTTGATTGCTTCCCCCCCACACCAAAGAAGAGGAGAAGTGCAGGTGGACTCATCCCAACAACTTGAACTCTGCGTGAAAGGAATAAAAACCCCTGGAAAAAGGAACAGTAACTCTGTGCTGCTTAAAATCTGAGGTGAGAAGATTTGCAAGCATAAGTAAGAGAGCCCCAGGGCTTGGGGCCTAAAGAACATACAGAATATGTCTACACAGCAACTAGATACCCAAGCTAGCCCATACCAGCTGACTCTGGCTCTCAGGGCTTGGGCTGCAGGGCTGTTTCATTGCTGGGCAGATTTCCAAGCTAGAGCTAAAGCCCAAGCTCTAGGACCCTCCCATCTCACAGGCTCTTAAGAGCCCAGGCTCCTGCCTGAGGCCAGAAGTATGCAATCAAACAGCCCGAACCTGCTGACACAGGCCAGCCGCAGGTCTGTACTTGCTGCGTAGACATGCCAACAGAGCTTGCACACAACAGCACCTTCTATTACTTTTTGGAACCGAAGCCTAAGATGGATGGATAGGTAGGTGGGGGGGGGGGGGGGAAGAGAGAGAGAGA
This sequence comes from Chelonoidis abingdonii, assembly GCF_003597395.2. Classification (NCBI taxonomy): domain Eukaryota; kingdom Metazoa; phylum Chordata; order Testudines; family Testudinidae; genus Chelonoidis; species Chelonoidis abingdonii. Next base: position 32,717,156 of record NC_133776.1, read on the forward strand.
GAGAGAGTGTGTGTGTGTGTGTGTGTAAATAACTCATTACTTTTCTTAGTTCATAAATCTTTAGTCAGTTTATAATACGATTGGCTACAAATGTTGTCTTTGGTGCGAGATCTAGGATGCAGCTGACCTGGGCTAAGTGACTGGTCCTTTGGAACTGGGAGTAAACTGAGTATTATTGTGATTTTGGGTGTAAGGGACCATCTATCACAAAGGCAAGCTTGCCTGCGCAGCAAGATCGACCGAGTACCCAAGAGAACCGTCTGCGACTCCATGTTAAGCCTGTTATAGCGCTTCAGTCAAGTATGAACTCCTGATGAACTCTAAGTATAGAACTCACAACCTGTTTGGGGTTTGTGCACTGCTTCCTCACAGTCTGCCCTGAAGTTGGTACTTATGCTTGTGAGCCACCCAGACAGCCTGACAACCATCATTACTAGAACTCAGACTGTGGAGTCAGACCAGAGAAGCTTAGGTTAAAAGTGTTTTTCGTTTACATGCCATGGTTTTGAGAAGTTCAATTTTTATATTGTTTTGAATATATTTTAAAATTCTGTAATTGAGCACTTTCAGAGCTCCTCTGACCCGGCTCGGGAAGCCACAGAGGACTAACAGTAGTGGTAATGTTGCAGAATTATTCATTCTGGGGTGCAGGCACAAAGCTGGAGTTAGCTAGAACAAACTGAGGTGTAGGGAAACAGAGGAGTTTCAACTAATGTGTGTCCTGAACGCCATTCTCTCTCGTGCTATTGGAAGCATTTGACAAAATGAAGTTTTATCAATTTACCAACAGAATAGTCAAAAATGTGGAAACACCTTTAAGTGTAAATTGAAGATTTTTTCCACTCAAGCCACTCTACCTTGCTTTATAAACTCAATAAGGTCTATAAGTGACCCCCTCAACTTCTTTACTGATTCGCTACAACAGAGGTGGGCAAACTGTGGCCTGCAGGCAACATCCAGCGGCAGAACCCCTGCCTGGCCCTTGAGCTCCCACTGGGAGGCTAGCCGCCAGCCCCCCACTGCAGCTCAGCTCGCTGTGCCGCCAGCACTCTGGGCGCAGGGCTGTGAGCTCCTGCTGGGTAGCACGGCTGTGAGAGCCACCAGCCTGCCCCGATGCTCTACTTTGTGTGGCAGTGTGGCTGGCTCCAGCCGGGTGGCACGGCTGCCAGTCCTGGTGCTCTGAGCGCATGGTAATGGGGCAGGGAGCGAGGGAGTTGGATAAGGGGCAGGGGCAGTCAGGGGACAGGGAGCGGTTGGATGGGGCGGGGCGGGTCAGGGAGGGAATAGGAGGCATTGGATAGGCATTGGATAGGCATTGGAGTCCTGGGGCCATGGCAATGGGCGGGGTGTGGATAGGAGGCAGGGCAGTCAGGGGACAATGAGCAGGGGTGGTTGGATGAGTTGAGTTGTGGGGGCAGGGGTCAGAGAGGGGGGGTTGGATGGGGGTGGAGGGGTCCCAGGAGGGGGCAGTCAGGGGACAAGGAGCAGCGGGGGTTGGATGGGTCGGGGGTCCTGGGGTGGGGGTCAGTCATGGAACTGGAAGTAAGAGGGGGCAGGCTGTTTGGGGAGGCACAGCCTTCCGTACCCGGCCCTGCATATAGTTTCGGAATCCTGATGTGGCCGTCAGGCCAAAAAGTTTGCCTACCCCTGCGCTACAAGCTATTTTTGGCAGCACTATTTTTCTACGCATTGTTTTTTCCGCAAAATACATTTACTATTAGAGCTTTAACCATTGAGTGTTTTCTTCTCAACACATTCTGATGGCAAGGAATCAAATCACAATGAACTGCACTTGGATTGAAACACTTAATTTAACAATACAGTGGAATGTCAACTAAATGCATTTAATACATTACCTTAGTGCAACACTATATCTGAAATCTAGAATCAATATTGAATATATAAAGAACATTTCTTACCCTCTGAAGAAGTTTGTCTCTGTAGTGTTCAATCTGTTCCTGAAAACTCTGGCCTGGTTTCTTGGGTCTTTTTCCAGACTCCAACTCATCTTGAAATTTCATCACCTTAAGCTGCAAAATTAATAATAACCATTTAAAGTACATTTTTACTGGACTGAGTATTCACAGGTTTTAGACAACTGGCTGAAAATGAAACTTGGTTGAAATGAATTATTTGTGTATTTTGTTCTCTCAATATTAAATGTACAAGTGTCACATATGAAAGGATATCAACATCAAAGTGGAGAAAATGGGTATTTGACCTTAGTCTCGTGCAACTGTTTACACACTTAAGAAGAACTAAATAAAGACTGAGATTTGTTTACAGTTATTCCTGGCTACCACTGAAACCTCTACTCAATTAGTGTCCATCATTTGATTTTGCTACACCCTAAAATCTCTCTCGGAACACTGCCTATATACTTCTTGCAAATGAAAGTTTACTGTTAACATATCCTGTTTCAACCTCTCATTTGCAGGTTTTCTTAGAAATTGTCTTTTTTCCATTTAACCCCAAATTCTATCTGACTGAAATGATACACAAGCCAAAATTATCCTCTTCTTCTAGGATATTTTTGTAAACTAATTCACTTTCAAGGTGGATTATTTTAATGATGTAAATATTCATTCATACGCTGTCCATTACACTAGGGACTTTCCGCTCACTAGCACTGCTACAAGTAATGTCATCCTTACTGTGATGGTACCTCAAGCGTCACAGTAGTAGCTAGGGAGTCTTTGGCATTTTTCCTGGAAGAAACTTCATTTTTTTCTCTGCACATTAAACTTTCCATCAAACTGGTTCAGACCATAAAACTTTACTCCAACTTCTCACCTTTTTCTAAAGCCTTAATTTAACACTATTCAGTTTCTGCATATAAGCAGCACTGAATCATTAAGCCAGGGGTGGCCAATCTATGGCTCTGGAGCCACATTCAGCTCTTTAGAAGTTAACATGTGGCTCCTTGTATAGGCACTGACTCCGAGGCTGGAGCTACAGGTGCCAACTTTCCAATGTGCCAGGGGGTGCTCACTGCTCAACCCCTGGCTCTGCCATGCGCCCTGCCCCCACTCCACCTCTTCCCACTCCTTGTAATGTCATTTTTATTTCTTGTCAGAGTGCACTAGAGATCTCAGCTTTTCAAGTATCACAGCCCAATTCACAGGGCTTTAAACTGAATAGAAGTTGGAGAAAATGGTGCCTATGCATTTTTGTATTGCACCTGCAATGAAAAGCCCCCTCATTGCTAACTGAGCTCATGCTGAGTAAGGGCCTTTAGTTCCACTCCCACTTAGCTCTTCAGCCAATCAGCCACTTACAGGTGTGTGAGAGAAGAGGGTCTAGAGACAATCTGTGCTCCCCAAGTTCAGCAGACATTCTTGCAACTCTGCTTGGAGGAGGAAGGGAGAAGGAGCAAGTACGACAAGCCGAACTAAGACCAGCAGTTAAATTCCCCACCTGCCTAGGTGGTCTCTGCCTCCCTTGCTTTATGACCCTGATACTTGGAGCAATAAAACTTCTAGCACTTGTTCTATCTGTGGTAATAGACAGTAAGAAAAACTGGAAAGAGAAGAAACTGTGAGGCAGGAAAGTTAGAGACAGAGCCACAAAGGGACCTGACAGTCCCTGAATAGCCCAAGAGTCATACCCACTTGCCATTAGAGGGGAAAGGAGGAGCAAGGAGCAAACTGAGGCGGATGGTGGCGTGGAAGGAAAACAAAACAGAACTGAAGAATAGGGCTGTACTTCACATGACCCTTCATGCCCTCATTTTTCATTCTTTAATGCATTTTTGTGGGTGGATATTCCTAAGTACATATAACTCTTCTATAAAATAGAATGAACTTAGGAGAATCCATACTGCAGGACTAGAATTATTTAATTCAAAATATAAAAACTATATTTTTGGTATAAATCCATTTATTTATTTTTATTATTATTTTTTAAACACTGACCTCAATTTCTCTGAGTTTGGCGCGCTTTTCTTCACTCATTTCAGAGTACTTGATTGATGACTTGGATTCAGGCATTTCTTCTTTGATGGGATTGGAGTACATATGCTGCTCTTCTGATTTAGAGCTCTGAGTATCCTCCTCATCTTCGCTTTCTTCTTCCTGACTTGAAAGGGCAAAAGTACAGAACCCATTAGTATACAGATATCTACTTGATGCAATAATTTGCTTGAACATTACAAATCTTACTTATTGAAATGTCTGTATTTCTTACAGTCTTAGGTCTATACTTCTGCAGATTTCTAGATAAGATAATCTTATAAATGATACACTCAAACTTGCAATTTAATGGTGGACTGTGTCAGAGATTGACCAGGTGCATGAGGTAGCTACCCTAATACCCGTTTTTTTGTTGTTGTTAAATAAAGCCCACATTTAGGCTTCAGTTATTTTACACTGTACACCAAATGCATCCCAACAAAGCACTTCAAAAACTATACAAATTCAGTCACTTAGTCCATAATTATGCTGATAATTATAAAGCTAAAAATGGTAACCCAACACTATTTACAGGATCAGGCTAAGTGATGCAATTTTTTCTTCTTCAAATGTAGTTAGTTCCAAAACAAAATAAAAGTATTCTGTTTTTACATTTCTTCCTTCAGTCCTGGGAACAGACACCCGAAGTATCAGACTCTATAATGGTATTCCCAAACTCACCACTAGAGTGCTGCAGCTCAACACATAATCCAGTCTAAGATGCTGTAATCATTATTATTGATGCTCTCAAGCTACTTAAAGAACAAAAGACCAGAGACTGCTCAAGAACTATAACACTGCATGAGGTCTAGTCGTATCCAGAAAATCATATATATATGGGAAAACTACTACCTGCTCTTCTGATTCAAAGTAGAAAGTGAACCTTTAGATGAGTTCACATAACTATGCAATTCTCACACGTCAAACCTCAGGTAGTATTGGACACATACTATTTGACATTAATGGGTTCCTGAATACAGCTTCTTTTGAAAGAGTTCCATTGAGAACATTACTATACAGAATAACTGATAAAATTAGAATGCAGAAATGATTGACAAAGGTATGCAGTGCTAAAAACCTTGCTTCATATCTACATTTTCATATTCTCCCTCTTATCAAATTTAATTTGGATTTTAACTAGGGCTCTCGATTAATTGCAGTTAACTCACACGATTAACTCAAAAAAATTAATTGCAATAAATTGCAGTTTTAATTGCACTGTTAAACAATAGAATATCAATCGAAATTTATTAAATATTTTGGATGTTCTACATTTTCATATATATAGTATTCTGTGTTGTAACTGAAAAGTGTATGTTATTTTTACTACAAATATTTGCACTGTTAAAAACAATAAAGGAAATAGTATTTTTCAATTCACCTCATACAAGTACTGTAGTACAATCTCTGTGGTGAAAGTGCAACTTACAAACGTCAATTTTTTTTTTTGTTTTGTTACATAACTGCACTCAAAAACAAAAGAGTGTAAAACTTTAGAGCTTACAAGTCTACTCAGTCCTATTTCTTGTTCAGCCAAATAGCTAAGACAAACAAGTTTGTTTACATTTACAGGAGATACTGCTGCCCGCTTCTTATTTACGTCATCAGAAAGTGAGAACAGGCATTTGCATGGCACTTTTGTAGCCAGCACTGCAAGGTATTTACGTGCCAGATATGCTAAATAGACTTCAATAAGGCAGCCCCTAACTTTCAGAAAGAAGCCTACATGGGTAAACTAGAAACATTTAGAGCCTTACTTTTGATTTGCCTCCTCTTCTGATTCTTCATGCTGGTCAAACAACTCCCATTTAGAAGTTGTAACAGCTGGAAGAAAAAATAAGAAAGTTCTAAAAACAAACAAAAATTACTTCATCTGAAATTTGTCATATGTAAATATTATAAAATGCAAAACTCTGTAGCATCCAGTGTTTACTACAAATATCCCCTCTTTATGGAAATGAATTACCGTATACACTCATTCATAAGCCAACTTTTTCTAGTAAAAAAGGGAAGCATTGGAGAAGGGCATCGGCTTATGAATGGGTATAGAGAGGGGGAGAGGTGGGACACAGCACCCTCCCCCAAAAAACAAAAACAAAAAAAAAAGAGGGGGCAAGGAGAGGCATCACAGTCAACAGAGCCAGAAGAGAAGAGGCAGAGCCAGAGTTTCTCCTCTTCTGGCCACGCTGTTTTCCCCTCAGCCTCCAAAGCAGTTGCAGCTCCGAGGCTGGCAGGCTGTGGCCGCACCACCCAGCCTGCCAGAGCCAGGTAAGGTGGGAAGGCATGGAATGGGGAGAGTGTGGGGGTCCCAGGCTAGGGTGGGAAGGGATTACACGGGGAGAGGTTATGTGGGGAGGTCCAGGGTTAGGGGTGAGGTCATGTAGGGGGTGGTCACAGGGGTTACTCCCCTGACCCCCAGCTTCTCTACCTCTCCCTCCCCCAAATTTTCCCCACCAGTTGCTGTCCTGGCCTATCAGGGTAAGCCATTGGTGGGCCAGGACATTTTGTTTACTAAGGTTTACCTCTGTGCCTGTGGACGCTCAAGGTAAACAAACCATCTTGGCCCGCCAACGGCTTATGAATGGGCCATAAAAATTTGCCATTTTTACTTATCCATCTTGCAGGGGTCAGTTTATAAACGAATCGGCTTATGTCCGAGTACGTACGGTACATCTTTAGTCAAATCTGCACTTCATCAGAATAGTTAAATATATTTCTCATTTATTATTTAATGACAACACACAGCACACTTAGGGTAAAATTTTCAAAAGCACCTGAGTAGCTTTCAGAACCCTAAGTCCCATTTACAAAAGTGATATAGGCACTTTTAAGTCTAAGTCTCAATAGCAATCAATGGGACTTCGGAGCCCAAGTATTTGCATTACTTTTGGAACTGGAATGCTGAGTGTTCTTTAAACATTTTATCCTTAGAATAAAGATTTGAGAATGGGTAATCTGTAGTATATCACTAAATGTTTTCCAATATTTATTTATTATATATGGGAAGATTTTTAAAGTTGACGTTACTAAAGTATGAAAAACAGATGCAGAACAAAGCTCAATTTACTTCACAGAAAATTGTAACTGAAGGAAGCGATTATCATTGAAAGTATTTAAACTGCATGAATAGTTTTAGATAGCTTACTTGCAAGTGTTCACAAAAAGCAGCCAAGTAAAACATCAAAACTTCCAATTTACTTACAAAAGTGCCTGAATTTTAAACATTTTTTTAAACTAACCCTGAGCTTCCAATTCTGCTTCATCCACTGCCTCCCATTTTGAAGGGGCAACTTTGAATATGGGCTCATTCTTTTTAGACTCTTCAGAAGTATCCACTGTTGAGGAAAAAAATATAAAGAAAATCATTGTCCAAAAGTTCTCTCGGTAGATCTTAAACGTTGAATTTTATTAGGGCATTTACAGTGTAATAAAATATTTAAGTGACCTGTGCCATCTTATTTATTATTTGTATCACTATTAACACCCAAAAGGATTGAGATTGGGGCCCCACCATGGTAGGCATCATGGGCCCTGCCCCAAGAGATTACAATCTAAAAACAACAAATTATAAACTAATTTTGTTGACATCATAAGATTAAAAATAGAGTCACTCATGAACTCAACATTCTACTTGTTAAATACTCTGTCTTATCCCTTGTTGCCGATCAGTTTTTACACGTACTTCATTTTGAAATTCAAGTTTACGATGAGGCACCAGGCTATTAACTTTTTCAAGTCAAGTTCCTATATCAGCATTAAGTACATTATATTAGGAAACCTAGAATTCCAAATTACAAGTTGAACTTACAAGGTATACCGTCAAGATCATCATCAAGCGATTTAATAGGGATTCCATCAAGATCATCTATTGGAGCAGCATCAATAGGAATTCCATCAACATCTTCCAGTGGTGCACCATCAAGCTCTTCCTCAATGGGAGCTCCATCAAGATCATCTGGTACTTCCTGTAGGCAAATATATTTATTGTAAATATTTAAATTCCTTCAGCGAGGGGCTGCCCAATGAGTGATCTACACTGTTTACTTTAATTTCTCTAATTCATTTCAGGTAACATTTACTTACTTGCTGGATTTTTTTTTTTTTTTTAATTATAGCTTCAAACACACCTTAAATAGAAAGCAACGAAGCATTCCTGGTAGCACATGTATTAGTGCATTACTCTAAACTGATATTTGCTCCCTACACTGCTGTGTAATTTCAACAGAAGTGACTAAATTATCTCATACAAAAACTAGGAAGATGAAATTTGTCCACACATTACTTAAGAGTTCTGCCATCTCCATATCCAAAGGAAAGGAGGATGTAACACATACATAAAGTACAGGTTTGGCTCATGAGGCAAATGCATTGATTCACTGAAGGACACACAGCTGTGCACCTGACTTTAGATATGTGAAAGATTCCCTGAAAGACTTTAAACTGAGCAACTGGCAAAAAGTCTCCCTCCTTCGTAGCAACACAAAGCAATATTCACATAATTAACCATTCCTAAAGAATCTTTCTAATACATTCGGCAGAAGCACTTTCCTACAGGCTTCTATGCTTTCTTGACTCTATTGTTAGCATTCACAATACAATAAGAGCAATCCCACTTTCCATTTATATTTCAGTTACCATCTCTAGTATACTATATTTTGGCAGTGCTGCAATGCAAAGACTTGTTCAAATCCTGTATTTGTTTGCTAGCCTCCAGTGACTTGATCTTCCTCATTTAAGATATATATATTTAGTTATAAAAACATCAGTTATCATCCATCCCATGCTCTGGGTGTTTAAGAACTAGGAGTGTACAGGTTTCAGAGTAGCAGCCATGTTAGTCTGTATCCACAAAAAGAACAAGAGTACTTGTGGCACCTTAGAGACTAACAAATTTATTTCAGCATGAGCTTTCGTGAGCTACAGCTCACTTCTTCGGATGCATACAATGGAAGACACAGACAGGAGATATTTATACATACAGAGAACATGAAAAGGTGGAAGTA
>NC_133776.1:32726985-32777726 GCF_003597395.2 Chelonoidis abingdonii
CTTAAACAGAGACTGGGAATGGTTGGGTCATTACACTAATTGAATCTATTTCCCTATGTTAAGTTCTCCTCACACCTTCTATGGGTCATCTTAATTATCACTTCAAAAGTTTTTTTTCTCCTGCTGATGATAGCTCATCTCAATTGATTAGACTCTCCCTGTTGGTATGCATACTTCCACCTTTTCATGTTCTCTGTATGTATAAATATCTCCTGTCTGTGTCTTCCACTCTATGCATCCGAAGAAGTGAGCTGTAGTTCACGAAAGCTCATACTGAAATAAATTTGTTAGTCTCTAAGGTGCCACAAGTACTCCTGTTCTTTTTAGGAGTGTACAGTGCATCCCACTGTAATTATACATCCAGGCACCTCACACAAATATCCTTCAGACTGCCTCTCCTGGAAAAATACAAAAGCAACTCCTGGCTCTGACAGACCACGGTGGGGGTATGCAAACTGCAGAGGCCATCCTGCACAATGTCATACCAACAACAGCTCCCTCATTTAAACAGGGATACTTCCAGCTCAAGTAGCTCCACTAATTCCAGCTGTGATACTATGGTTAATACCAACACCTTAACTTCCACCTGGAAATTCACACGTCAGCTCTACCAGGTACTTAGAGTACAAAGTAAATGGCCTGTCACATTCTGCACTAGCTTCAGTTTTCAAATAGTCTCAGGATGTAACCCCATGATATACTGCATTACAGTAATCTAGTCTGAAAATGACAAAGGCATGAATTATGGTAGGGATAGCTTAGTAGTTTGAGCATTGGCCTGTTAAACCCAGGGTTGTGAGTTCAATCCGTGAGGGGGCCATTTAGGGATGGGGCAAAGATCTGTCTGGGGATTGGGCCTGCTTTGAGCAGGGGGCTGGACTAGATGACCTCCTGAAGTCCCTTCCAACCCTGATATTCTATGATTCTATATCTGAAAGAAACGGTCACATATATCTTCCAGGGCATATATGGAAAGAAGTTCTCTTGGATGCTCAGGTGACATCTAGCAGCCAAGTTTATCAAAATTCATAAATTTCAAACCTGTCAAGCAGCAGCAACACTCACTCAACTGGGGGTGCCAAAATAATCCTTGCCAGTTTTTCTGGTTGCTTCACCCTATTTGCATCATTATCAAGGTTTAGTTTTAGTAAAGCCAAGCACTTACCTCTATTTCTTTTTCTTCTATAATATTTACAAGTCCCAAGAAAATATTCTGCAGTTTGATCAAAAAGGGTTCTGGATAAATCGCCCAGTCTTCCCATGCTCTGAAGCATGTCATTACCCGTTGCTAAAAATAGAAAAATGCTAGCACTTTGTAATAAGAGGTATTTTAAAATTATCAGAAGTTTATAGCACAGCATTATAAAACTATAGTTTTAAAACATGCATTTGGCATATAATCAATTTTCAAGAGAAAAATCTTGTATGTTTTCTGTACATAGAAATTAGAAATAAATTTAGTTTAAAAGTAGCAAATGGCCATTCTCTGTTAAGGTTTTATAAAGTCTAATTATCAACTACCAACAAACAAAAAGGGTGAAAATAAGATTGTGTATTCTGTGTCCAGCAATTTCTTCTCACATTAAGATTTCTTACACTGAAACGTACATTGTCTAATACAAAACTAAAAAGTGACCCTACCAGAACAAATCCATTCTCAAATGCTACATTTCTTTCTCGATTCCATGAGTATATACTTAATTACATATTTAATCTATTAATTGTATTTTCTTCATTTACATTGATCTCTACCCATCAGGCAAAAACCTTCTAATAGAAAAGCTGTTTTTCTTCTTTTAAGCATTTTAAAAGTAATATTTGTATAAGGACACAGTTTGGACACAAATTCAAAGCTACTATCTCTATGACAGAAGAGACAGAAATGGAACTCTGAAAGTTCAAAATGGTACTATGCTTAATTTGGAAGTTTGGGGTTTAATCAACTTTTGTTATGAACACACATTCTCTTGTGCAGAAGTATAATACTAATTCATGTTCTCAATAGGTCATATTAACAATAATGCACATACCTTGAAATTTTCCGACTGTAAATGGCCTTGTATGGTACGGTAGGTAGCATTGAGATCAGAAAATATCTGACATAATTTTGTTTCAAAACTGGAATTAAACACATTTCTTACATTAAACAGTGTAACATGAGGATTATAATCTAGTTCATACTGCATGCACCTGGAACCTATTCCTTTTAAATACTGTGGTTTCATCATGAGGATTCATAGCCATGAACTGAACTATAAACCAAATACAGTTACCACACGTGAAATTTGCTTCAGTGAATGGTGGAATTACATGGAGAGATATCCATCAGTGCTTCAAACCCTTTAAACTATGTAGTAGGGATGAAGTGGCATAAAAGCACTGTATTCAGGCAAGAAACAGTCCCTCTGTGAAGACACCATGGAAGACAGCCATAAGCCTCTCTTACAAGGCCTGACATGGGAGCACGCTGAGTGGAGGGCTGCAAAGTTTTGGAGAGTACAAAGAGTGCTGCAGCCCACAAGGCAGCCTTGGGAAGCTACCATAACTTTAACAAGGCTCCAAAGAAACCAAGGAGCAAAAGGGTACAAAGGCTTGCTCCCTCTCCCTAGTCACAAGTTCTATACTGTGCCTCTTACAGTGCTTGGAAAATTTTGAGTTAGATTCTGTGCTATAGCTATCTTCCAGATTTTCAAAGGACAAAGTCAACGTTTAAAAGAGACTTCTGTCTGCTAGATTTACTTGCTATACTATTATTACAAGCAGCAACAGCCCCAATTCTATAACGGGGCTCCATGCTGGTGTGAGGGGCCACCTGCATGACTAACTGCAGAAACTGGGGACAGAGAGAAAGGGAGGGAGCTAACAACGGAACAACACAGAGTGGAGGAAAAAATATTTCAATATTCTTTTAGTTGTATTCTTTGTGCGTTTGACAGGACTTCCTATAGAGTCAGTTTCTTGATTTCCTTATACAATATGCTTCTCCTGTTTATGTGGGCCTTTTACACAGCTACATGGGAGAGAAGAAACGTGATTGTAAAACAGTAAAATTCAGCAAGGAAACTTAGAGACAGATATATCTGAAACATCTAATAAGTCATATTTTTAAAATGAATTTGATTTCAAGTTGCCATTGTCTCTTTCACGCCAAAAGTTCAGCACATTTGGAATTAAAATTCAGTACAACAGATCACAAAATAAGAAACTGAGGTGAAAAACTAGGTCACAAAGGAGCAGTTCTTCCTATCATTCTAATCCCTGCTGCTATTTGATCCACTGATATGAATTAGGCTACAAAAGGGTGACAAGAGTAAGATGAAAACTAAGAAGCTAGGTGAGGGAAACTGTGCAGGGAATGGAAAGCAAAAACAACAGAAAATTGTTCAAGGCAGCGGCCTGACTGTTGCAAATGGGTACTAGAATCTTAGGTCACTTCCAAAATTCAAGCCAATGAAAACCATGTGCATAGATGAAAAGATGGTCATGAAAGGGGGGGGAAAAAAACAGAAAAAACAAGCAAAAAGGGCACACTTATGACATATTTTAAAAGCATGCTATATACTATGAGAGAGCACGATAATCATACCCACACCAGTAAAGTGAGGAAGGTTTATCCTTTTCTATTTACAATACAATATTACACTTCCCCTTTTATCCAGAGGGAAAAACTGGATGAATGTACTTTTAAAGCCATAGTTACATTCCTTTATTTCTATAAAGAATTCAAAAAAACTAGACACTTACAATTTTCTATAATATGAAGCATTGGCAACTTTAGCTGAAGAGTTGTATAACACATCCGACACCAAATATAATCTTGCAATCTACAATAAAGAGAATCCAAATTATGACCAACTTTTTAAAATTTGAATTATGCTGTGATAATATTGTGATATCTTGGGATAAATACAAGACATGCAAATTCAAGAGACTTTGGTCTATTTTAAATTAACTTAAACTAGCCTGATGCCAGCTTTCCTTTCCTATGTTTATATCCATTTCCAGCAAGAACAGTCATCAGAACTTCAGTACATACATATGCTGTATAATCATATCAGGTAAAGATTAGAATTCTGATTTGTTTCTATATGTATGAAAACACAATATTCTATTCAGACACTGAAAAGGCAACCTCCCATTCTTCTTCCCCCTCACCCACATACAAGGCTAATTTGGAAGGAATGGAAAATGTGAAAAGTTTTGAATGGAAAAATACTAGGCAAAAGAGAGATAAGAATTTACTTGAACAAAATGGCACTTCTCAGAAGAATGGAAAACCAACTTCAAACTCTGGTTTTAATACAGAAACTCAGTATCATCTTAAAATTGGGAAACAATACTTTTAACTGCATGCACCCATTATACAGAAAGGCCCCCAAATTATACATAGTATGATTAAAGAAATTCTTCATACCTTTTTAGGAAGAGGAGTCTTCAGAATGGACAATGACTCCGTAACGCAGTCTACAATTTCTTCAGCAGCTTCGGCATTATTAAGACAGAAAACCATTGCATCGCCAATATCGTTCTTACGAGGCGTTAATCCACGCAGGATTTCCTCTAATTTGTCTCTCTGCCTAAAATTTCACAGTGTTTTTCACATTTTCATATAAATTAACAGCACTTTGCCTATAAAGTTCTAATTAAGCTTGTAGTGAGATCAACTTGTTTAGGGCTTAAGTAACCTTAATATTATAATCTGTTATATGTTTTCAGTGAATAAAGATATACATATTCATTAAGATGAAAAACTCCTAAACACAAATGTAAAGACAAACTAGACACTAAAACAGACCAAAGGCTACTGAAAACTCTCCTCTAGTCTAAGCCAAGTTATACCCTATTTTAAAAAGCTACACATATTGCAATAATTATGTTGGTGAAAAGAAAGAACAAATAATGGAACAGAAGTCCACACATTGGCTTTTAGCAACACGTGGGGGAAAAAATTGGCAAAATGAAGATGTTTCTAAGGAAAGAAATGTTAGACCCTATTTTTCTGTCATAATAGCATAACAAGTGATTTAATTACATTGACTTCAATGAAGTTATTCCAAATGTATGTCTATTTGAGAGGAGTCTCAGGCCCGTGATTGTCAATCTTTTATGAGGGTTTTGGATACAAAAAGGTATATACAAGAATACTTATTGTGAACTCTCTTTACAATAGTCTTAGAATTTATTTGTCAAATGGAAGACAAGACTGTATGGAGAATAATTCAATTTTCCAGCTTTTGTTTTGAATTGAGTTAAAGTTAACATGGCTGTTTTCAATAAGTTCAGCCACAAAGTTCCTTTTGTAACATAACATTTTGTGCACTACTGTTGTTAATAACATGTCATCGCAGTTACAGCAAATGGAAGAACAGAACTTTATACTGCCCTGTGAACTAAGTTTCCCTCTGCCAATTAGTAGCTATTTCATATTTCAATTTCTAGTCAATGAAATCAGTAGAATATGGTCAAGATAGATCAAATTCTGGTGATAGGATGAGCAAACAGGGACAACATTTACATTTAACTCTTTTCAGACATCCAAAGCAGGTAATGTTTTACCTGCTCATTTATTTTCTCCAGCCCAGATGCTGGAATTATATTCGCCCACCAACAGATGGAGATAGGAAACCAACAAATACTTTGACATCATCCTCCCAACCCCCATAAATAGGGAGCTACCCTGACTTAAATAGTCTGAGCACTTCTCAAGCAGTTAAACAAGCCAGAGTGAGCCAACTAAACATAAAGTCAGTCAAAAGCTAAAGGCAACTAGAAATTAATCACATTAAAAATCCATAAACTGTACTAAAAACATAACAATAGTTCTAAGAGAGCTCCAAACTCCTAACATTACAGTAAAACACAGTAGGGCATCTGGGATGGCATATCATACTACTTTAAAAAAAAAAAAAAACAAATTAGCAAGTAAGACATTAGGATGACATAATTGAAAATACTAGATCTTAAGTTCTTACTCCTCCTTAAGTGCACCCTTCTTGTTAGGTTCCTCTACAAATGCTTCCGTTTCTTGCTCTTCTGACATCCCATGCAGATATGGATTTAATGGTGGTGGCCTCCAAAATGATCCATTTTTGAACATACGAAAGTCTTCTGTCCTCCACTTGGTTGGAGCGTCTCCCTAAAGAGAGCAATAATATTTCACTGTGTTCCTGTATTTTATCATGTGCAACATTGTGAATTATCACTAACATTTTACTTGCCTGTAAAATTGAATAAAGCTTCCATCTGTAATATACATGGGCTGGAGTCTGGTTTTCAAACAAAAACCTAAGCCGAGGTGGGGAAAATAAAACGTAAAGCATGTCATTTCAAGTATACATTTGAAACACAATTAAAAGGAAATACTGTTTAAAGAAATGAAAGGCATCAATATGCAACTCCTTCCCCTCATCCCACTCTGGCCACAGAGCGACCCAAGAGCATCATAAGCAGAGTGCTACCCCTGCACAGTGAGAGCAGCTTTGGGGAACCAACACATGGAGACATACACAAGCGGCATAATGAAAAGCAAAACTCCATTAGAGCTCCCTGTGCCCCAGGACTGAGTAGGATTTCGGTAGCACAGCTACTGGACCTACACAAATTAAGTGGCTTGTCTCACTGCAAGGAGGAGACATCAGTTTGAAGGGCTACTATAGCCCCTAAGATTGCATTAGAAGCTGTAGAGGCACTCTCTAGAATATAGTTCAGTTACTCAAGTTGTACATGAGGGACCAGAACTGGTCAAAAGTTTTCCAGCTGAACAGTTTTCCACTTGAAAATGCTGATTAGACAAAATCTAAACATTAGTGGGAACACTGTGACAGGCCAAAGTGCTTTGTTTAGAATTTTATAACATAATAGCACAGTGTTTCTCAAACTGGGGTTGCCACTTGTGTAGGGAAAGCCCCTGGCGGGCTGGGCCGGTTTGTTTACCTGCCCTGTCCGCAGGTTCGGCTGATCGCACCTCCCACTGGCCGTGGTTCACCGCTGCAGGCCAATGGGGGCTGCTGGAAGCGGCGGCCAGTAAGTCCCTGGCCCATGCCACTTCCAGCAGCTTCCATTGGCCCGGAGTAGCGATCCATAGCCAGTGGGAGCCGTGATCGGCCGGACCTGCAGGGAAACAAACCAGAAACAGAAACACTGTAATAGCATAAATTAATATGACAATCAAAACAAAGTTGAAATGAAGCACTTCAAACTTTTTGAAATTAAGATAAGGTTGTTTTGATTTTTCTGAATTAAAATTTTTCATAAATTTTGTTTTGCAGGAAATTTTGAAGTTTCATTCAGATTCAGGACAAAGGGAAATTTCAAAAGGTCAGAGTTTCTTGTGGGACAGAAATTCTGAATTTCAACCACACATCTTACCCAATTCCTGCTCATAGTTAACAGAAAGACGCCTAACTTTTACAGAAGCCTGGCATTCATGTAACATGTAAAATATGCATTTTGTACTGTACTATTATCAATGACATTGAACTCTTTCGATTACTAGGAGTCACATGTCATTTTAAAGATAATTTTACTGTAGATTATCAGTAAGGTTTTGACTTCACCAATGGCTTTAACGGTATGAGTATTTAGAGCTCACCAAAACAGTTTACCATTGGAAAACAGCCTTTTGACAAACCAGAATTTCACTAAATTGCACAGACAAAATTTTATTTTAAAAAAATTAGAAAAAAATCATGTTGAAAATGTCAAAACTGAATGTTTTGTTATTTAACAAAAATCTTCAATTTTTCATTTTGAAACTATTTTGTTTAGAAATGGGTGGGGGAAGAAATTTCATTTCACAAAGGACGTTGACGTTTTGGCTTTTCGTCCTGATTCAGGATACATGAACAATTAGTAAAACTCACTAATTTCTAAAATTTAACTTATTTACATTCAAGATATCCATTCAGAAAGCATCTCCCACTACAATATTTTTAAAAAGATAATTACTAGCAATAACTGAAACAGATTCAGTGTTACTGCATATTAAACAAAAATAAGCACCTGAACATTGGATTGTTGATTTCTCGGTTCATGATCATGGCTTCAAACATAGGCCCTTCACGTACTACAAACTCTATCATTCGATGTATCAATGCGAGCAAATTCCTACAACAACAACACAGTTAAAGAAAAATGGATTCAGACCTAACGCTATACAAAACTACACTCCACCTAAGATACTATAACTGTGTGCAGGAGATTATTTTGCTGTACTGTTAAAAAAAAATAGTATAAAAATAAGGTAACATGGAGCAACATTAAAGCCGTGCATCAAGAACACAGGCATACTAAAATGAAAAGATGCCTGATAAAGGTGGAGTGTGCATTTTCTAAGTGAAGCTCTTATTCCTAAACATCAACAACTTAACTCACAGTCATCTTCTACCGTAATCAAAACTAACCTTTACCTTAGTCAAAGCTAACAATGATCTTAGTTATAAAAAAGGGCAACTGAACACCAAAAAGTGATCTCAGTCAAATAGTTATCCCTGAACTAGTGCTGATACATTAAAATCTAAAATGTATCATTGAGTGCTGATACATTTAAAAAGTGTGTCAGTGTTCTGTAGATTGTGTCTACTGTTTACTTGCACTCAAAATTGATACGTTATCATTTTAGCCTATTTAATAGAAACTCCATCCAGCTTTCAAGCTAAAAGACATACAAAAGAAATATCTGAGCGTGCAAAATTGTTCATCAGCTTTCCTTGACACAAACCAGGTGGAGATTTTATTAAAATTAGGCCATTAAGGAGCCAACATCCTTTTGGTCAACATTTAAGATGTATGCCATTAAAACAATCCTGTACATCGTTTATCAAAACATACCATTTTGTTGCAACCCAAACTCAATGAGCCAAATTACAATTCCAGGATCTATAAAGAAAGCTAGACCTCATGTTGCTCCACACAACAGCCTTACACATTCACAGTTAGACAAATCTGTCAGAAGAAAATCTGAAAGTATTTTTTAATTTGAAAATTTAGGCCCACTTAAAGACTGGTAAAACAACTCCTGCAATATGATAGAAACTGATTTTCAATCAAAAAATATTTACTATTTAACAGTGACCTTCCATAGGCTAAACTACTATTAAAGTAGTGTACATTTTGAAACAGGGCCCTAAGTTTTCAAATATAGGTCACAGCCTACACATATCAATGAAAGGCTTCATGATGTAAGTATTTCAGATACTGTGCAAGCAAACAAATGCAGCTTTACTTTCAGCAGGTTTGTGTTTTTACCTCATATATGAGTTATTTAAAGCAAAACAAAAGGACATTGGCTCTTTGAACACTGTACGCACATTTCCCTTTCAGTGACCCCAAATTAGGTTATAACCCATAAAGTGTTATGTTTAAAATTTGGTAACTGTTCATAAAAGAAGATACAGAATTACTTCATTTGTGTCTCCATGTACCAAAGTGCTTAATATGATTACTAGGTAATTACTATTTTATTTTTTACCATCTTAATAGTTCAAAGCTCTCACAGATGTAAAGTTCTTAAGCGGACAATTTTTTTCCACAAAACTAAAGAACGTAATAAAAAAATATTTAAGACTAAAGAAACAAAATCTGTCCCTACAGTTTTAGAAACTGGCAAATGGTCTGCATTATGTATTAATTCTTAATAGGACTACATTTCCTTCATATATCACACAAAAGACCAAAGGCAGTACTTCAGTTAAGCCCTACCTAGAACTCAGGGTTTTTTTGCATACTAATATATCTGACAATCTTGGAAACATTCTGCAGAGAACATACTCAAAGTAATTCTGCAAGCCATTTTATTCAGTGCAGTGTTCTGAAAGTCCAAGTAGCAAGAATGTTTCAGAATGTGCAAACTAACTGTATTTGAAAATAGTGTAAAATTACAGTTAGACTTTCAAGCCTCCAGATGCTGATAATATCACAGATTTTTACGGCCAGAAGGGATCACTGTGATCA
The DNA here is from genome assembly GCF_003597395.2 of Chelonoidis abingdonii. Classification (NCBI taxonomy): domain Eukaryota; kingdom Metazoa; phylum Chordata; order Testudines; family Testudinidae; genus Chelonoidis; species Chelonoidis abingdonii. Next base: position 32,736,937 of record NC_133776.1, read on the forward strand.
TCTAAACCAACTTCCTGCATAACACAGCCATGGAAGTTTACCTAGCAACTCCATCATCAAGTGCATTAATTTGTGATTGAACAAAAGAATGTTTTTAGAAATATATCCAGTCCTAATTGCAAGACTGAATATGATGAAAGATTTAGCACATCACACTTCTGAAAAAGTCATATCACTTCTAACACCTACAGTGACAATCCAATACTTTAAAACCAGTTTCTCTTGCAAAACAATGAAAATGCAAACAGAAAATCTTCAGTGATTAAACTAATATATATGCAATATTAAATATGGTTCAAATGAACAGGAAGGAAACTGGCCTTACAATCTTAGGCCCCTGATCTTGCAGATATTTACATGTTATCTGTAATCATGTGAGTAGTCCCACTGAAGTCAGTTACATAAATTAAATGTTTGCACAATAGGGGCATTGTATTGTATTTTCCCACTACTGGCACCACTAATGTCACTTCAATCAAGTTGCCAACAGGAAGCTAAAAAACTTTGAATTTAAAGTTATTTTCTAATACAGTTCAGTTAATATGTGATGAGTACTCCTTACCACATGAGCTTTCAAAATGCTGCAATACATAAAATGGGAGCATAGCCTTCTCTGAAAGCTAGTTGCACCACACACATTCCTAGTTTAATACTTGCTTTACTATCCAATACATCTTTCTAAATCTGATTTTACAGGCAAATCCCTGCTGGCCACTATAATAATCCCACATCACTATTCAAAAGTTGCATCACCCCAAAATTTAGCAAAATTACCACTGCATTTGTGTATACTGTAAAATATGTTTATACTACTGCCTTAAAATATTTTACAAAAGCCTTTATACAAAAAAAATAGGGGCTATTTTATGACAATAAAAACAGTGTAGTACAAAAGGATGATAGTTTAAAGTGCATTATTTAAAAATGTCAATTATCTTAAGTTGGCCAACAAAAAATGTCTTTCAGTTACAATAAAACCACATTTATTGGAGCCGATCGTACCAATGTCTGGTCAAAAACTGTATACTTTCCCAATCCATCCCATGATGTTTTCCTGGTCCCCCGCTGCCGCAGACAGTTCAGCTGGTGTTGCTCACCAAGGCCAATGTCAAAGAGAATTTGGTATTCTTTTGTGTTATTTACTTTTAAAAACAGTGTTGTGTTCCTATGTTTGGGAAAAGGTTTTAGCTTAACTGAGCAAGGGTATGCCTACATCAATGCTTCTACCGTTACACAATTGTGAGGTCAAAACTAAATACATACTCCTTGCATTACAGAACACCCTTTTCCACCTGATTACATATCTAGTTGAATGCTGTGCGTAAAATTTAAAAAAAAAAAAAAAAAAAAAAAAAAGGTAAGAAAGCTCAATTAATAGGGTCAACTGAACCAGAGTTTTGAGTTAGATGTTCCTAATTCAGAAAACAAAGCAGTACTACATTAGATACAGAAATGTTATACCCCTAAAGTATCCAGGTGTTAACAGCAAGACCTACATAATTATCACTAATCTTAAATACTTCTTAGATAAATGTTCTCTGATGAAATTACACAAACTATACCCTAGTATTCAACTCTGGCTGCTGAGAATCATAATTCTGTTCTTCTCCACCAAAAACTGCTGAGGTAAATATTAAATGTGAAATACAGACTGTAAAAACAAATGAATTTCCATTATAAGTAGCATGGAAGAACCATTGCTCAGTCAAGCCATTACCTTTTCCTCAACATCACAATTTTTCTTTAAAATTCCGAAGGGGATATTTTCTATATTTAGATCAGTAATAATAAAGAAAAACATGTACCTTTCTGTTGGGATAACCACTTTGACTATGGCTTGCGACAGAGTCTGTATATGAAGTCACATCAGATAATAAACATAGAATATGTGAGTATTGTTAACAAGTAACAAGCAAAAATATACATATGCATTGAAAATACTACACATCTATCACAAGATTTGCAGGCAATCACTGCTGGAAAGTTATAACTAAGCAATTACATAAAAAGTAGATGGTTGTGTTCAGTGAATCACAAAAGTTCACTAATTGCAAAGTATTAGAACATTCCTGTCGGAATGCACATCAATGCACTGAGTAAGTACTACACTGAGAATAATTAAGGACTTTTAATTCATGAAACAATTCTCAACTATTTGACCTGGCTCATACTGATTTTTGCTACTCTGTTCCCAAGCCTTTTAAAAAAATAACCCTATCATTTAAGTGTCATTCATTAAAGAATCAACAAATTCTTACAAATGTAAATCAAATTGGTTTGTTTAAAAAAAAATACTTACCCTTCATTTTTACTGTCATAGCTAATGTTCTAAAAACCTCTGAAAATATCCTGAACTATCCTCAAATACTGACTCAATATATGAACTTACTAGCAGCCATCTAGACAGAAGAACTATTTTATGAGCTCATTCTAGTGTAAAAATTAAGCTATCTGAATTCAAATGTAGCATTTGCTTTAAAGGAAATAATTTAGATACTGCAAATTTGGCAGCTTACAAAAGGGGGGACGTAGGAGGAAAAAAACCCAGGGAGCTTGGAGGGGGAAAATGATGGCCAGATTTAAAAGAGTAATGAAAATAAGACAAGGCCCAATACCATGGCCTAATGTACTCAGACAATGCCTCCGGGATAAAAGTCCCTTGGGCTAAGGCAGGGAACAGCTCAGTTTGTGTAGCTAAGGGCCGCCAGAAACAGACTGAACAATGCAATTCTATAAAGCCATTGAAAGACTACCATAGATTTTATATTTATAAATTAGATATGGCCCAGGGTACATTTTTAAGTTACCTTCTCAAAATCCTCCTTGTTTTTTGGTGGTGGTAACATTGGAGCATTGGGGTTCTTCAATCTCTCTCTAGGCTGAGCGTTAAAAGGCAGTCCTGATGGAGGTGGTGGGAGGGTGTGTTCCATCATGGAAGGTGGAATGTATATTGGGTGTGGTGGAATCGGTACAGCTTTGCCCCAACCTAGCTTCATTTCAAAGGACATAATCATCTTGCCTGCAAAAGTGAAAGGTTATATAGTTGATAAAACTGAAAGCTACATCAAAGCTGTGCCACTGTTTGCAATGTTTCATTACAGCTTTGGGGCCTGGGCCTGCCTATACTAAGGTTAATCTGTTTTCACTTAAACTGTATGGTAAGATTATACCAAGACTGCAGGTTACATCACACCAAAGCCCACTACATAATTTTTTTTTTTTTTGGAGGGTTTCAAAGTATGCCTTCAGGAGAGTACAGAGCACATAACTTGAATTTTTAAAGAATCAACAAGATCCAGGGTAATCATAGGTTCTTTGCATGTACACTGAAGCTTAACACTCCAGGCTGCAAGCCCTGATCTGTACTATGACATTTCACCATGTCTGACCACAACTGCCAATCATTTTGAGTGATCTACAGCTGAATGCTGTTCCACAATCCATATAAAATGGAATGAAACATGGTCAGCATACTACATTTAAACCCTAAATGTTGTCAGAATGGTAAAGCTTCAGCAAATATTAGCTTTCCGAATACTAGTTTTCTCCATATGGAAGTTCTGAAATGAGTATTAAACATTAAACAACAAGCTACTCCTTAAGAAAGGCCAAAGAAAGTATGAATGTAGGATACAGGGAAGGTAAGAAGCCCTCATTACAAAACAGGAAGTATATAAAGCAAGGACAATAAAAATAGGTAAATATTTATAAATATTTGTCCAAACTGGGATAAATAACTACCATGTTGAAAAAAATCTGACATTTTATTCACAGATAAACAGTTTAATGAGTGCAAATCAATATTGTACACTCAAACTTTACATGCACTTTTGGAGCATGATCTCTTCCTTATCCAAAAAATTCTGCCAAAATGCCCTCTGGGAACTTTCAACTTCAAAGCAACTACTAGCAGTCATAGTGGCAAAACTAAACTAATCATAATTAGCCATTCTACAGCTGGTCATATTTTCCTTAATCCAAGTGAAAATGTATTCATCATACTATACTCACTGGCAACAACAACAAAAATAGAAATGTGGGCTGGAAAGAAAGCCTTTCCCCCCCCCATCTTCCTACATAAATGCAGTACTTTAATAAGTACTTTTTCTTTCAAGGTTTATGTTGTATCTTCACTTGGCAGATTCTTCTCTTTATCCCTTGCCAGTATCACAGCACAAGTTTTGTGCATCATCTAAAACTTTATGATCGCTGTGTTAATTCAATTGATTTTAATACTCAACTCAAATTGATAAGCTATAAAACAGTCTATACAGCTTTATTTTAGGCCTAGTCTACACTAAAAAAAGATTTGCCAATACAGTGGTACCATACTAGTAACCTAGGCCAAGTCTGCACTACCCTGTACGTCAGCAAAACGTATGTTGCTGAGAGTGTAAAAGAAACCACACCCGAGCAACTTAAGTTTCATCAGCATAAGTGCTTGTGTGCACAGCCAACGCTCTCCTGCCAACACAGATACTGCCTCTTGTTTAGGTGGTTTTATGATGTCCACGGGAGAGCTCTCTCCCATTGGCACAGAGTGGTTACATGAGCAATCTTACAGCAGTGCACTTGCATCAGTACAGCTGTGACGCTGTACATTCACTAGAGTAGACGTGCTAATATCAGCAAAAGTGTGCTTTCACTGTATAGTTATACCATTTCCCGAAATGAAATAAGCTACACCGTCAAAACACTTTTTTGCAAGTATACCTGCATCTACAATAAGATTTTGGCAATATAAAAATGATGTAAAAATATCACAACCCTAATCAATATTACTATACCAGCACAAGTTTTAAGCATAGACCTGGCCTCAATTCACAGAGCTTTAATAATTTACCAAAAATAACCAATTCACTGGTATCCATTTAAACTATTATAATATAGTAGTATCTCTCCCACTCTCTGCAAAAATAATAGTTTATAATATAGCAGTATCCCTCATACCCTCTGGAAAAAACTATTTCCACTCTGAGAGGAAAGGAAGCCATTATAAGACTTTTTAAAAGGTGTTTCAAACTGTACTAGCAAGTAAAAATGAAATAAAAATATGGTTAAGTTTCCACCTTTTCTATGTCACAATATTTTCCATTATTTCATTTTGAAAGAACTTAATTCTAAGATACATGTCTCCCAAACTTATGTTTCAGGCCTCCCCTAAAAGGTAATTATGACTAGACACAATTTAAAGTCCCGTTTACCATTTAAATTCTTTAATGCTCGTTCAGCATCTCTCCTGTTCATAAAGGCAACAAAACCACAGTTCCTCTCTCTTGCTCTTTCCTCATCGGTTCTTGGCCACATAATTTTAACACTAGCTAATGGTCCAAAACGCCCAAATTCTTGACATAACATCTCTTCATTCATCTATAGGAAAATAAACCAGAATTAACATCCAGTTACAGTTTTTCTAAGGCACCTATATCACCTTGGTATCTAAGTGTTGCGATATTATTTCTCTCAATTCTCTGAAAAAACAGGAGATTATGTAGATGCTTGGGAGTTTTCAGGGTGGTGCTGCTTACGGATGATATTCTATGGGGAAGGCTCTCTTGAAAAGGAACATCTCATATTCTGACCCAACCACAGTCAGGCTTCACCTCAGCCTGATCTTTTCCAGCAAGGAGTTCTATAGAAGAAATGTTTCCATGGAGAATGCCCTACCCTCAGTATCAAAATATCTAAACCCGGATCTCTACAGTGCCATAACATTTTTCACTAATATATAATGCTTTAAGCGTATAGTCCATAATCATAATTAGCCACCATAAAACAAAATTTCACTGAGACAAAAATCTACAGCAAACTCCTGAAAGAGTTCAACTGGATCTAATGTAACTCCTGCTCTTAATTATATGGCTACATCCAACCTTACCTGAGGATTAATGTTTCCAAGGTACAAATTCGTTGTGCTTGGATCTCCAACATCATGTGAACCTGGTGCGTAATCATCCAGTACTAAAATGAAGAGAAGATTATTATAACCCAAACATTAATTAAAGTGACACAATATGGTACTAAATGAAAAAAGAATCTATATTACCACCAGAAGATCTGTTTCTTCTTGAAGGAGCATCCACTATATAAAAAGAGATTATGCATATTTAGTCTATACATTTTATAAAACAAATAAACATAATAAAATAATGATTACTTACTGGAACGGCGCTGGCCATCTGAATCTGACTGGGGTGGCTCAAAACGACTTAATCTACCTTTTGTTTTATGCCTTTCATCACGCTCCTCTTGAATTCTACAAAAATGTTAAATACAGGTAGCAGTTATCTATAATTCAAAGTTATTCCTAATAAACAATTTTTCAAATAATATCTTCCAAAATATGACTCTTTAGTCATTTTAGCAGTCATTTTAAAATGAAGTTAGTGTCCGTAAAAAGTATCAAATTGCCAGTTTTCCACTTAGCCACAGAAATGGGACAACTCAAATAGTCGTAAATGTAATCTTCCCCATTTCATTCCCCTAGCGTGCCGTTACCCGACCTAGATGGGCCACCTGTAGGTGCAAGAAGTTATTCAATTTACGAGATCAAGGTCTAGGGTACCGGTCTGAAAAAAAATCAAGAGACCTGGGTTCTGTGCCCTACTCTGCCACTGACCTACCATGTGTCTCTGGGCAAGTCGCTTCATCTCTCTGTACCTGTTTTCCTCTCCTACCTTTTCTCAGTCTTGCCTAAATTTAGATTGTAAGCTCTTTGGTGTAGGACCTGTTCTCATGTTATGTACTGTACACAGCACAATGAGGCTTCAATCTCAGTTGGGGCCTCTTGGCACTAATGTCACACAAATTAATATTCAATCTTTGGAAGTTTTGCTGAATGTAGTGATTTTTCTTAATGTAGGTATCTGTGTTTTAGGAGATAGAATAAGACCACCAATTCATTTCATATACACAAACTAGCCATGAGACAGTAATAAAGTTTGGTCACTATTAACAAGGGCTATCTCTCTATATCAATTATCAATCCCACAAGACTCCCAGGTGTCCTTTTCACCTATCCTACCTTACCAAAACAAAACAACATGTAATATCATGGCATACAGGTATTTTATTATCTGTGATATAGAGCAGTGGTGGGCAACCTGTGGCCCGTGAGGGTAATCCACTGGTGGGTGGCGAGACAGTTTGTCTACATTGGCCGGGAACAGGCTCCCAGTGGCCGCGTTTGCCGTTTCCGGTCAATGTAAACAAACTGTCTTGTGGCCCACCAGCGGATTACCCTCACGAGCTGCGTGTGGACCACAGGTTGCCCACCACTGATATAAAGAGTCTACCTTGTTTTCAAACTCTCTCCAGAGGATTCTGTACTCAGTTATAAAAGACCTTTTTTCTGTTTTTAAAAAGAACAATTCCATTCACAAAAAAATAAAAAAAAAAAAATCTGAACTGTAGAGTGACTGTTGCTCTTCAATTAAGTTCATTAAAACGCTCTTCAATCCCCCACCCTCCCAGACCATCCTGCCCTCCTTTGCACACCTTCTTATCCAAGGATAAGATATTTTGACTGTTTTCCCTTGAGCTACAATCTGCTCTATCCCCTGGCTAAGATCCATCATCTCAGCACACAAGCACACACACAGAAGCTAACGCCTCCCAACTCCATTCTCCACAATTCTATGCTCCACAAGTCATCTAATAAAACCAGAGACCACAGGCAACACTCAGAAGCATATAAATTGCCTCTGGTCCATGGGACATGAAGTCCTTGGCATAGCCAATGAGATATGTGCAAAGCTCAGCCACAGAATTTTCTTGTTTTTGTTTGTTTAGACTAAACTGCTTTTGCATTCAATCTTCACTGAAAAAACTGAAATCTTTCATTACCATGATCACTCCACAGTTCCTTCAGCCATAGTGTAAGAGACACTGACACAATCAAATACTTTGTTATTCATTATTCCGATACACAGGAAGGAGAACAAATCTACTACTGAAACACATGTTGTTTCTTTGGATCCTTACAGAGTGAAAAGAGAAGTCTCAACCTCCTCTTCGTTTATAGGATCTGATCACTTTGCTTCAGTTTCCATATATAATATAACCAGTGACAGTATGATAAAAAGTAGTACTCACTCTTGAAGGTACTCAGTGGCTCGTTTTCAAGTAACAGGAAGAGCAAAAAAGCTTAAGTTCCTTCTTTTGAATGGAAGCTGCACTTAGAGCAATCTAGCAAAAGAGAGGATGCCCTGATCCCAGTTTTTCTAACTGGATGTTGAAGTATAGTGTCGGTGGTTGGTTGATCCAATCCAACCCTGATCTCTATTTACCCTTTAAACTGCAAGAGCAGCTAACTGACCCAAAAGTAATCATCCTGGGTCATCCGCAAAAGCACCCTTAATTAACGTAACTCATTGCTAGCCCCTGGAAATACTTCAGACATGTTGTGGAATTTAGGTTCTCCACACACAGTTTTGCATTTTTACTATCTTTTGCAAAATTCAGGTCTTATTTTAGGCTGAATTACATTTCTAAATTTTCTAGTTACAAGGATATCCTTCCAGCTAGGAAGGCAATAGCGCACAGTTTCAAAGGCCATAATCAGACAAACTGAAACAGCTCTGACAGATTCAACCCTAAAGAGAAAGCTTTAAGTGTCACTGTTAACAGTTTTATTGATCATTTTAGCAGAGACTTTGAACTAATGTGGAGTCTTACAATAGGATTTTTTTTTTTTTTTTTGCGAACACTTACCATTGCTGCTATGACCAGTTCAGTCCCAGAGGTGGTGGTAGCAGCAAGAACATCAGCATAAATTAAATGGCCAAAAAAAAAAAAAAACCACACCAAACCAAAAACACCATGACTCTGTTATCCCAGATTTAAGGCTATCCAGCAAAAGCTTGTGCCCTTCCAGAACATCAAGTTCAGTAAAACTCAAATTTGTGAAAAACAGGATGTGCAGAGTTAGGGTACATACCCACACAACCTTAACTCTGCCCCCTGGAGCTAGCAATAGCCATCTCCATGAACCCCAGCTGCATTCACTCTGTAGGTATAGCCATATTGAATGGTGAAGGAATTAGCTGGCACACCGTGGAAGAGTTGTGATTGTGATACGAAGTTATCGGGGGAGGGAGGGGGTGCATGACATATTATGGGTATATGTGACCCCTCTCCCCAAATCCTGTGTGAGAGATCAAAGGAAAGAGGTGTATATATGTATCTTCAGAAATCCAGTAGGTCTCATTTCAGCACTGAGTTGTATCACTAATGATACACAGTAGTCCCCTTGGGGATTGTCAACAATTAGGTGTGGGATGAATGAAGGGTAAGTGAAAGTAGAGTGTTTAATGGATTTGCGTGCACAAGAGTGAAAGGGGAGTCAAAAGGAGTTGAAGAAACTGTAAAATCTAGTAGATGTGGTGTTCTCTCTGTGGAGTTGTCTAAGTACAAGAGCATAGGAAACTCCTGTTCCATACAGAGCAAAGGCAGACCATAAGTGTGCGTGTTATGGACTTACTGGAAAATGGCTCAAAGACGACAAAGTTAAGATTGCATGGGCCAGTACCTTAACTCTGGATTTCCTAGTTTTCACTAGTTTGACTTTTGCTGAACTCGACACTCTGGAATGGCATGAGCTATAGACAGATATCGTGACCTCTGGGTTAACTAAAGGTTTTTTTCCCATTTAATTGCCCAGTGTTTTTATCAGCATGAGAAACATTGTTGGTAGAAGTTAGCAGTCATTTAGGCAGCTGTAATTACCACACAGGTATGCAGTTAATGACAGATTAATTACCCATGGACCAGTAAGGAAAATTATACCTAACTCTTAGATATGCTATCCCTAGATCGCAAGGAGGTAAACATTATTCACTTTGTAGTGATGGGGAAACTGAGGCACAGAAAGGTGAAGTGACTTGGCCAAAGTCACCCAACCAGGCCAGTGACAAAACAAATAGACTCCCAGGTTTTCTGAGTCACAGCACACTGTTCTCCATATTACTATGTGATTCTTAAGTGCTGTGTTCCTCTTACTCCAGCACAATCTCTTGCTGCAGAATGGGAATAATGGTCATGCTTTGAAATGTTTGGAGTGTGTGGTTGCTAACAGAGCCAATGAGAGAAATCTCAGATACGGCCAGTTTCCCAATAACTTTGTAATTTTATTAAATGATAGGTACAGTAACTTAAAGCATGTGAGAAAAGATTGGTGTCTCCCCCACCCCTACTATTCCCTGAAACATACAGTTAGAGACCTGCAAATCTGCAGATTCCTGCTTTGTATGTGTGGGTATTCGCATACATCCCAGTCTACCTGCAACTTACCTCCATATTCTTTTCCCACTGTCACCAGAACTCCCACCCAAGCCCATTTATTCCTCCCCTCGTGATCCAGCCCCAAATCCCTCTCACCCCATTCCTCCCACTTCTCCATCCCCCAAAATGCTCCCCTTCCTATCAGCAAGGATTCACGTCTTCTTAAATGGGAGGGAAAAATTGCATTCTCCCAAAATAAAACAAAAATCCAACAGACATTTTAATATTTTTAGACGTTTTGTGACTTACAACATTTTCCAGACATTAGCCCATGTTGGGACTCAAACTGACACTGGCAAGTTAGTAAAAGTCAAAGGCTTACTGCTTATCCCCTTTATTTATCTCTCTGTTGTGAAAGTTTTAAGGCAACAAACCCTGTTGGCTTCTCTGTCTGCACATACTCAGCATAATCCATTTGGCACATGGGCCTTAAGAGTGCTTGCCAGCATGCTTAAAAAGAGCCAAACTCTTTCACTACTAACATAGAAATCTGACTTCCTCCAAAGGGCGAGTGGAAGCCATGCACTTTGTTGGCATAACACTCAAGTGTTTGAGACCTTGATCTCAGCCCTGGTTTGAGCTCTGCAAGAGGGGAAAATTCAAACATTTGTGCCATTTTTGCTAATTTATTATGGCATTCCATGCACAAACTTACTGTTTTAGTTCTTCTTTGAAGAGTTCTAAATTGCTCTTTTTCTTTTCTTTTTCCCCCTTCTTCAAAGGCTAAAATAAAGGATACATCAGCCAATATTTCAGAAGAACATACAATGAATGGTTTGTCAAAGAAATGTTTGGGTGACCTGTATTTTAGATCATTTCCAATCCACATTATCTTTGGTCTACAAGTTTCCTAATGACTGAACCACAAACAAAAACCCACCTTTAAAAACATTAAGGCTGAGCCCTCTGAACACAAAGTAAGGAAATACAAAAGTTAAAGTTGAATGTAAACCTTAACTCTGTCTTCGTGCTTATACATTGCAATGAAACCTTTAATTGTGTTCTCATGCTCAAACGTCATCTTTACAACTTAAGATACATGTTTAACATCTTGTAATTCTCTTTGGCAGTCTTAACACTTATGTTATCACAAAAGTTAACCACATCCTTAGTGACTAAGAGCAAGTCTTCACTACAGCGCTACACTGACAGTAACATTTTTACAGCAACGTGACAGTGAAGGGCTCAGTGGGAGGAGAAAAATGCACTCAAGAAGTGCAACTAAGTAGCTCTTTTTTGTAACTGAAAATCTTTGCACTCTGTGAAATATCTTCTATGTTGTCTGTTAGTATCCAACTCTACTATCTAAATCCACAGCATATTGTTTTATGTTTGGGGCGGTTTCACATTAATATCACTTGTTACTTTCCCACACTAGCACACAATGCGATAGATGCTTCACACATACCTAAAGATTGTAGAAAGAATTCTATTGAGGAAACATGATTAAGTAGTTAAAGACTATCATAATGGATTGACACAGGAAGAGCATTAAGTCTGAAGGTTAAACCTTAACTTGCACATTTTCTGACTTGAGTGTTCAGTTGCACAGTCTTAATGTGCTCTAACAGTTTTTGTATTTTTTTCCAGTTTTTTTAATAGCAAAACAAAATTAAACTAACATCATTCATGCAAACTAACAAAAAAATGAAAGAGAAAGTAAGAGCTTCATCTCAGAAGACTTGCAAGTCGTGCAGACTATTGGTCATAACTCAAAGAACTGAAGGAATTTTGCTTAAGCTTCAAAAAAATTCACCTGAGACAGAGACCAAGCATGGAAAAGGTAGATCAGTCCAAAAGGTTAAAGTTTCTTAAAGTTACACTCATCTGAAAACACAGATGGTTAAAATGAAAACTGTTTTGAAACCTTCAGAATAGCTGGTGCAACCAAATGTATATACTTCAATAGCAATTGGGAACATTCTTTTAATATTCACCAAATATTAATTCATGATGAAGTTATTTTGATTAAAAAGAATACTAGAGCATGTACTATATTTCTTTTGCACAAAATCAAGACAGAGCACCATTTTTAGAGATACCACTCTACATCAGGGCTAGTAGACCTTTGCATTCTAATCTCTACAATGACTTACTATATGGTTTGGGCAAATCGCTTAATGTCCATCACGTCTTGGCTCCTCTGATATGAAAAATGGGGATAAAACTACTCTGTGCAGTTAATGTGTATAAGTGCTTTGAAGAGGGATTAAACAGGAACACAATATTTTGAGAAGAATAACTTACAGGCTTTTTGGTTTCTATCATTAGAAGGGATGGAGGCCTCTCATTAGAGGATGGTTGATTTGGCTGATTTTTTTGATCTGCAAATCGCGCTGAAGGTTTGTAGATTTTACCTCGTTTTTCATCTGTTTCATGTTCATCTGGATTTTAAAAAGGAACTCAGTTAACAGTTACTACATAATAATGAACGAAATCAGGTTTTTTTTAAATTTATTTCTGAAATTCTGTCTCCAATACAGAAGCTAAAAAATTAGTTATTTATAAATCAAAATGAAATGCTGTAATAGTATCACATTCTGCAATTGTAATACTCAGAAAAGGCATGTGTAAAGTATAGTTGGTTTAAAAAAACAAACATTTTCCTTTTAATATAAAAAAGTGATAATTTCACTAACATGCTAATGATTTATATAAACATCTCCTATAAGCATAAAGAAATTTTTTGGCAAGCAACGTACTTTATTAAACACACAATAAAATCCAAATCTAACCTTTTTCTTTGTAATTAACCAGGAGTTGCTGGGGATAAAATGTTCAGCCTTACCTTTAGACGCATTAACAATTCCTCCTCTTACGAATGTTTTCACTTTATTACCGTCACTTCCTTCAAAGGCAGCAAGGAATTCTTCATAAATTTCTGCAGCTGCCTTCTCATCCTCCTACACACCAATGTTAAATCTGTTTACTATTTTTACAAACAGCATCCGTGAGACATCTAACCTTAAGCAGCTATATGACTTTCCTTTTTATTTTCTAGAGCTCATGATACCTGTTCTAATTCAATATAAATTTCACTTTCAGACAAGACAATTTTTCAGAGCAGGAATGTGGGAAGAATTATTAACACAAGAACTAGAGACAAACAGCTAGATTTGTATAGTCAAATATGATTACTCATTTAATAAATGTAGAGTTGATTTTTTTTAAATGGATTTATAATTTCAGAACGAAAAAGAAGACGGGAAAGATAAAAACACTATGAAGACCTTAGACTCTGCGCTAGCCTGTGTGTCACAAAAAATGTATAGTGCACACTATGGGAGTCAAACTGTGTCTGGATGAAATTAATAATGGGCTCAGTTTTAAATGGTGCGTTTCACAAATGACAAATTAATAAAAATAAGTGAGACAGCAAATTAAATTCAACACCACTGTACTGCCTTACATTAGGATTTTCAAAGGAGTCTGGGGAAGTTAGGAAGCCAGATCCCATTGAAAATTCAGAGAAAGTTGAGAACTTAGCTTGTTTAGGCTCTTTGAAAACCCTCAACTTTAGTTAGCATGAGTTGACATCACACAAGCTAAAGCAGAGTTAAAGTATATTGAAACATGTTAAAGGCCTTTGCTATTCCAAATTTCAATATGTTCTTAAGCCATTTTACATCAGATATGTGCACTTCTGCAGCAAACCATATTTAACATAGATTTACTGTGTTCTCAAGATAAAAATCTCTACTTGAAAGTAAAATCTATTTTGTAGAATAAAACATTTTCAGCACTGAAATATCTAAACAGAACAGTAGCACTGATTCTCTTGGTAGCAATTAAAGTCAAATAATATACAACATAAAACCACACAAGAGAAAAAGAAGTCACCTGAGGTGATAGTAGGTCAAAGGGAGGGACTGATTTCACAGACTGAATGTCACAACAGTCGCTGGACTGTCATAACCCAAAGCTTACAGGAAAGCCACAGGATCTGATCTCTCAGTTAGACTTATCCTGGCTTTTTTCTCCCATTTCAAAGGCAGACCTCTGTGCTCCCCAATACAGTTGGCAGCAAATATTCTTAAAATTACCACATGAAATAAACTAGTACAGTTAAGGTATTATTTACTTACATTTTTTAAAAGTTAAATTACAACCAATTCTTTGAAACAGAATTTTTATTTTCACTGCCAGTTAATATAAGATAATTTCATAAATAAAAGAAGGAAAAAAACCTGGTCTATTTACCATTACCTTCTTTTTTAACTCCTCTTGTTCCTTCTTACTTAAAGTTCTCTTGGCAGCACTCATTTTGCCAATACTGAATGCTTTAAGTTTGTTTTCCAAAAGAGGCTACAAAAGGAACAGAAAAAAGAATGTTTAGAGAAGTAATTTTTAAAAGCATCTCATTATTTGACTCTAACATCCAAAGTAACATTTTACCTGAAAGAACTCACCTCAATCTGCTTGTTTAGTTACTTGGAAAAAAACTGAAGTCTGCCTGGACTTGTCCCTCAGGACATGTAGTTTTCCAACAGCAATACAATTTTGAAATATTTTGAAAATTTAGAACTATTCAGCAATAGCCTACGAAGGAAGCTTTTAACATCCAAACTTAGATGAACTAGGTTGGTGGTCTTGTGATATGTTCCGAGATAACTTGTGGGAAACCTAACAAAGTCTGTGAGCCCAATACATGGGTCAGCAGAAGCTGACATCGCCGAAGATGCCTACTTGCTCAAACCTGGAGAACAATATGTTCCATAACTCAGTGGCAACCTCTGCAGCCATTTAAGAAATACAGACAAGCACTGAAAAGAGTTGCAACTAATTAAATTATCTTGGCCAGAAGAATGATTTTGTGATCCTAGCCAGCAGTGATGGAGGATTTTAATGGAAATAAGATGAAAGGACTGCTGAGGAGTTTAAATATATGTTTTTACTATGGGAAGATACAGGGGAAAGTTATATTCTTGAGCCTTTTCAGGACCAGCGCCTTCATTCCCCAATTTCTCATTCTCCTTGCCTCTCCCAATTTAATCTCTCCCCCTTAAGACTATCAAAGAAGGAAGATCACAAAGCACAATTACACTTGCACAAACTGAAATAGTAATAATTGATCATATGCAGGATTCTCCTGCTTTGCTGACTGAAGAAAGATGGTAAGGCACTGAGACGGAGGACAACTTCTCCTAGAAATGGGCAGTGGAGACGTTTGGGAAGGGGAGAAGAGACAAGATAGCAAACTTATTTTGAAATTCCAATAGTCAAAAGATAGTAGAAAATAGTCTCAATTTTTAAATAAATTTGACTTCTGTTTGTTATTTAAACTACAAATCTATATCTGGGAATAAGGAAAATATCCCCAGCAGTCACCAGAACATCTCTACATACGGTATGACTCTTCAACCCCCAAAAATATTTTCAAAGCCCTACCACAACTATCAACTCATTTATACACAATGATGCTAAAAACTGCTAACTCAGCAACACACAACCTCTTTACACAGCAGGTCCCACACTTTGTGAGAAGTTAAAGTGAGTAAACTGAACAACTTAGTCATGATACCAAAGAGATTTCAGAATCAGCTGCATAAAAAAATAAAATAAATGTTAGCTTTGGAAAAACTTCTGTCTGGAATGGAATTTCCCAGGAATTTCAATGTCTCAGCCATTTACCACCACTTCTAATAGAAGTTTCCTACTCAAAGCCATTTTTACACAACACAAAAAAGCACAGTAAGAAGCTATTGCTTGAAATAACTTGAACTATAATACTTGCTTGGTGTCCATACATGCACCACCCTAGATGTGTGACAAGAATAGAGTCCAACAATTGGAACAAGAGAATAAGAAGGCCAAAGGCTCACTACTCTTGAACACTGAGAAGTTTGGCCTGGGGAGTGAAGTGGCTCACTTGTCTTAAAACAGTTTTGTGCCCTTATGATTCCCAGGAAAACTTTGCTGTAATTCAAAATCCTATAGGCAGCTACAAAACTGACAGGAATTACATACGGCTTAGAAAAGCTATAAAAAGAGCTAGGTACTTGAATATTTGGGAATACCGCCTCATCCAAAAAAACAGAGGTTGCCAGAAAGAGGAGAGTAATTGAGACAGAACAGGGGAGGAGAAAACTTCCATTTAAGTAGTCAGACTGGAGCATGGAGGGAAGAGGCTGATACAAAGGATGGAAAGGCCAAGCAAGATCAAGGATCAATACTCTGTTAAGCACCTGCTTCCTTCCTAGAAGCTTGGGGTGGATAGAGGATTTCTCACCACGGCACTGTCTGCGGAGCTTGATGATACATCCTTCATCTTTTTTGGCTACCAAGCTTAGTAACAAGTTTTTAGGCCAGGCCAAACTGAGCTGGTGCAGTCTACAGTTGTTTCTCCCCTGTGAGAGAAGGAAGTCACAAGTATTGCACCTGCACTGACTGGCTCAATCAGTTCTTCTAACTCATCACACAATATAGCCTTTCACATTTGGAGGTCATACAAAATTTCCTGCATCTTTTGAAAGATGCAAGTCACTATGGGAGAGGTGATTCAGGAGTTCAGTTGTACGGTGAACTGTGTTCCAGAAACATCAAAAGAGAGTGTTAAAAAAAAAAAAAAAAAATCAATATTCTACATACTAAAACTGTTGATAAGTCAAGCAACACAATCAATTCTTATGCAGTGTCCCTGCAACTGTTTCCTCGCTTAGTGTAGGCAGGCCCAAACTGAATGGATTATCTGGACATGCCTAATATCAGCATGCTGATCAGAACAAAAGTGATGTTTGTAATTGCTGACCATACGTGGTACACCGTTTGTAGTATACAAAACTAGACTGAAACTGTGAATGTAAAGTGTTCCATTATCAGATTCAAAATTGCTTGTAAATCATCAACATTGTAGATTGGTTTTTTGGTTTTTGTGTTTTTTTTCCTAACTTTTGTTAAGCTATGCACTGATTCAGCTTTGAAGTGCAATGATATTCTAAAAAGTAACTAAGTAGGATGAGGGGCTCCACAGGTTTACTGTCTCAACTTTCAGAGCATAACATAAAAAAAATTAAAAATAAAGGAAAAAGATATTTTTGTTGCTATCGGGCCTGTAAATTCACCCTGAAACTGAACTCAAACTAGGTCTTTCTAACTCATACAAAGGCTCTGCACCAGGATTGAGGGAGGGAGGACACCTCAGAGATTAACGCCAAGCTTGTTGTAATGAAGCTGCCTACATCCTGTCATTAAACAATAATGCTGTTGATTTATAAGCAATTTTGCAGCTAACAACAGAACACCTAACATATACAGACTGAAATTTTGAACAAAATCCTGTGTGCAAACTAAGCTGCGCTGTGTTTCAGAGCTCTACTTCCCAGGCACCTGGGAAAGTACTCTTTGTAGTAACTCAGAGCCCTCCCCATCCAGCGTACCCAACCCTGGCCATTGGGGATATTGACTGATCATTTGTGCACTGGCTCAGAAGCTGGTGTGCCTAACAATTTACCAGCTATATAATGGAGATAAATAAGAAATCACCACAAGAAGGCAAAAAAAAAAAAAAAAAAAATTAAAGCAAGGGCAAGTAACCTAACCAGTCGACTTTGTCAAAATCTGCTCTACTAGGCATTCTAAAAAGTAGAGGTTTAAATTAGAAAACAATAGTTCACATACCAGGTCACTTAAAAGATCGCTTAATTTAGCAGCCAGGGAGCAACACTTTGTCTAGAACACTGAAGAAACTGTTCAACTATATATCCTCTCTTTACAACTAGTTTATTCAAACATATATTGTCGTTGCAATTATTATTATATAGAGCTCTTCTAATATTGGTAATTATTATGAAGGAAAGGATCTTGTTATAGTAATCTACCCCTTTCTGGCAAGAAAGAGCGGTGAGGGGAAGACAAATTCTCTAGTACCATCATTAAGCAATTATTGTTTTCAAAATTATTTAAGAGAATATTCTGAAGTGCTAAAATGAGGAGTGTCATATCTATGAAGCCTGCAGACGGATTATGCCAGCGGTCCCCAATGCAGTGCCCGCGGGTGCCATGGCGCCCGCCTAGTGCTCAGCAGGGGAGAGAAGCCACAGCCTAGCGCCTGCCGGGGACAGAGAACTCCAGGGCTGCAGGCTTCATTCTATGTTAAAATAAGAATAATAAATATATTTGGACCAGCAGTTCAATAATGTTTTACTTTTTTAAAATAAATAAGATGAAAACTGTTTATGATATTTATTTTGTAAAAACTCCTTAATTTTTCTTACAGGTAGATAAAAAAGAGCAAATTCACATGGTAAGGTGAAAGAATAATGGCTGAATAATTTAATTAATACCTTTTACATGTAAAATTACCTTTTTTATTTTATGGATTCATATATTATGTATATTAAATATGATTTTTTCGTATTATTTAATGTACAAATACAAAATAAGCCTTGAAAAATTGTTGGTGCCAGCCACACTCTTCCGAAAACATGAACGTGCTACTGGCCACAAAAAGGTTGGGGACCACTGGATTATGCTAAAAGCCCAGGAGGCAGGCAGACATGCATGAGACTGCCTAGCAAGGTTAAAATAATTCTATGAATTATTTACTAATGAATATCAATAGTTTATATGTATTACCCAGCAGTGGGGGTTGTCTGTGGCAAAATAGGGAAAGTATTCTTTGCAATCTAATAGCTATATTCTTTAGGACTTACGTGACTATCGGCAGATCCAGTCGTTTCTACCGTATCTGGTAGTCTGACCTGCAAATGATGGGGGAAAAAAAGTCACTTAAGAATATACTAGCAGCATTTACTGATAAGCAACCGACATTGGCCCTTTCAGATGCAGCTGTTGGGATTCCATTTTCATTTCAATTTCTTCCACTACTATCCCAGCATGCATCTTTGCCCTCGTATATTTAAGATTTTTTTTTAAGTATCTGAGCAGTACAACTGGCATACTCAATGTGGATTGATAGTGTCTGAGGCAACAAAGGAAGAAGAATAGAAAAACGACTCTTGCTTTTATCCATAAACATCTCAATTCTGCTCTCTGGATTTCATAAACTGATCACTTCCACCAGGATTCAGGAAGGGAAGGAGGCCACCTTAAACACTAATTCCAAGCCTGTTACAATGAACCTGCTTACATCCTGAAACTGTCCACATAAAGTTCCTTCAAAGACAATGTTATTTGTCTCATTATATTTGTCTTAAGTTATAAAATTATTTAATAAATGTGATTTGTTGATATGATACTTCTGGGGGAATTCTGCACGAAAATGTAAAAATTCTGCACACTTAAAATTCTGCATGTTTTATTTGTCAAAATAATGCAATATAATCGTGCCAGTTTCAATTATTTTGGTAATGTATTTAAACCACAATACAATGGCTAGAGAATGGGAGTAGGGTGCTTTGGAGGAAATCCTCAAACTCCCTTTGTCTAATAGTAATAAAGCTAGGTTTGACCCTTTATTTCTAGTTATTAGTCAAATCTATGCAGCCATATGCTCAGTGTTACATCACAGGCAACTGAAGAGCAAGTGAGGGCTGGGGAATCAAACGCATGCTATTGGCTATTGACCATCTCCAAAAAGGTCAGCACTAAACAGCTAACGGAGCACATTTTGATAGGAATTTTTCTCAGTCCAAAAATTTAGACCAGTTCTAATCACTAAAGCACCATAAGCATTTAGAAAGCCATACAGGCCTTTACACCACTCTGGCAATGTAAAGGAGCCTTAAAACTTTTACACCTGTTTTATGCTCCTGGGGGAATTTACAGAGACAATGGAAACAATTCACTAAGCAGGCACGCTTCTACATTTTGCTCTGCCCCACACCTACCTCCTCAGAAACACCCCAAAGCCCTGCCTCTCCATGCCGAGCGTGTTGCAATAGCAAGTATGTTACAAACAGGACAGAGTGTGTCTCTCTCACACATGATTGCAGAGCTCCCACCCAACACCCAATCCCAGCGGTGATTTACGTCTCCACCAGCTGCTCTGGGTGCACAAACCAACCTGCCTGAGCTGCCAGGGAGGGGCGTGTGGCCACTCTTGCAGGTTTCCCTTTGCTTCCCCGTCAAAAGTCTTTTTTTTTTTTTCCCCCAGGAAAGCAAAGAAATCTGCAGGGGACATTCCCCCAGGAGTAATACTAGTACAAGTTATTACTATGTTGTGATTAACCAGAACTGGGTAGAATTAATCTTAACCTCCCCAACCCAATGAAGTTAACCCCTACTAGTAAACACACATACTAGTTGACATCAAATCTGATTTTAAACTAAACTTTAAATGTGTTTCATGTTATTGATATTGGCTTGATATATAAATTTTGTTAAAAAGTGAAGAGCATTGTTGCTTTTCTCTGAATAGTAAATTTAGTATTTTTGAAAGATATCAAGAAAGGAGTAGAAACAAACATATCTTTTTTAATATTAGCCTTTAACCTTGTAGCTGGTAGATGTTAGTAAGCTTTATTTTGTAATGAGTTTTTTCACTTGAACCTTGAGGGGTCTGTATGTATATAGGACAGCTATATCCGCAAAAGAGAAGGATATCAATTACCAAAAAAAACTAATGTATTTGAAAACATCTCCAACACCATGAACATGGTAAAACTAAGTATACAAGAGATAATCCCCATATCATAGTAATCCACAAGCCTGCAGCTGCTAGAACTGCAATTTTCCAAAAAAAGAAATAAGGATAAAAGCAACCATTTTGCATCAAGTAGTACAATATTTGTAGGGAATTTATACAGAACCCTAAGGACATCTAGACCAATTGTAAGTTTATTTTCCACTATATTCCAATAAGTAACTGAAGCTGTTTTATTAAACTTAATATAGGAGATTGAGAAATTACCCTTCTGAGGGTTGTGTCTGTTCATTAGTACATAACTTCAACAACAGTGGGGATATGTAGAATGCGAAATTTCATCTGTGTTGCCTAAGGCATATAGGACAGTATATTGGATAAAATCTTTGGTTAATGTGAAACATGCCAGATTAGACACAACATTTGAAACTCAAATGCACAAAAGCACGATGTTCTCTACTCTACCCCACCAGTATGCCATTCCAGAAATTTTGGAGGAGGGAAGGAGAGAAGAAAAGGGTCAATCTCAACATCAATTCAACATGTGTTGTCAGAGAACAAACAGGTGTATTAATTTTTCTGGCTTTTTATGCTGTAGAATTAGAATGAGACCAACAAGCTAGATTACACTGATCTCCAAAAATCCATCACGTAGCAATCATTTGTAGTCATTGCCAAATTCAAGCAAGTAAACCAAGAGTTAGAAAAGTCATGGCCTGGATTCATACCCTGCAAATTACTATTTATAGCTGTTCAGGTAGTGCATAGGAACTCCTTCAGATCTATAGGCTGCTCCAATGTACAAGGCAAGCATAGATAAACCCAAAGAATCCAGGAGCTGTAAAACTGGCTCTGAAATGCCACACTCCCACAACCTGCTCTGACAAGTGGACATTAGTGCAGAAGAAAATATGGCTCCATATACCCTAATATTTGGAAAACCAGAAATTCACAGGAAAGGACAAAAACATGCATTCATTTCACTTGCTCAAGATTTGTAACACATATTGTAATCTATTGGCATTCTTGTGATTATTCATGGAAGAGTAGTACCTGAAAAATAGATTCTGCTGTAATAGTAGAGTAGTGCAAACTCTCCCCTTTTGCAGCAGCTGGGAACAACTGGAGGAGATTAGAGTGTCACATTCATTAGACATCTATAAGTAGAATCTGATACAAAAGCTGGAGTCCAAAACAGTCTCTAAAGCTGCACCTTAGCAGAAATTCCATCACCCTTCCCGGTATTTAGGGTTGGTTTCTTTCCCACGACATTGCTGTTGGATCTGTTGGTAGAACATGGCATCCCCTTTGTTTTTTTTATCTTTTGTCTTGTATGTTTAATCTTCTAGCAAATTTACAAATGTTACATGATCACATGGGTGGATAAAAAAAATCAATGATTTTATAAAAAAAATTTTTAATAGTTTTTTTATTTTATTTATTAGATTTTTTTGATTAAAAAAGCATCTACAGATAGTTTTAATTAAGATACATTATAGCTCAAAGATATCTCATCATGGAATGGGGATTATAAATTCTAATTCTACAGTATGAGACAATACATTCATGTAATGTTTAAGAAAAGTTTTGTAGATGAGTTTCAATAATTCATGGATTAGGGACCCAATTTTATGGGGTTGCAGGGGCTTCTGTATAGATTATTTAGGTTAATTTTTCTATCTACCCAATGGGACTCAGTGTTCAGTCTAGAAGATATCATCAGAGATGCTTAGTTTTGCAGTTCTCAAAATGTGGATTTTTGTCTCCAGAGATAACATGCTTGTTAACAGCAAAAATGTTTTTGAAATAAAAAATAAAGAAAGAAAGAGAGAGAGGTGAGAAATAACAGACCTCAACCCTATTGTCCCTCTGCCCTTACCTGTCTCTCAAAGTGCAAAGTTTCAAAAAGTTCAATGAACAGAAGATTGTTGGGGGTGGAATAGATCTGGACAAAGAAAAGAAATGTGAGGAGGGAAGGACAGGCATGTATGTATTTAATGTAATTTGTACTTTTTTCTGTCCTGTAGCATCTCTCTAAAAATGTTTTCAATTAACTAATCATCCAAAATTAAGGATCTTACTCTTTGAGAAGGGAAAATTGAACTTTCAGCCACCGTTAAGAGAGGTTTAATAAGGAATCTCTTCTAAAATAAATACTCTATTTATGATGAAACCATATGTATATGTACTGCTCTTCATATGTTGTTGTGTCTGCATTAGTTTATTTTTAATTGATTTAATAACAAATTGGATATTTTCAAATATAATTGCTTTTACATAAGGATCACTTAAAAAGGGACATAGTTCATGGCTGAACAAAACAAAAAGCTAGCAAAGCTTAAGAACTTGTTGCCAAAAACCATCTGTCTTTGGCAAGGCCTGTCTGTGGCACATACTAGCAAATCTTTCCTCAGTCTTTTTAGATAACTAGAATTTCAGTGAAAGGTGAGTAGGGGATCCTAATTCTCTCACTTGTCTAAAAAGATAACTGCACATATTCCCTTTTGCCCTGCCACAAAGCACTGAATTATTCTTATTTTCAGTATGATAAGAGTGACAATAAAAGCCAAATAAATATAGATATTACATAAGCACTATTGTAAAACTGCATGGACTGAGTCATCTTCATTTTGTTAATGGTGTAAAATTAGTTTGTATCAGTTTGAATTGAGTTTGCCAGTTTTTAATAAAAGAAGTAATTAATAGGCAGGCTATAGTTCATTATAAACATAAATATTTCATTTTTTATAGATAATATTTATTGAATGAGAGAGGTAGGTTGAGGTTTATAAAGTGTTTAGGCTAAAGGTGCCACTTAGTCTATAGCTTGATGGTAAGCTTTATCTTGGATTTTCAGGCTTATCTTCTGAATGTTACCACAGGTTGAATCCAGAGGAGAAAGAGCTCAGTGGTTTGAGCATTGGCCTCCTAAACCCAGGGTTCCGAGTTCAATCCTTGATAGGAGCCATTTAGGGATCTGGGGCAAAATCAGTACTTGGTCCTGCTAGTAAAGACAGGGGACTAGCCTCAATGGTCCCTTCCAGTTCTAGGAGATAGGTATATCTCCATACACTATATTATGTCTCATACTATAGAATTAGAATTTATAGTCCCCATTCCATAATGAGATATCTTTGAGCTATAATGTATCTTAATTAAAAATATCTTTAGATGCTTTTTTTAATCAAAAAAATCTGATTTAAATAAAAAAACTATTTAAAAAAAAATTATAAGATCATTGATTTTTTTTTATCCACCCATGTGATCATGTAACATTTGTAAATTTGCTAGAAGATTAAATATACAAGACAGAAGATGTAAAAAACAAAGGGGATGCCATGTTCCACCAACAGATCCAACAACAATGTCGTGGGAAAGAAACCAACCCTAAATACCGGGAAGGGTGATGGAATTTCTGCTAAGGTGCAGCTTTAGAGACTGTTTTGGACTCCAGCTTTTGTATCAGATTCTACTTATAGATGTCTAATAAATGTGACACTCTAATCTCCTCCAGTTGTTCCCGGCTGGTGCAAAGGGGGAAAGTTTGCACTACTCTACCATTACAGCAGAATCTATTTTTCAGGTACTACTCTCCCATGAATAACTCTAGTCCCTGCCTGTGTTGCTGCTCATAGCTTTACAAGTACCCCAAAGGAAACTGTCATTGCTTGACATTTATACACTGCTACCCATTTTTCTAAATAGCAACAATTAAATCAACCAGTACTGTTAACTTTTTTCTCATGCTTATTGCCTTTCCTTCTTCCACACTGTCTGAGGCCATGTCTACATGAAAAAGTTAGGTTAACCCAGTTACAACACTCAAAGGCATAAAAAATCCATACCCCTGTATAACATAATTAAGCCAATCTAACCACCTTTGAAGACAATGCTACCTACCATCTCTCAAGAAGATGAATTAACTACTACAGGAGAACCCTTCCTGTCACTGTAGTGTATGTCTCCACTGAAGTGATACTGCACCTTTGCCACTGTAGCGGTTTACGTGTAGACAATTTAAGTGAGTCTGCAAAAGGTGGTGTTTTTTTGATTGTGTTAGACTGAGTTAAGAGAACTTTTCAAATGTATTACATTAACACTCGTTAAGATACAGAGTAACAAGTCTGAAGGTGCTATCCAGCTGTCTTGTAGCCTAGAATAGGCCTTTTCAATCATATTAAGCTAACTTGATTGAAAAATACCTTTTTGCCCACTAACGGAGTGCCTGCTGGTTTTCCCCCTCTCTGCTTGCATCCAAACAATTTTGTTCAAAAGTTCCAAAAATAATTCAATGTAAAAGCAGTGTCTAAACCCTGAAAATGTTTATCCTAAGTTTCAAAAAGATATAAACACCTGAAACAGGAGTTTCAAACTGAAATACTTTTACTACCTAAATTACAGAGTTGAGTATCAAGTCTACTATAATAAGGTCAGACAAAAAAGTTCTATTCAATTACATCACTTAAAGACAGACAACTAAATATTGATACATTTTATTTTATAAGTGCTTGTACACAAATACTAGAAGTCTAAATACAAAGATGGATGAACTTGAATGCCTGGTATTAAATGAGGATATTGATATAATAGGTATCATAGAAATCTGGTGGAATGATGACAACCAATGGGACATAGTAACACCAGCATATAACATAAATAGGAATGACAAAGTAGGTCGCACTGGTGGGGGAGGGCATTATATGTGAAAGAAAGTATAGAGTCAAATTTAGTAAAAAACTGGAATTAATCAAACTGTAACACAGAATCTCTATGGATAGAAATTCAATGCTTGACTAATAAGAGTGCAGCAATAGGAATATACTACGAACCGCTGAGCTGGTGGTGACAGTGACTGTGAAATACTAAGGCAGAGAGGCTACAAACAGGGCCCTGCAAATCTGCAGATATCCTCGGACCATTTTTGCAGATAACGAATCAGATGCAGATACAATCACACAGGACTTACTGATGGAGCCTGACCCATCCAGCCTGCGCAGCCTGGGGGGCCAGCAGCCAATCCAGGAGCTCGGGCCTGTCAGGCAGCGTCAGTGTTCCCACTGACCTGATCCAGCAGCACTGGACGCGCTCCCAGTCTCAGGCACAGCAGCTCCTGGACAGCACAGCTTGTCCCTGACCACAAGGATTGGAGCAAACAGGGCCCAATCACCCCATCCCTCCACCCTACTGTGATGCAACATGCACTACTGCTGCCCTTGCTCACAAGCCCCCAGGAGCAGCACACAATGTGATGTCCATTCCCCCCTCCGCGCCACCCCTTCTTCTCGATACCCCACCCCCAGTCCCCACCTTCACGCTGTCTCTTCACTGCCCCCTACTCCCTCCTCCTCCCCCTTCCCGGTCAGTAGCCCTTGTGGGACGGCTTGCTGGTGCAGATGTGGATACAGGGGGGAGGGATAGCTCAGTGGTTTGAGCATTGGCCTGCTAAACCCAGGGTTGTGAGTTCAATCCTTGAGGGGGCCATTTAGGGACCTGGGGTGAAAATCTATCTGGGGATTGGTCCTGCTTTGAGCAGGGGGTTGGACTAGATGACCTCCTGAGGTCCCTTCCAACCCTGATATTCTATGAAAAGACAGCAAGGAGATTGCAGGTCAAATCATGGGTTGATCCTAGTGCATCATTTTTGTATTCGCACAGGGCTCTAGCTACAAAAACAGAAAACCCAATAATAATGGGGGATTTTATTATCCCTATACTGACTGGGTACATGTCACCTCAGGATGGGATGCAGAGATAAAATTTCTAGACACCATTAGTGACTGCTTCTTGGAGCAGCTAATCAAGGAACTCACAAGGAGGAGGCCATTCCATTCCTGATTTAGTCCTAAATGGGGCACAGGATCTGGTCCAAGAGGTGTATAAAGAAACCCACCCCAGTAGCATTTAACTCCAAAAAAGAAAACTACACAAGAATGAGAAAGCTAGTTAAATGGAAATTAAAAGGAAAAGTCAAGAGTAAAATGCCTGCTAGTTGTATGAAAACTATTTAAAAACAATTATAGAGGCTCAAACTATATATATATTTCACCCCAAGGGGTTTCTGGTGAACTGGGGTGGGCTGTGTATCATCCTGTAGTGACTTGAGATAATGAGCAGACAGACAGGCATAGATGTCCTGCTTCAGTTTCAGAGCTTCCCAGATCCTGGGTACTTGTGCAGTGGCATCAGGCAGTGGTTCCGCAGCCAACCCCTGCTCGTGCAGACAGGCCAAACGCCCGCCTCTATATATACGTAAGTAAATAAGAGGACCAAAATAATGCCAACTTCACTAACCAACAGAGTAAAAGAGGCGGTTACAAGCAAAAAGGAATCCTTTAAAAATTGGAGGTCAAATCCTACAGAGGAAAATAGAAAGGAACATAAACTCTGGCAAGTAAAGTGTAAAATATAATTAGGCAGGCCAAGAACAATTTGAAGAACAACTAGCAAAAGACAAAAAAAAAAATTGCTGTTAGATTTTGTAAGTACCTCAAAAGCAGGAAGCCTGACAATCCAGCAGTGGGGTCACTGTAAAAAAGGAGCACTTAAGGAAGACAAGGCAGTTGTGAAGAAGCTAAAAGAATTCTCTGTGACAGTCTTCACTGCACCAGATGTGAGGAAATTTCAACACCTGAGCCATTTTTTTAGGGGACAAATCTGAGAAACTGTCCCAGATTGAAGTGTCAATAGATTACTTTTTGGAACAAACTGATTAAACGAACAGTAATAAATCACCAGGACCATATGGCATTCATCCAAGAATTCTGAAGGAACTCAAATATGAAATTGCAGAAATATTAACTGCAGTACGTAACCTATCACTTAAATCAGCTTTCGTTGCAGAGAACTGGAGGGTAACTAATGCGATGCCAATTTTTGAGAGAGGCTCTATAGACAATCCTGACAATTACAGGCAGAATTCTTTGAGGGGTTCAACAAACATGTCGTCAAGGGGGGAACCAGTGAATATTGTGTATTTTGACTTTCAGAAAGCCTTTGACAAGATCCCTCACAAAAGGCTCTTAAGCAACGTAAAGAGTCATGGGATAAGAGGGAAGGTCTTCTCATGGATCAGTAACTGGTTAAAGATAGGAAACAAAGGGCAGAAATAAATGGTCATTTTTCAAAATGGAAAGTAATAAATAGTGGGGGTCCTTCAAGAATCTGTACTGGAACCAGTGCCATTAAGCATATTCCTAAATTATATGAAAAAAGGTGTAAACAGTGATATGGCAAAGTTTGCAGATGATACTAAATTAGTCAAGTCCAAAACTGACTGCACATGAAATTCAATGTTGATAAGCATAAGAGGCATCATCTCAACT
This sequence comes from Chelonoidis abingdonii, assembly GCF_003597395.2. NCBI lineage: Eukaryota > Metazoa > Chordata > Testudines > Testudinidae > Chelonoidis > Chelonoidis abingdonii. Next base: position 32,765,083 of record NC_133776.1, read on the forward strand.
ATAAAAAAAAAAAAAGTTATGGGATCTAAAATAGCTGTTACCACTCAAGAAAGAGATCTTGGAGTCATTGTGGATAGTTCTCTGAAAACATCCACTCAACGTGCAGCAACATTTAAAAAAGCAAAAGAATGTTGAGAATCATTAAGAAAGGGATCGATAAGAAGACAGAAAATATCATTTGACTCTATATAAATCAATGGTACTCCCATATCTTGAATACTGAGTTCAGATGTGGTCGCCCCATCTCAAAAAAGATTTCTAGGAATTGGAAAAGGTTCAGAAAAGGGCAACAAAAATGATTAGGGATATGGAATGCCTGCCATATGAGGAGAGATTAATAAAACTTGGACTTTTCAGTTTGAAAAGAAATAATTAAAGGGGAATATGATTGAGGTCTATAAAACCATAACTAGTGTGGAGGAAGTAAATAAGGAAGTGTTATTTACTGTCTCATAACACAAGAACTAGGGGTCACCAAACGAAATTAATAGACAGTAGGTTTAAAACAAACCAAAGGAAGTATTTTTTCACACAACACACAGTCAACCTGTGGAACTCCTCGCCAGAGGATGCTGTGAAGGCCAAGACTATAACATGGTTCAAAGAAGAACTAGATTAATTCATGAAGGATAGGTCCATCAATGGCTATTAGGCAGGGAGAGTGTCCCTAGCCTCTTTTGCCAGAAGTTGGGAATGGGTGACAAGGAATGGATCACTTGATGATTATCTATGCTGTTCATTCCCTTTAGGGCATCTGGCATTGGCCACTGTCCGAAGACCAGATACTGGGCTAGATGGACCTTTGGTCTGACCAGCATGGCCGTTCTTATATTCCAATTTATTTATTTTTTAATTTAAATGCCCGAATATAGTCAGATTACAAGAGTCATATCACTTCCACAGTACTACATGAAAAACCATTTTCAAATACACACTGAGAGCATTATTTTCAAAATACTTCACAAACCTTAATTTGGGAACATAGCCAACTAAGTTCCCAGCAAGCTGCACAGCCGTGCAGCAGCCTATTTAGCACTGCGCAGGTGCTTAGGGAACCCGTCCACAGACCTGCCACAGCCAGGGGAGGGGCACCCTCCCCCATCCCCAATTCTGCTGCAGCACGGTCCAGGCCAGTCTCAACAGCGGCCGGAGCAACCCGGACCCAGCTGCATATGGGTCAACCAGAGCTGCTGGGGTGACATGGCCGAATTGGGCCCATGTCCTGCTGGGGCCAGAGGAGGAACACCCATCCTGCAGCTCCAACCCCAGAGCTGTCGCAGTGGGGAGAAGTGCCTCTCCCCATCCCCAGGTGCTGCTGCTACAGGAGAGAGACCTTTCTCCCCACCATAGCCCCACAGCACCCTCCTGCACCCCAACCCCTCATCCCCAGCCCCACCCCAGAGCCCTCACCCCATGCACCCCAATCCTCTGCCTCAGCCCTGGCCCCTCACTCCCAGCCCCACCCCAGAGCCCATATCCCCAGACAGAGCCCTCACACCCCTGCACCCCAACCCTCTGCCCCAGCCCTGAGACCCCCTCCCACACTCCGAACCTCTCGGCCCCACCCCCAGCACATTAATTTTGTTATGTGCACCAATGTGAAGGTGATGTGTCACACAATGTTGTATCTGCCCATGTTATAAGGGTTATCTTGAAATTTTAAAGGGCCCCAAATTTATACTCATATATAAACTTTAACTCAGTAGAAACTAATAGTTTAAGTTCCAATGCTCAAAAGGGAAATCTTCGCATTCACTAAGAGCAAGTGCATTTTCCAAGGCCCACTACTGTCTTCACCCCACCTCTTAACATACCTGTCTACAATAAGTTTATATCAAAATAAGCATAAATTTCTGGAAATTAAGTTTTATACCTAAGAGTATTTGCTATTTCACTATTTAAATCCATATTACTTGTAGACCTGAATAAAGAATTAGAAGTCATTTCTTCTGAAGCACGTGACATTTGAATTTATTACTATACTGCTACTGCTAAACTTGTAAAAGCAGGCACAGCTGGCAGTCAACCCATCACTGCTGGAAAGCAGAGGAAGAAAGAGAAGGACACATATTTCTTTTATATTTTTCCACTTGCCAAAGAGCGAGTACCTGCCTCTCTTATTCCTGCTTACAAGTTTAAGTAGCAACAAAATGAAAATTAAAATACCACCTGAAAGTTAAGACCACTGCCCCTTCAAATCCTATGGACAGCAACCACAGTGGAACTCAGCACATTTTTGTAGATTTTATGTCACTGTTCCTGGCACATAGTAACCCACCAGAAAAAGCTGCCCACTCATAAGTAGGTGAGTGCTATTTCCCAGTTTTTATTAATACACTGCTTCACTTAAACCAATGCAGTGTGCACACTTCCTTGCACTGTTAAGTGATGAAAATGTCAATTTTTGACTTCAAGTTACAAGGAATCCACTGTTCACTCTAATGACCCATACCCATTGCTGCAGAGGAAGGCAAAACATTGATTCAAGTCAACACTTTAATGTACTTCTTCCTAATTACCCTTAAATACAAGAACAGTTTTCAACACTCCCATCCCCTAAAACCTCATATATAAAGTTTAGCTTGAGAGTATATTTTCCCTTCCCAGACTTTGGGTCCGCTTCCTGGCTGAAGGCAGTGGCTGGGGAAATGAGCCTCTCTGACCATACTTGGAATAAATCAATGGAAAAAAACAACATCCCAGTGATGGGGGACATTTATATATTTAATACCTATATACATCTCTACCCCGATATAACGCAACCCAATATAACACAAATTCGGATATAACGCAGTAAAGCAGCGCTCCGGGGGGGCGGGGCTGTGTGCTCCAGCAGATCAAAGCAAGTTCGATATAACACAGTTTCACCTATAACGCGGTAAGATTTTTTGGCTCCCAAGGACAGCGTCATACCAGGGTAGAGGTGTATAGTGCATTTCACCTGAGCAGGATAAGTTATCCCCATTTTGGTAAAAGGAAAAATTGAGTAAGAGGTTAAATAATTTACGTATTGAGTAGCAATGGAAACAGAATCCTGGTTCTCCAAGTCCCATATCCTATTTTTGAACCACGACCCTTCCACTTGGGAAGACTGAACAGCCAATTGCTAGGAAGAAGAACTACATACTGTTACTGGCTGGCCACTCTAAGGCTTTGTCTACAATATTTTATCAGCAAAACTTTTGTTGGTCACAGGTGTGGAAAAAACCACACCGCAGACCAACGTAAGTTTCACCGACAAAAGCACTGGTGTGGACAGCTCTATGTCAGTGGGAGACACTCTCATGCTGACATAGCTACTGCCACTCATTAGGAGTGCTTTAATCTCCCACCATCATAGAGCAGCTACACAGGAGACTTTACAGTGGTGCAGCTGTAGCAGTATAGGTCCACCGTGTAGACATAGCTTAATACCTGCAGTGGGATTAAGTGGAAGAGAATTTATGGCTTCATTATCTCTTGAATAGTTGCCAGGTGCTGGAGAGCACCCAACCATTGGAGTAGACTATAGTCCTTACTGATTCCTCACCTTTGTGGGAGATTCAGGCAATAAATGGTTCTCCCACTTCTGGGTATTACTCTTAAGCATCCACCCTGATCAAATGCAGATTTCCTGTGTGGCTTTAAACAAGACAGCCAGTGGCTACCATATAGTTTTGACTTGAGCCTCTCAATCCTCAACAGTGTTAATTATGGACAATAAAGTTGACTCACTGTGGGAAAACAAATGTTTTCAACCAGAAGTGAGAAGCAGGAGATGGAAACAGAGAAGTTAATCTCAAATTAACTACAAATTTCTAATCCATAATTGGGAAACAATCCCAAAACAGGTTTTAATATTTCTAAGCAGGAAATGGGAATACCTATGAATTGAGTGAAGCACATGCACGTGTCTGCAGGATTGGGACCTTTGATTATTATAACAACGTCTTTCTCATTTCCACCCACTACCACAAAAATATAAACTCCAAACACTTCTAGACTTTTGAGTCAAGAGGCTATAGACCCCAATCCTACAACTGCAACGGGACTCCATGGGGACACAGGATCTGTGCAAATGCTGCTGCAGGATTGTAGGAAATATTGGTTTATTCTAGTATTATAGGAAATAATGTCAGCCATAGGAATTGGGAACACAGAGAAAATGCATTTCATGAGGCTGCAAAGTTGTCAAGCCAAAAACATCTGAAAAACTGCCTAGCAGTGTGAGCACACAACTAGGAATCAGATACTAGAAAATGCTGATTTGCCATGTAATTTTGGATATTTCTCTGTCTGTTTCTCCAGTCACTGGTCACATCTACACTAGTAAGTTTACAGCTGTATGGATGCAGGCCTAAGATTGCCCATGTAGCTACTCTATGTCAAAGGGAGAGAGCTCTCTGGTTGACATAAGACCACCTCAGTGAGTGGCTAGCTATGACAGCAGGAGATGCTCCCCCACCAATATAGTGCTGTGCACACTATCATTTATGCTGGCAAAACTTATGTCCCTCATGGGGTGTTTCTTTCATGTCCCTGAGCAACGTAAGTTTTATTGACATAAACGGTAATGTAAACATGGCCTAAGAACACCCGAGTTGCCCCCCACCCTAACAGAGATGTTATAACAAATAATTTAGGCATAAAACAGAGTAAAAGGGAAATGTTTTCAATCTGGAGCTGAAATTTACAACAAAGCTGTTCACCACCAGAGCAGGAAGCTTTAAAAATAAGGCCTTCAAACAAGGCCCTGTAAAGCTACTGAGATTGTGAGAGTTTCAGTGAAACAAAAATGTGGCAAACTCCATCCCACATGAGTAAGAAGAACTATTTTAACATGAATCCAGGTAATGGGGGGCATCGATCCTACCCCCCAAGAGTGCAGCGTTGGGAGGGGGCAAACCCAGAGGAGCAAGGCTGCAGATGCACCCCGCTCTGCCCCAACACACCCCCCGCCCGGGGAGAACTTGGTGCCGGCAGTGGGTGCCGGAGGGGGCCTGCGGGCTGATGGTGCAGGGTAGGGGGCACATCCCACAGGCCTTAGAACCCCCCCTCCCATGCTGCCTAAGCAGCAGGAGAAGCCCTGGACCCCGACCTCCCTGCTGCCCTATCTGCCCCAGCCCTTTCCCGCCACCCCGCTACCCCATCCATCCATCCCGCCGCCAGCAGCCCGCAGTAACGCCGCGGAGCGGGGGGACGGAGCAGGCCGCACGGCCTGCGCACCTGGGTCCGTGCGTCCCGCGCGCCCTGGATCCCCCGCCCCCGGGGATAGATGCCGCTACCCTCCCTGCCCCGAGCGGGTCCCGGGCAGCGGCGCCGCTTGCAGGGCCCGCGGGGCGGCCTCACCTTCGCACTGGTTTTCTGCGACCCGCCTGGCGTTTTGTCCGCCATCTTGCTTCTCTCCCTGGCTCAGCGCTGGCGGCAAAGAATCGAGCACCGATTGAAGAGGGAAGGGGACTGGCCACGCTGAGGAGGGGGGGAAGTGCGGCGAATCGATGGCCGAACTAGCGATGCAGGCGGCGGGCCTGGCTCGGCTTGATGAGCGCGCGGCAGGAAGCGTGTGACGCGCGCTGCCGGCCCCGCCTGGGTGAACACTGCAGTGGGCTGTGTTTGTGTCAGGGGGCCTGAGTCTCCCATCATCACGTACACAAGTTTTACCCCGGTGTGACTCCATTGATTGCACTGGAGTCACACCAGTTTAACACTGGTGTAAGGGAGTGGTGAGTAGGGCCCCAAGAGTGTAGTATGCTGGTAGGGGTGTAACAAAGGGGAGGATTAGGCAGAGTAGTGGCACTGGCCACTGAAGACAGGATACTTGGCTAGGTGGACCATTGGGCTGACTAGTACAATCATTCTTATGTTTTTATGTTCGCTCTGGTACTTCGATCAAATGATAATTCCCTTCCTGATCCTGCTCTCAGTTTTGGGAGCTGTTCTCTTTATGCAGTTCCCATGCCACCAGATGTGCACTGTTTGCTGCAGCTGGGACTTTGCTTCTCATTCTGCCTGTAGCATGAATGTCACTGTGAGGCAAAATCAGGAGACGATTGAGGGAAGGGATAGCTCAGTGGTTTGAGCATTGGGTCTACTAAAAAACCCAGGATTATGAGTTCAATCCTTGAGGGGGCACTTAGGGATCTGGGGCAAAAATTGGTCCTGCTAGTGAAGGTAGGGGGCTGGACTCAATGACCCTTCAAGGTCCCTTCCAGTTCTAGGAGATAGGTAATAATTGGAGATATACCAATCACCAGAGAGTGCTATAGGAGTGGCTCTTTCTCCCAGACCCTTGCAATGGGTATTTTAATGAGGCAAGCTTGGAGCTCAGAACTTTGGAAGCAAAATGCCCCTTAATATTTAGGGAAGAAAGCTGGAGAAAGGATAGAGAAAAGAGGAAAAATGGATGGTGACATAAGGAGGTAAAAACAAAGCAGGAATGGGATGAGACGCCAACTGGAAGGTTGGTAGGGAACTGAAAGTGGGCAGAGAGGTAAGAAGGAAAGAAAGGGGCAGAGCAAAGGGGAAGGGAGGGACCAAGAATAGAGAAGGGGAGGGAAGTGAATGAGGGGAAAGACACATTCTGAATCAGCAAGGTACTTAAGCATATGAATAACATTGACTTCAGTAAAACTATATATGTGCTTAAAGCTAAGCAGTGTCTTGCTGAATCTGGACTTCAGTGGGGGCAGGGGAAGAAATTACATCTATGCCTTTATTACCTCTAGATTTGATTACTGCTACAGGCTCTACCTGGCTGACTACAAAGGCCACTAGGGATATGTCTATGTTGCAATAAAAAGCCTGCTTCACAGCTGCAGTTGTCCTGGGACAGCTGATTTGGGTTTGCAGGGCTCAGGTTGAAGAAGTCTGGCCACTGAGGCACCATGAGTGAGGAGGGTCCCGTTTAAGTCAATGGACACGCTACAGCTACATACACAATTGCCATCATGAGGGTGCTTTGTTGATATACCATATTATATTACAGAACTTTTATAAGATGAAATGTCAGCCAAAGATAGCCTGTTCCTAAAGTTGGGGTGAAGGACCTGTAACTTGTTGCCAGGATGATTATGACGAGGACGATCAGATTGTATCATTAATTAAAGGGATGAGATTGGGGGGCAATGCATGAGAGCAGTCAGGCATGTTCACAAAATCCAAGGATGACAGGATTTTGAGAAGAAGAGTATGATCTAGAGTGTCCAGGTGGGCAGCCTGGTGAAGCTACCGCTGTAGGTTTCCCATTCTTAGTTTGTGGAGGATGGTGCTGGAGTCTTCTACTAGAAAGCTGTTTTGTTTCTGGCCTCAAACAATGTTTCAGGCTGACTTTATTTGGGAGACCTTGCGCCCCCCGTCCCCATCTCTTTCTCTTTCACACATACATGCACACACTAAATAATACAGAGATTAATTGTTCCTCCTTCATTTTTCAAACAATCATCTTGCATGGATTAAATTAATGTTTTTTTTGTAATCTACACATCAGGACTTCTGGTAAAAATAACTTGTTAACGGTAGAAATTGAATTTCAATAGCAAATTCTTATTAAAATTATCATTTGTGTTAATGTGGTAATTGATTTGTTTGCTGTTTTCTTATTTAATGAGTACAGAAATTTAGTTGGTTAGTAAAAAGCCTCTCAGAGATAACTCATTCAGTGGCATCTTGGGGTTCTATGTGTGTTGTGTCTCAGTGATTCCATACCAAATTTGCTTAGTTTACAGCTAAAGAGATGGATATTTTCTAAATGCCAACCCAACAGACTCAGTCTGGTTTTTTTGAAAGTCAGGATGGATTTTTTCTGACTCAGTCATCACTAGAAGTAATGAAGATTCTGCAGGCCAAATTCTCCAGAGTTACACCTATTCAATCCCATTATCTGCCTTCAGTTACCACTGTGTACATTCTAAGTCTTCAGTGGGGTAACACAAGTGTAACTGAGCACAGAATCTGGTTCTGCAATTGGAATTTGTTGAAGCACAGCGAGAATAGAATCCATCTCACTTGCTGATTATTGCATTAGCTTTGCAGTAAGATTTAAAAAAATGTGCAAAACTTTTTTGGAACCTAATATGAGTATGACTGAATATGCACAAGGAGTTGATCTGCTGAGTAAAAAGGTACTTTTCAGAGCAGAACCACACTTTGTGTTATTATCCAGTCCCACTAGAGGGCACGTATGCCACGGTTGATTTTCAAAAGGAAGACAAAATTACATACAGCTGTGGGTGTAAGCAAGCATATGTGGTGTACACCACAGGATGCTGATTTTAATTCCTGGAGGCAGCCTTTCTCTGGAATACTGGCAGGTTTCTTTGTCAAGCATTTATTTCCATACCGCTACATCTCTATATCTAAGTGCACCTGCTTTGTTCATGATCATATTGGCCTAAAGTCGTCCCTCAGGTAGCTCTGTTGACTTCAGTTGAGTTACTCCAGGGGTGCATTTGTCCCCATTGTGTGTTATTTCTTGTCTACATTGGGAGATTATGTATTCATGCTACTGCAGGCACAGTCAATGAATTGAGTATGGGCCCAAATTTCAAATTGCATGTCAGTTACCTCCATAAGGATGTTTAAAAGACGAAAAAGAGGAAATGCAAGTTTTTCACCATAGAAAATAGCCTGAGACTACTTGTAAAGAAATCTGTTACATTTACGAAGTAAATCCCAATCATAAAATAGCTTATTTTAAATTTGGAATCAATGTTGATTTTACATTTTACGAGTATGATTTCTGATTCACGGAAAAGAAACTTGAACAAAGGAAATGTAGCAAAACAAATTGGATTATTTTCCAATATGGTAGGGGAGTGGAAGGGTCGCACTGATGTGGCTGAGGTGAGGGTGGCTGGACACAGAGGAGTCATGTGGAGGAATGCCCATTTCTCTCTGCCCTTCCATACCTTCAACAGACACACCCACACACGGACACACACACACCTCCATACAGAACAACTCCCTGGCAGTGTAGCTAAGAATCTGGGTACAGCAGTAGGGGCCCCTACAACTGGTATGGAGCCACAGATCCTCCCTAGGGAGTGTGTTGTTCTTATTAAGGGCACAGAGAGCTTATATCTAACAACTCCATTGATTTTATTTAAATATTACATAACACAGCAACCTACAGTAAACTATAGCCTGCTGCAGTCCATTCTGCTCCCTACCATTCAGAACCCTACCTTCCACGCTGAAGAATGAGTTTTGATCTCCCCAGCCACACCTACCTCCTTATACATCACCTTCTCCACACAGGGAGGGCATGAGCCTCCTACAAATCCACTGGGATCCATCCTGAGTTTTGGAGTGGAACCACTGTCAATGCTGAGGAGAGAAGTGGGAGAAAGATAATTCCTTCCTCTGATAAGAAGATTTAGGAGAAACTCAGTCAGGGAGTCTTTATATCTCTCCAAACCTGGTTATACAGGAATTGCCATAGGAAGAGGTGATCTGGGCCAGTGAATCTTTAGGAGTGGATAAAGAAGAATCCTTGTATTTCTGTGGTCCGGACAACAACAATGAGGGAATCCACCCAGCTTCCTAGTGTTCTCTTGATGGTTTACCCATTTGATACAGGATTAATATGCATTGTCACCCACTCCCTGCCATCTGTGGGCCCAGATACAGCCCTGAGTTAGAGGCAGAGCAGCAGGAGAATAAGAAATATATAGAAAGTACCCATAGAGATGCAGGAGATGATGCAATAGGAGGGGATGCAAAATGTTACTGGACTAACCTGGTGTTGCACTGGCTGAGATTCCTGGATTAGAAGTAAGATCAAGGACTCTGGATAAAGACAAATGTCAAGCTGAAAGAGGGAGTGTGTTTTGGGAGTACGAGCATTTTGGGGGAGCCCTACCATTTTGGTGATTGCAAGCCCCATTTTGGCTTTAATCCACTTCATTAATTCTTTTAATTACTCATCTCATTGTCTCAATCTAGCTGCTTAATGCTCAGTTTCTAGGAACATGTAATTAATAAATTGTATCAAAGTAAGAGCAATATGATCCAGAGTATGCTGAGAAAGGGCGGGGTGACAAACCCATAGCTGGCCTTTTAAACGTCAACTCTAACAATACATTTCATATTGAAGTGTACTCCTGAATCCATGCTATTTATAAAGCAACACAGCAGCCCTGTAGTAGAATAGCAGCCAGCATACAGTGAGTGAATGATAGCATCATGCCATCTCTTGGGCTTAAGTAAGGCATCACAGAGATGCAGAAATCAATGAAGGATTACTAGTGGGAGGGATGGACTAATAATAATAAAAATATTTGGCACTTTTATTGCACATATTTTCAGTAAAATATAGCAGGTCTGGAAGGATGAAGGTATCGGAGCTCCTCAGTTATTGTCATCACAATAATAACCATCATTAGTGTTATCATATTTGCCCGTTACTTTGGGATATGCTCCTTTATTAGAGTTACTCTTCTGTGTGGGGAGGGGGTCTGTAATTCTATCAACGTTCTGCTTGTGTCACTTGTGTTCTCATATAGAGCTCTACTTCTCCCTGCTGCAAGTTCCCTCCTAATGGAGCTCTCTTGCAGAACCTAGGTTCCCCAGGGCTGGGTTCTTCCAGCCCCAAAATTGGACAAACACACACACACACATTAACAGAGTGTGTCTGAGAGGACCGGGTTAATCTGCACTCCCAAACTGACCCCTTATATGTCCCTGGACTTAGTAGGCTGGATCAAGCAGCACTTTCAAGCAGCCACCCTAATATGTCCCAGGTTCAGCACGTCCCTATCCCCACTTTCACGTTATACTTGTTCGGGTAGTAACCCACTTCATGAGCAAACCCCAAGGATTTTTGGGCACTGCAGGGATCTTTAGCTTAGGTATGAGGAGCGTTGCTGAAGAGAAAATGAGGAAGCCAAAAAACACCCACGGGGGAGAGGAGAGGGAGAGAGAGAGAGAGAGAGAGAGAAGCAACCAGTTTAACCATGAAAGTTATTTATTGCCAGGTAATAACCATAGGGGAGCCAAACACTCAAAACAGTTATAATATTAAATCTAACTTAAATTTGATTATAAAGTCAGGTTTAGAAGACTATAACTGATCGCACAAGTCAGGGTCAGGATGCTATACCGAGAGAGAGAGAGAGAGAGAGAGAGATGGGCTCTCATCACTCGGTGAAGCTTGAATCGATCAGGGTTCCCAGGTGGTGGTGGCAGCTGAGGGTCTGGAGTGCTAGAGACAAGCAGAGCCCCCAGCACAATCAGTTGGGAGAAGATGAAGTCCAATGGAACTGATGCAGATTTTGGATCCAGGCATCAGAACACTTAATTGAGCATGGGTAGGGTTTTTGTAGGGAAACAACAATGGTTCAAGCGAGAACACTAGATTTGTTTATGGGTGGACTGATGGCTCAAGGGAATATACTAGAGTTGTTTTGTTCTGGCTAGACAATAGGAACTGATCAGTGTTCCTTGGAGAGAGCTCACAATGCAGTTAGGGAGCTTCACTATTTTGGATATCAATAAAGGATTTATTATGAGAATTGGCCTGATAACTACTGAGTTGGGTGTGTGCAGATGTGGGTTCATTAATATCTGGAGCAGAGATCCCCCATCATGCAGTTCTCTTCTACTTTTCTTGTACCAGAGTTCCGTGTGGTTCTTGCCTTGGAATCTCTGTTCTCCATTCTGTATGCTAATGGAGATGCCTTCCTGTCCCATCTTCAATGCAAAAGAGGCTAGGGGAGTTTCCTTAATCCTGTCACCCTTGTCCCAGTGGTTTAGGTGTGTATCCCACTGCCTTTTCATTGCTTTTTATAAGTCTTTCTTCTGACTGATTTTGGTTCAAGCAGAGACTGGGGCACGGAGGGAGGGAAAAGTCTTTAATGAATCAGACAGGCTAGGTACTGTGCCTTGGTTCCCCAAGAACACGGAGCTGATAGGTAACATTAGCCAATATACTACAGAATAGTTACTAGAAAATTGTGAAGTATCATAAATAATTAACATTAAACTGCACTGAGAAAACCACATGCTGTGATGCATTATCCTTGTTTTTCTTACTGTCTTTGTTCACTAAGGGGCAGATTCTTCCAGCCCACTCTCCTCCCTGGGCATGGTTGTGCAGAACTTCTACAATTCCAATGCACAGGTTGAGAAGAGAAAGATTATGGAGAGCCACAGAGGCTCCCTACACCCAAACACATGTATGACATTTGGAAGCAAACCAAAGGCAGGACAGAAGGGAAGTAAAGGTATAACTGGCGGAGCTGCAAATTTGCATCTCTAACACTCTTTCCCTACATACAGCATAGGGTATAATAGCATTAAAGCTGCAGTAGTAGCCAGGGAGCTACTCTGCTGTTTCTCTATGGCTCAGGAGACAGGTTGCTGAGCAGTTCTGCAGGACAGAAGGAACCCTATCTCACTACTCAGGCTATCCACTGGGAACAGGATTTGGCCCCTATTCTCCAACTGGCAACATTTAGCAATTTGAAGTGCATCTCCCAACCATTAGTGTGAGTATCAACACATAAGGGTCAAGTCCTGCAGTCCTTACTATGGGTATGTCTACACTATGGGATTATTCCGATTTTATATAAACCGGTTTTGTAAAACAGATTGTATAAAGTCGAGTGCATGCAGCCACACTAAGCACATTAATTCGGCGGTGTGCGTCCATGTACCGAGGCTAGCGT
>NC_133776.1:32781643-32886697 GCF_003597395.2 Chelonoidis abingdonii
ACATTAACCCTAATCCGATATGGTAATACCAATTTCAGCACTACTCCTCTCGTCGGGGAGGAGTACAGAAACCGGTTTAAAGAACCCTTTATATCGATATAAAGGGCCTCGTTGTATGGACGGGTGCAGCGTTAAATCAGTTAAAAGCTGCTAAAATCGGTTTCAACGCGTAGTGTAGACCAGGCCTATGACTTGTCTTCAGGGAGAGTTTTCTTTACTATGGATTATGGGTCTGGAACCTATGTATGCACTTTCAGCATCTATTTGAAAGTGTGAATATTCAAAACCAGCAAGAACAGGTTACACAGAACCCTTCCCACATGTTGGCCAGGGCTTCCCTTCCATCCCTACAAACCCAATAAGGTTTATTGTGGCTGTTCTTTGTGCTCCTGAACTACTCTCACTATGAAGTTGAGTTAGCCACCCATGCATGTGTAGCACAGCCTTCCTTAGCCACACACTTTACAAGCAGAAAGTCCAGTTCTGCCACTCTAAATGTGGACAAGAAGTACTCTCCTCTGGGAGGAGTGAATTGGGCTCATTATTAGTTAGGGTGACAGAACTGGGTCCTAGAGCAAGAAAGCGCATACAAAGTCTACTGCCATTTTCAAAGACTTATAGCTCAGTCAAAACAAACTGAATTTCATCATAATATTTGTCCTGAGAGTAGGCTATTTCCCCATCACATTTCTACTCCCAGCCATTCTGATGAGCTATTCAAAAAAACCACTACAAGATTTTTAATTTTTTTAGATGGCAAAAAGTATATTTTTTCTAGTCTGCTTGCAGACATAATTAATTCAACCATTCTGATCAAACTTTAAAAAGAAAAAATAAACTTCAGGCACAGACCAAGCCTGGAAAAACTCAACTCAAAAGATGAAATGGTCAGAAACTTAAAAGCTCCCGAATGCAAGGGATTAGAATGAAAGCTATCATGCAACCTTAATTATTTCAGTCATTTCCACTCCCTTTATACTGTCTGTTTTTTCTAAGCTTGAACTAAAAAATGGACTTTAGGTGCAAGTGACATCTTGGAACATCCATGGTCCAAGAGACCCATGTTCACATTTTATTTGTGTCATAATAAAAATCTGTTATAAAGATATTACTGGCTCTAATTAGTGACACCAGATAAAAACTGAAAATTATGCAAGAATTCCTGTCTATCCAGTCTGAAAGGAACTCTGGGGAGGGTGTCCAGAGGCAAGTTATCCTGGTTCCTAAATTAAATCATTTTGTGTACTGATTTAATATGAAAGATGATAATCACTGCACTGTAAAATGACCTGTCAGGATATCTGTTTAAGGAGTTGATAGGGACATGACAAGTGATAAGAGCTCATTTGAAACAGTAACCAAATTATCAAAATGATGCATGTTTGTATGATTAAACATCAGCACAGATGTTTTCTCAGGAAAAAAAAACCCTACCTTCTACCTACCTAAGTATATTGCTTGCTGAGAAAGGTGTGTGGGATTCCCCTATGCCACACCAAGGAGGTGTGCACAGACAGACTGCTATCAGACTTTTGGAAAGGTACAAGTAGAGTATGACCCTGCATCCCTTAGCACCCACAACTCCTGTAGAAGTAACATCTCTGTGCAGTGCAAGATTGAGTCCTTAATCTCCTTTCAATTTTCAGTTTACACAGATTCAATCAGACTGTTATAAGTGATATTTTTGTGATGTATTAGCTAAATAAGTCCCCAGGAGGATAGTAAATTCATTATTCCTTTTGGGAGAATAACATAGAGCTGAGTTGTAGGTCTAACAATAATGGGACAATGGATCAGCAAGTATCACTCTCAGAAACTGTCTTAGAAGATAAGATACTCTGTTAGCTGTTTCCATTGTGCCCCTCACTCTTGTATATAAGGACCAGGCACAAATGTTTAGGTAGTACTAATAGGATAAAATATACCCCCCAGCAGAAGGACAGAACAAAACCTGTGCACCACTTTAAGTCCCATTTAAACTCTATTTTAAGGGTGTAAGAGGTGCACTGGCCTTCTCCACAGGAAAGACTTTCACCTATAACATCACAAAGAAAACTCTGAGAACTTTGTCTCTGTGTATCCAAATTACATTTTTTTTCCCTCACTTTTTCTTCTTCTCTCTTTCTTACTCTCCTCGTACGCACAGAATATGTCAGGATAGAATCTATACCGGGGTAGGCAACCTATTGCATACATGCCAAAAGTGGCACACGAGCTGATTTTCAGTGGCACTCACACTGCCTGGCCACCAGTCTGGGGGGCTCTGCATTTTAATTTCATTTTAAATGAAGCATCCTTAACATTTTAAAAACCTTATTTACTTTACATACTACAATAGTTTAGTTATATATTATAGACTTATAGAAAGAGACCTTCTAAAAACGTTAAAATGTATTACTGGCAAGTGAAACCTTAAATTAGAGTGAATAAATGAAGACTTGGCCCACCACTTCTGAAAGGTTGCCAACCCCTGATCTATACCCTAGAGGTTCAGCTGAAGAAAACCAGAAACCAAGAAGATAGCGTGAGCAGATAAAGACTTCCTTTAAAAGGGGATCAATGCTAGGTATGTCTACACTACGGGAATCTTTCCCGATTTTACATACAGTTTGTAAAACAGATTGAAAAGTCGATGCACGCGGCCAAACTAAGCATTATCGTGGACCGGTGCGTCCCATCAGTCAAGGCGAGCGTCAATTTTGGAGCATTGCATTTGTGGCTAGTATCCGTAGCTATCCATAGTTCCCCACGGTCTCCCCCGCCATTGGGAGAATTCTGGTGAGACTTAATGTACAATGGTGCAAAATCAGTGTCGATGGGTGATTCTGGGTAACTGTCATCACTCATCCCGCTCCTTCCTCTGTAAGCACAGCAGAACTACTCATTTCACCGCCTTTTTCCCTGGATGCCCGGCAGACACCAATAGCACCAACCATGGAGCCATTCGTTTTTTTTACTGTCACGTATGTCTATATGGATGTTGCTACAGAGGTGGTACCGCACGACAGCGCACATTCATGTTGCCTTTTGCAAGATAGCAGAGACGTTACAGTTGTTGCTGTAGGCTCCATGCCATTGTAAATTGGCGATGCGATGACCGGTTTATCATTTGTTTTGTACCATCTGCTGCTGTATGGGTGCCTCTGGCTGAGATCAGCAGGGGCACAAAGACCAAATGGAATGATCCCGAGTCATGCCTCTTTAAGATATCTAAAAATAGAGTCAGTCCCTGCCTGGAATATGTGCAAGTGTACTCGAAACCAGTGTACAGAGAACACAAGCCGCTCCGTGGTAGAATCGCAGAAATGAATGAGCTACATGCCATTTGCTTTATGGAGGGTGCCCCTGCACCAACCCAACCCATTGCTTCCCTGCTCCCCAACCTCCTGGCTATCCGTTGAGTGCCCATCATTTGTGTGATGAAGTAATAACGAATGCAGGAATAAGAAAGCACTGACTTTTTAGTGAGATAAAATGGGGGAGGGCACCTCGCAGCTGACATATAGTCCCCAGGCAGGACATTAAACGGTGCGGGGGAGAGAGCCAATCCAACTGCTATGATGGTCCAGTGGCAGAACTTAAACGGTGCAGAGGATGAGACCCAGCATCCTTCTGCCCTATGATAGTCCCGGCAGTATATGAATCTTTTTCTTTACGATGAATGGAGGGGGCCTTGATGGCAGCCTTCACCCCCAGTTGCTATATGAATGGCTTACCACACTTGTACCATTACTGAAGACCAGGATCATTCCTATTTTTACCTGGGCCCCCGGCAACCTCACCTGAGGCAGCCAGGAGCACTCATGGGCTGATGATGCCTACGAGCTCATCTATTGTACCATCTGCCACCGGGGAGGAGGGAGAGGGGAGAGGACTGCTGTTCTCTGACGCAGCATATGTTCTAGCAGCACATGCAGTAGACATAGCGGTGACATTGAAAAAGAGCAAGAAACAATTTTTTTCCCCTTTCTTTAAGGTGGAGGAGAGGGGTAAATTAACGACTATCCCCGAAGCAGCCTGGACAATGTGTTTGAACCTACAGGCATGTTGGAGCTCAGCCAGAATGCAAATACTTGTGGAGATGCTGGGACTGGTGGGATAGCTTGGATCCTCAGTACCACCCTCCTTACATGAGCGTCCATGTTGCACTTTGGCCTTTCTACACTTAGTCACAACATAAGCACTTCTTCGATCTGATCATGATGGAGATTTTTTCAAATGCTTGCATTTCATCTGCTGTAACGCGAGGCCTGTGATAGAAACGATTTGCCTATCTCATACAGCAGTCAGATCCGAGTATCTCCATAAAGGTCCTATGCTGGAGCTCTTTGTGGATTTTGGGACTCGACATCGCCACCGTGCTGATCAGAGCTACACGCTGGTAAACAGGAAATGAAATTCAAAGTTTGCGGGCTTTCCTGTCTACTCCTGCCCGTGCATCCGAGTTCAGATTGCTGTCCAGATGTCTACAATGGTGCACTGTGGGGATACCGCTGGAGGCCCAATACCATCGATTTGCGGCCACCCACTTAACCTAATCCGATAGGTAATACGATTTCAGCACTACTCTCTCGTCGGGGAGGAGTACAGAAACTGGTTTAAAGGCCTTTATATCGATATAAAAGGGCCTCGTTGTGTGGACGGGTGCAGCGTTAAATTTGGTTTAAACACATAGTGTAGACCAGCCCTCATGAAGATAATCAGAAAGCAGCATAAATTACTAATTAAGTGTTAAAACTGTAATAAAAGCCAGGAGGAGTTGAAGAACGGGTAGCCAAAAACTCCATAAGTAATAACAAAATGTTTTTAAGTACATCAGAGCAGAAAGCCTGCTAAACAACCAGTGGACCCCCAATGATCGAGATTCTAAATGGATTTTTGCTTCAGCCTTCACGGCTGAGGATGTTTGGGATGATTCCCATAACCTGAGCCAGCTTTTGTAAGTGACAAATCTGAGGAACTGTCCAGATTGAAGTGTCAGTTAGAGGGAGGTTTTTGGAATTAATTGATAAACTTAACATTAACAAGTCCCCAGGACCTGATGGCATTCACTCAAGAGTTCTAGAAAGAATTCAAATATGAGAGTTGTGGAACTATTAACTAGGTTTGTAACCAGTCCTTTAAATCGCCTCTGTACCTAATGACTGGAAGTTAGCTAATGTAACATCAATATTTAAAAAGGGCTCTAGAGGTGATCCCAGCCAATTACAGACCAGTAATCGTTACATCGATACCGGGCAAATTAGTCAAAACAATAGTAAAGAATTAAATTGTTAGACACCTAGAAGAACTAATTGTTCGACAAAAGTCAACATGGTTCTGTAAAGGGAAATCGTGTCTTACTAATCTATTAGAGTTCTTGAAGGGGTCAACAAAGCAATCTGACAGGGGATCCAGTGGACATAGTGTACTTAGATTTCCAGAAAGCCTTTGACAAGGTCCCTCACCAAAGGCTCTTACGCAAATTAAGTTGTCATAGGATAAAAGTGAAGTCCTTCTTGGATTGAGAATGGTTAAAAGACAGGAACAAAGGGTAGGAATTAATGGTAAATTTCAGAATGGAAGGGTAACTAGTGGTGTCCCAAGGGTCAGTCCTCGGACAATCCTATTCAGCTTATTCAGAGAAAGGGGTAAAAAGTTGAGGTGACAAAGTTTGCAGATGATGACTAAATTGCTCACGATAGTTAAGACCAAAGCAGACTGTGAAGAACTTCCCCTCAAAAGATCTCACAAAACTAAGTGATTGCGCAACAAAATGGCAAATGAATTTAATGTGGATAAATGTAAAGTAATGCACATTGGAAAATAACCCAACTACACATACAATGATGATGGGGGCTAGTTTACGCTAAACTAAGTCAGGAAAGTGATCTTGGAGTCATCGTGGATAGTTCTCTGAAGATGTCCATGCAGTGTGCAGAGGTGGTCAAAAAGCAAACAGGATGTTAGGAATCATTAAAAGGGGGTGAGAATAAGAAGGAGAAGTATTTATTCCCTTATATAATGGATGGTACACCACATCCTGATACCGCGTACAGATGTGTCTCCTCATCTCAAAAAAGAATATACTGGCACTAGAAAAGGTTCAGAGAAGAGCGATTAAATAGATAGGGTTTGGAACGGTCCCATAGGAGGAGGATAAAGAGGCAGGACTTTTCAGCTTGGAAAAGAGAGACTAAGGGCGATATGATAAAGGTAATATAAAATCATGAGTGATGTAGAGAAAGTAGATAGAAAAGTTATTTACTTATTCCCTAATACAAGCAATAGGTCACAAATGAAACTAATAGGCAGCAGTTTAAAACAAATAAAAGGAAGTTCTTCTTCACACAGCGCACAGTCAACTTGTGGAACTCCTTACTGAGGAGTTGTTGAAGGCTAAGACTATACAGCATTTAAAGAGACTGAGTGGAGGTTAAGTCCTTTTCTGGCTATTAGCCAGAATGGTAAGGAATGGTGTTTCCTAGACTTTGTTTGTCAGAGGGTGGACAAGATCGGAGCAGAGATTGATCACTTGAGGAAAACATCATCCTCTGGGCACCTGGCATTGGCCACTGTCGGTAGACAGGATACTGGACTAGACAGACCTTTGGTCTGACCCAGACCTGATGGCTCGTTATGTTTTTATGTTTTTTGTAGAGGTTGGTACAATTTGGAGGACAGGATTAGAATTCAAAAAGATTTTGACAAATCTGAGAATTGGTCTGAAACTAACAAGATGAATTCAATAAAACAAGTGTAAAATACAAAGAAAAAATCAAATCAACACACAAATGAGAAGAATAAGGCTAGGTGATAGTCACTCCTGAAAGGATCTGGGTTTATAGTGAATCACAGATTGAATGTGAGTCCAACAATGTGGGCAGCCGTGAAAAAGGCTAAGTATAATTCTGTGTGTATTAACAGAGTGGTAAGACACAGGAGGTAACTGTCCAGCTCATATTCGAGCTAGTGAGGCTACCAGCTGAGCACTGTATTCAATATTGGGTGCTATACTTTAGGAAAGATGACTAACTGGAGGGTGTCCAGAGGCACAGCACAAAATGATAAAGGGTTTAAGACAACACCCTGTCTACCTATGAGGAATGGTTAGAACAGGGTCAGCAACCTTTCAGAAGAGGTGTGCCAAGTTCATTATCTCACTCTAATTAAAGTCTCTGCGTAGCAATAATTCTAAACATTTTAGAAGGTCTCTTCTCTAAGCGCTATAATATATAACTAAACTATTGTTGTATGTAAAGTAAATAAGGTTTTTAAAATGTTTAAGAAGCTTCATTTAAAATTAAATTAAAATGCAGAACCCCAGACCAGTGGCCAGGACCCAGGCAGTGGGAGTGCCACTGAAAATCAGTTTGCGTGCCGCCTTTGGCATATGTGCCATAGGTTGCCTACCCCTGGGTTAAAACAATTGGGCATGTTGAGTTTGGAGAAAAGAAGACCCAGGAAGACCTGAAAACTATGGGAGGGACCTGACATATGTTAAGAGATTATATAAAAAGGACTATGACTATACATGATTATAATGTAGCAAATTTTGTTCTCTATGCATTACAATGTGATAAAGACATGATTTTAGAATGGTCTACAGTTGCCAAGTGTTCTTGAAAGATTTGTTTAAATCTTTGTGCAAACAAAAAGAGGAAACACGGGAGAAGAGCAAAGAACATCCCATCCATTTGATAACTACCTGAGCCTGCAGCCCCTTACCAAACTTTCTGTACTGTCTTATATTTACTATCTTTCAGCGTAGTTACATGCTTACAGAGCCTTTTTCTCTGTATCACTTTTTATATTCTGATTATGTAACTGTACCAATTACATAACTGAATGGTTGATAAATGTAGGATTTATCTAAGGATTAACACAGAGCCTCTGCTGTCAAGCCCACTGTAGATTCTTACTGTCAGCCAGCATGCAGAAAGCTGCTGTTCACATTACATACCGTAAGTACAGTAAATATACTCTTCCCAGGCACGTGGAATAAAGATTTCTCCGCAAGTCTTTTACATAGATTGGTGTCCTTTGCGTAGTACAATGTCACCAAAAGAAAACATGGTACATTGACATATTCATTGAAACATAGGGTGTAAAGATCAAACGAATTAAAGTTTAACCGGTTACCTCGCCTAGGGAAGGGGGAGGGAGGTTTCCACCAGGTCTTTGTTTTGTTTGGTCAGTGATTCCCGATTTTGGCATTGCTGACTCTTCTCTCCCAGTGGGCCCCTGCTGTCAGGGATTCTTACGCGTCTGATCTGATGCATTTACTGTGACTGTGCATTTATCACACTGAAATGTGTAAGGCTTTTTAACGTTCCGCTTCTGTCTGACAACACAATGGTGTGCCCCTCTCAAAGCACCTATTGTTGTGTATTTCTCCCCGAACAGCCAGCCCCTTCACCTCCCCTCCCCAAAGCGGCCGCTGTGTGAATTTCCTAGAAGGAGGCGAGAGGGAGCCGCACGAAGCTGCGGGCTGAGCGAGGGACAGAGCCCGTGATGACAGTGACATACAAACCACAGCACCGCGGAGAAGAGTGGAAAATTCATCCCCCGGCTGACAATGTATCGGGTGTTCAGAGAGGGGGGCGGGGTAGGCGCACTGCCCCAGGCCTTACAAATCAATGGCACCACCGCCCGAGCCGGCAGAGAGCGCCGCCTGCGCTCGCAGCGCATCAATCATTAACCGGCGCGGCTGGGGAGGCGGGCACAGAACAGGAGCCGGCATCCCGTTCTGCCGCGGGGGCGACTCGGGGCCCCAAGCCGGGCAGGGTCTCGGTCTCCTCCAGCGGCAGGGGCTGAATTACCGCCAGGCTGGGCTCCTCTGCAGGAGGAGCTGCCGCCGCGCGTCGGCTGGGGCGATGCTGCCACTGCTGCAATGAGTGATGCTGGCTGGGGGCGGAGGAGGAGAAGCACAAATCCACTGCAATTCCTCCTCCGGCGGCAGCGGGGAAAGCGGCTTTTCCTTCGCCGGATCACATCGCCAGCCCCGCTCCAGCTCCGGGGCCCCAAAGACGCCCTGTCCTGCCCCCACCGCCACCCGCGCAGAGGAGCAGCGCTGCGGCGGGCCGAGGGGGCTGGGGAGGGGGGCAGCATGCCTGGAGGCCGGACAGCAAAGGACCAGGCGCCTCCCCCTCCTCCCTCTGCCCCCCTGCTGCGCTGGGACGAGGTGCCCGATGACTTCGTGGAGTGCTTCATCCTGTCGGGCTACCGGCGGCTGCACTGCAGCGCCCAGGAGTGCCTGGCCTCGGTGCTGCAGCCCACCAACGAGACGCTCAACTTCTGGACCCACTTCATCCCCCTGCTGCTCTTCCTGAGCAAGTTCTGCCGGCTCTTCTTCCTGAGCGGGGCCGGCGAGCTGCCCTTCCACCACCCGCTCCTGCTGCCCCTCTGGTGCTACGCCTCGGGCGTCCTGCTCACGTTTGCCATGAGCTGCACGGCCCATGTGTTCAGCTGCCTCTCGCTGCGCCTGCGCGCTGCCTTCTTCTACCTGGACTACGCCTCCATCAGCTACTACGGCTTCGCCAGCACCGTGGCTTATTCCTACTACCTGCTGCCCGGCCTGCGCCTGCTGGACGCGCGGGCCATGAGCCGCTATCTGCAGCAGCGTCTGGGCTGGCAGCTGGACTGCAGCCTCCCCATTGCCCTCTACAGCGCCCTGGTGCTGCCGGTGGCCTTCGTGCTGGCCGTCACCTGCACCGTGGCGTGCTGCAAGAGCCGCTCCGAGTGGTGCGCCTACCCCTTCGCCATCCGGACCTTCGTCTTCGCCATGCCCCTCAGCATGGCCTGCCCCATCATGCTGGAGAGCTTCCTCTTCGATCTGCGCGGGCAGAACCCCACCCTCTTCCTCTACTTCTACAGGCGCTACTTCTGGCTCCTGGTGGCCGCCTTCTTCAACATCAGCAAGATCCCCGAGAGGATCCAGCCAGGGTTGTTTGACATCATCGGGCACAGCCACCAACTCTTCCACATCTTCACCTTCCTCAGCATCTATGACCAGATGTACTATCTAGAAGAAGGGCTGCTGCAGTTCCTCAAATCCCCACCTGCCTCCCCTACCTTCCTAGGCACCATCGGATATATGCTGCTCTTAATGCTTTGCCTGGGAATGGTCATAAGGAAATTTTTGAACGTTGCAGATCTCTGCAAACAGGACTAGCCGGCCAGGTATATTTATTCCTATTGTGATTCCTGTTCCTATTCTTTTTAGAGGATGCTGCAAAATTTAAGTTAAAGGTACAAAGGAAAGTGGTTGTTTCCTCTTGTCAATCACTGAACTGCTGGAATACTACTATTAATTTTAAAACTACTAGGTTCCCAAGGGAAGAAATCAAGCACTATTGTTCATAACTATTCCTACATTGTTGTTT
This sequence comes from Chelonoidis abingdonii, assembly GCF_003597395.2. Lineage (NCBI taxonomy): Eukaryota > Metazoa > Chordata > Testudines > Testudinidae > Chelonoidis > Chelonoidis abingdonii. The sequence goes on from NC_133776.1 coordinate 32,792,008, forward strand.
AGGATACAAAGTGAAACCAGTTAGCACTACTGTTTAATCTGTTAGAAAAAAGAATGCATGAACTGTGAAGGCCCCTTTACTAACTCCAGACTGTTGAGGAGATTGTTTAGGACACAAGGTGAAACCATTTAGCACTACTGTTTAATCTGTTAGAAAAAAGAATGCATGAACTGTGAAGGCCCCTTTACTAACTCCAGACTGTTGAGGAGATTGTTTAGGACACAAGGTGAAACCATTTAGCACTACTGTTTAATCTGTTAGAAAAAAGAATGCATGAACTGTGAAGGCCCCTTTACTAACTCCAGACTGTTGAGGAGATTATTTAAATCAGCAATATATGCACCCGCACCAGGATTATACACACAGATTTTTAATCAAGTCCTGTGTGGAATTCCCTAGCAGATTATGCACTGAAGTTCTTCTTCTTCTGTGCTACTGTAATAGCCCTTTGAGGTCACAGGCAGTGGAACTGGATTTTAAATGCAAACAACCTGACTGCTGTCCATAGTCCCTCCCCCCCACCTCCAGTGTTGTGTTATAGCTGTTGTGGCAACTAAGCTACAGTTGAGATTTTAGAGAGAAAGATAAAAACTATTAGGGAGCTATAATTTGATCAAGGGATTTTGTTCATATTCTGTGACTGAAGCTTGAATGGTTGGTATAGTCATTCCAAGGCAAAACAGAAATACAGAGCCAGATTCTTAGCTGGTGTAAATTGTTACAGTGCCACTCAAACTATTGGACCAGCAGAGGATCAAGCCCAAAGAACCAAAACCTAATTCCCTACTCACACAAAGCTCCCATTGACTTCAATAGAAGGTTTGTGAGCAGAGAACATGATTTCACCCAAAGGCCCTAATCCAACATCTGATTTATTTTTTAAAGTTATGAAGTGTATTGACCTGATTTCTGCTTCCCCTCTTCTTCTGCTCTTTAGTTACTTGGGGCCAGATTCTGTTACCCTTAGATTACTGTAGAATAAGATACTACTGAATATACATAGGAACTACTGAACGACTTATAGGAGGCAGAATCTGGCTCTAGATAAGTACTCAGTTTTATATTTTGACATCCTTCCCCTGCTGCTTCATAATTCCATTTACCTCTGTGACAGATGGACATTTTAAAGCCCTACCTAAGTGGCTGTGCTGTGGATGTTTCATAGGACAGAAGTTTTAGTGGGGTTACTCTTCCAGTTTACAGGTTAGCAACACCATACACATGAACAGATTTTTTAAAAAATACAAATTTGCAGTGTCTTTGCACAGTAACCTAGGTATTATCAGCAAAGAGATGACTTAATTATTAACAACATACTACTGATACTAATAAAGATTTTGTAGATTATAAATGGACTGGGTTTTTAACAGAAATATTTTAAAGTTATATGAATGGACAAACAACAAGCATGCAATAATATAATACAAGGAAATTACGGTCAAAGTTCAGGTGGCAAACTACTTGTTATGCTCCATTTTCAAAATGTATGATGTTGCTCCTTACTGGAACTCTAGTCTTATATTGCACAATAACTTAACTATTTTTTTATGCAGGGCAGATTCATCTCTACCTGTGGAAATACGTTTCTGCCTATAAATTTGTTTTCAGATATGATGCATCAAGCCTCAATTAAGTATTTGGGGCCCAATCTTGCAGTTCTGATTTAGGAAAAAAACTCCCATTGTCATCAATGGGTGTTGTGGTTGAATAGGGATTGCAGGATCAGGCCCTTAATTTGAGGTTGGAGTCTTCACACAAACATGATTTTGAAGGCTGAATGCATCAGTGACTGTAATATATAGAGGAAGCTCCTGTGATGGTTCTCAAGGTATCTAGGACAGAGTCATCTTGTTATCCTCCTGCCTCCAGAGAGAGGGAAACTTGCTTGTGCTTAACTAGGTGCCAGCTCCTTGACACTACCAGCCTGTTAGCCACACAAGCACTTTCTTCTGGGCAATCCCAGCCCTTACTTTAACTTGCAGGTTAACAATAGGTGCAGCCCAGTCCCCAAACCCTTTGAAGTGTTCTCTTGTCCAACCACTTATCCACTAAACTCTCACAGAAATACCAGGTCTTCTGTCCCAAAGAGAACAGTGTACACACCAGTTTATATGATTCAACACAGGATCAACACCTTGCTTAATACCACAGCACTGAGACATATTTATAGTGAAAAACAACTATAAGTTTATTATCAAAGATTCAAGAGATAGTGAGTAAGGGTAATGGAAACACAAAGGTTACATATAAAACAAAATCATAACACTTTCTAGAGACTAAACTCAACTACTGTGTTAGCCTCCTTGTCAAATGAAGTTTCTGACCCAAAGCCTTTTTCAACATCTTCAATGAAGGCTGGTTGTGGTCCCATTTTCATTAATGTAAACACACTGCCCATTTACTTCCTAAATGCAGGATGGTGGGGTACGTACACTGTTCCCCAAATACGATCCATCAAACCTTTGAAGTATATCTGAAGATTAGTTTCTCTTCCCCCTGCTGTGTTTCTGTTAGTTTCTTCCTGAAATCCTTATAATCCATCTGCATTCATCTTAGATAGGTGATGGAAGACCCACTGTGAATGAGACCATACTTGATTTACATTTCAACAGAGAATACGTAAATAAATATCCCTTGTCTGATAGGAAACCTGTATCAACCCCTGCTGTGATACAGACTCTAAGAACATATTTTCAGTATACATGCAGAACTGCTTACATAGTATTTGTACATACATTTCACAACAATGACAATGAGTAGTGTGACCCAGCTTTTCGTTTAAGACCTCACGTAACATTCTTTGGTGAACCAGAATGTACATACCAGAATCAGGATAATATTGTAAACCCCGCGCCCACCTTGCCAGTTGGCATTGAGGAGGTCTTGGGTCACTCCAAACACCACCACTCTCATAACACGAGGAGATTTTCAAAGACACAAAAAGCCTTTAGATGCTCCACTTCCACTGAAAGTCAATGGAAGTGGAGCATTTAAACTCCTATTTATGCCTTTGCACATATTCCCCAGAATGCTTATCACTAGGGTCCTTTATGCCTGAGCAGAAGCAGGTGTTTCCAGTGTGACTATCATTAAGAACCCTTGGTCCAATGACTTCTCCCACTCTTTTCAGATAGGACTCAGTTGGCAGTCTTTGTGCACCCAAAATTTTCACTGAGTTCAGAGAGAGTTTCAGTCTGGCAAAGAAAATTATGCCTCTCTTGAGTAAGGGCTGCTTGAATCCATAGATAAATTCTCCTCTTCACTGCCTACTTCTGGGGTTGTTTAAGGCAGAGAATGCATCCTTCCCTATTCCATAACATTAATCTGGTGATTATTGAGGCATGTTGGGGCCCAATGAGATGGATGACCCAAGACCTGGATAATAGAAGGAAAAGGTGGCCCACTTCACCTTCTTTCCCTACATAATTTTTACAGTATTGTAATTTTGGTTTTATCAAGCTACAGTATTTAATAGGATATGGCCCAACACAAATATATCGCATTCATTCTTTTTCAGCGATGGGGCTGCTAACACATGACTTGTGGAAGAGCCACTTGTGGAGTCATGAAGCATGTGACTAAACTGTGTAAATCTGTGGCTCCCAAATGTGATCCATGAGTATTTATTGATGGTCTGTAGCGAGCAGGCTGGTCCCATGTGCCTGTCTCCTCATTTCCAGCTGCTAAACTGAAGTAAAAGATGCTAAAACTACATTAAACACTTTCCTGATATTACTTACCCATGTAAATGATTATATTTGCCCCAGTGGTGTTACTCAATTGCCAGTAATATAGGAGGTGGTCTGCACAGTAGTCAGTAGGAGGGGAGATTGTCTCAAGGACCAATCTCTCTATTAAGATGTGGTTCACACTGAAAAGTTTTGAAAATCCTTTAGATAAACATAGGGGCAGCTCTCTATATTTTGCTGCCCCAAGCATAGCAGTCAGGCAGCTTTCGGTGGCATGCCTGTGAGAGGTCCACTGGTAATGCGGATTGGGCAGCATGCCTGCGGGAGGTCTGCCGGTCCCGCATCTTCGGCGTACCCGCCGCCGAATTGCCGCCGAAACTGCGGGACCGGTGGACCTCCCACAGGCATGCTGCCGAAGGCAGCCTGACGGCCATCCTCACAGCAACCAGCAGGCCGCCCCCCTGCGGCTTGCCACCCCAGGTACGTGCTTGGTTCCTGGAGCCATTCCTGGATAAACAAATACAGAGTCAGCTCCTGCAGCTGCACCATGTTCCAAACTCCCTGACTTCCAAGGGAGTTCTGAGTGTGGAGCCACTGCAGGATCTGACCCATGACACTGTTCGAACATCTACATATATTATGCACATATACATTGAGTTTGAAATTAATGTGTTAAAAATAAAGTTAGTGTTTCAGGTGGGATGCACCCATGTTAAAAGAAGGCATTTTTAGTGGTTTTAGATGGCTCACCCAAGCTTCAAAATAAATTATTTCTTTTAAAGATTTTTTAAAGAGATGACATTAGAGCATCCAACCAGCAATTAAGAAATGTAGGAGAAATCAGGAAGGCCAGGAAGAACAGCTCTCAGTGCTAAGAGACAGCTCAGAAACAGCTGAGAGTAGAAGCCAAATGTAGAGAACTTCTTTAAACCGTATTACATAATGAGTTTTATTTGTGCTTGTCAGTAACAATGTAGAGGGCATCTTGAGAAGCAATGTCAGAAAGGCCATGGCTAACTTGTAAAAATACATTTGATATTTGCAGTGAGGCCACATGAGACCATCTATATATATCCCAATTACAGACAACAGTATATGGGGTTGGATTATCTATAGTTGCAAGTATAACTGGAATCTTATTTCCATTCATAAATGGTGGCTGTAAAACCGACCTGATTTACAGATTAGTGCTCAATAAGGTACCACTAGGTAATATTCAGGACATTGCTTCATTCTGAACATTTGTATTTTAGCAAAGTTTTGAGGTGTATTTAACATCTAAACCCATCTGTAGAATGATTTATGAATGCTGATTGCAAGTGCAGCTTTCTGATTTACTGTATTGTCAATGCACTGGATGTATGAAAGGGTGAATGAGTACAGGTAGGTCTGCCTAGGTTTCCAGAATTGTAATTAATATTTTTTGTTTTAAATGTAGATTAATATTAAATGCTTACAATGATAATTGCCACATTTCTCTGCAGAGTTTCTAGGGAGCTGGTACTTGAATGTCTATATTTATTTGTTGAAGGGAACATATGTGAATAACACAATCTGATATATCTGATGGCCAGTTTTTAATGAATATGAGTTGGGGAGGCCAGAAGTGGGACAAGCCACCCTCAGTTATGGGACCCATTTCTGCTCTCATTGAAGTGAATGGCAAAACTCCTATTGGCTTAAGTTGGGTTTGGAACCATTCCTTGACTTGCAAGCATACCGAAGAGAATTCAGTGCATCCACAGTCATGTCCAGAGCTTAGACAGCAGGTCTGCTCTCTAATAGCTATGAGCTTAAGGGGTATTTAAGGGGACAGATCTTGCAGGGCATTTTATAGGCACCTGCCAGAAAATGCACACCTAGCATAGAGAGCAGAGAGTAAAATATTTCTGCTCCAATCCTGAAAAGCGGGTACTTAGACCTTCTGTGAAAGGAATCATGGAGGGATGGGGTCTAGGGTTCAGAAATGTGACCTGTGCTTTCTATTTACTTTTCCTTTCTTGGCCCAGCAATGGTCTTCATCCTTACACACTTGTGCAGGTGTGCACAGACCACGTGTGGGGCTGCTGCTGCACAGAATGTTGGTTCATGACATTATTTTGTAATGAATGTGTGCCCAGAACTGTAGCCTATTTATTGACATGCCATTGAGGAATGACAAGCTTCCCAACTACATGTAGCATGTGAACTAGAGTAGAAATTACTCCTGTGAGTTACGCAGCTGGCCTGTAGAAACTGTCCTATAGTGCTATGGCAATACTGGAATTTTTCACGTGGGAAGCTTGGTGTATCCATTTGAATGTTAGAATCTAGAATGTCAAGCCAGCTCACAGCTGTTTCACAGCAAGGCTAGCGTCTGAGCTCTGGAAACAAGGTGAAAGGGTATGGATGCACACAGTTCTAATCTGCATGCCAGGGGAGAGATTTGGCAGTTAGAACTAGAATCATTATTATGTTTTCTCATGTGAGAGTTGATTTGTTTAAAGTTTCCTGCTCATTGTGTCTGTGCTGAATTCAGCCTCATTTATCATGTTTATGTCAACAGTACCCAATGAAAGTGTGAGTCTGACAGTTTGCTTTATTTTTATGTATAAATTCCATTGCAGTACAATATTCCAGGCAGTGCAATTGTAAGGAATTATTGCACTTCATGACTGGTTAAAGTCATTGGGTTGACATCCACATGCCTTATAGCACCATATAATGCATAGAGTAAGAACCCAGATATCCACAGCATGTCTTATTGCCCATAACAGTCAACATGATCAAGTGGTCTGAACAGAGGCCTAAGAACCAGGAGCTCCTGCCTTCTGACCCTAACTCTGCCACTACATGGTCTGTGAAGTTATTTAAACTTTCTGGGGCAAATTCATGTAATTCAGTGGAAACACATCAGGGATGAATTTGGCCCTCTCAGTTTCCCCATCTGTAAAATGGGAATAATAAACCTTACCTACCTCACAGGAGTGTTCTGAGGATTAGCTAACGTTTGTAAAATGCTTAATAAAATGCAAAGAACTTTGTAGGTGCTAAGTAATATTCATTGACCTTCAGCACAAGAAATGTCATATTCGAACGGGCTTGTAATCGCCCTGAGAAAGGACAATGGCTCTTTCTAAAATCAGGAACTTCTGGACAAACAAGTGGACAGTGTACCCTATCTGTACTCCTCATAGTCCTACCTCTAGAAGAGCCTGATTCTGCTGTCTTTGAGATCAATGGCAGAACTCCCAGTGACTTCAGTGGGGGTCTCAGAAGGCCTCAAATGAACAGTACACCTTTTTACAAGCCAACTACATGCAAAGGAGTCAGTGGAGAAGCAGGGAGGAAAGCAAAAGAGGTTTGCCTTTCTTTCATAAATGCTGCCTAGTGATTCATTTGTACAGAGCAGCCATTTAACACTCATCAGTCCTGGTTGTTCATTTGGGGCTTGATCTTATTCCCAATTATTGTGATGACAATGGTAAAAGATTTCCATTGGTGTAAATGGGAGTAGGATCTGGCCTCAAATGCCCTCATGGCCTTTGTGCTCCACTAACTCTTATCTCAGTAATAAAGACCTGCTGCGCCAGTTTCATTAAGTAAGTAGAGTAAACTTTGTTTATTTTTTGCTTCTGTCTAACATACATATACCCCAATGACTTCAGCCAACTCAGGCCTTGCCCTGTACATTCATCAAAACTGAACGTAACGCATCTGATCCTTCTCTTCATCCATTTTGCCCTTCTTTCTAGAAATCCTCTATGAATCATTGCTACAAGGAGCACAACTGCATAACTTTTAAGGCACAATTTAAAGCTAAGGGTATGAAATATGGGGCACCATTCTTTATATACTCAGGTGAGATGTAAGAAGATAAGAAGGTTTTACATGGATCAAAAAATACAGACCTCCTTTCAATATATTTATTTCTGTTGGAGCAGAAAAGCTACATTATTTCTTCCCTTCACAGTTTGCTAAAGTAGGGCCTACTCTGCTCCACTGAAATCAATGGCAATTTAGCAATTGACTCAAATGAGAGCAAGTTTATGCCCATAATTATTTAAGAGGAAAGACCACCAGTAGACTTCCAGTTCTCTGGGAGCTTCTTCATGGCTGGCTATATGCAAATCTTAAGGAGCCTCCTATTGAGCATTCCTGCTGCAGGTGAATGCCTTAAGGCTTGCAGTTGCAAATGGGAGTCAATACTATGGAGAGGCATAAAGAAAATATAGCAACAGTTGCATCTTTTTATCAGCTATTGATTCAAGCACATTTCGGTATATTTTGTTTAAGGGCCTCTGCATGCAACTGAATAAAACAGTATGATTCTTCGTTTCAATTTGATTGTGTTTGTTTTTTGAGGAATTTGCTGTCTGTAAAGTCTTGGATGCTGACTACTGCATAATTACTATGCACTTTTAGCAAAAAAAAGTGTAAGCTATAAATAAAGTTGTTTCTGAACTCCTTGTAGAAAGGGATGTGTGTGGTTTGTTCATTTCTTTCTCTAAGCTAGCGTGGGCCACTGGGAACAGAAATGCACTAGATACATCCATTTAGATAAGCTAGATGCATTCAAGTTGGCAGGGCCTGATGAAATTTACCCTAGCATACTTAAAGAACTAGCCGAAGCAATCTCAGACCTGTTAGCCATTATATTTTGAGAACTCATAGAGCACAAGTGAGGTACCAGAGGACTGGAGAAGGGCAAACAGAATCTATCTTTTAAAAGGGAAACAAAGAGGACCCAGGAAATTATAGACCACTCAGCCTAACCTCAATTCCTGGAAAGATACTGGAACAAATTATCAAACAATCAATTTATAAGCACCTAGGGTTATAGGGTAATAGCCAACATGGATTTGTCAAGAACAAATCATGCCAAATCAAACTAATTTCCTTCTTTGATAGGGTTACAGGCTTCGTAGCTGGAGAGGGAGCTGTATGTGTGATATATTTTGAGTCTAATAGGGCTTTAGACACAGTCCCACAGATATTCTCATAAACAAACTAGGGAAATGTGGTCTAGATTAAATTACTCATAAGATATTTGCATAGCAAGTTGAAAGACTATACTCAATGAGTAGTTATCAATGGTTGGCTATGCAAACTGGGAGGATATATATAGTGGGATCCCACAAGGGTCTGTCCTGGGTCCAATACTACTCAATATTTTTATTAATGATTTGGATAATGGAGTGAAGAGTATGCTTATAAAATTTGCAGATGACACCAAACTTGGAGGGATTGCAAGCACTTGGAGAACAGGATTACAATTCAAAAAGGACCTTGATAAATTGAAGAATTGGTCGGAAATCAACAAGATGAAATTTAATAAATGCAAGTGCAAAGCCTTACACTTATGGAGAAAAAAAAATCAAATGCACAAATACAAAATGGGGAATTAGTACTACTGCAGAGAAGGATCTGGGGGTTTATAACAGATCATGAAAAGGACCCAACAAGATGCAGATAAAAAAAAATGCTATTAGCATTCTGGAGTGTATTAACAACAGAAAATGATAAAAGGTTTAGAAAACCTGACCTATGAGGAAAGATTAAAAAAACTGGGCATCTTTAGTATTTGAGAAAAGAAGACCGAGGGAGTCCTGATAATCTTCAAATATATTAAGGGCAGTTATAAAGAAGATGATAATTAATTCTTCTCCATGTGCTTTTTTACTTTTCTGAGAACTATGGTAGTCAATCCATGTTACAGAGAACCCCATCTTAAAACTGCTAGCAACAACTGTACTTAAAGGATTGTAGCTAGCACAGTTCTGACTGTAGTATAAACAGAGTTATTTAATACAGCCAAAATGTTGGTGGTTCAACTAAACAAATTGATTTAATCGTTTAAGTTAAAAGATATTAAGAAATGTTGTTGGGTGAAAGAGTTTTATATTTAAATGAATGCCATTTGAGAGAGGAAGCTGTCAGCTTTCTAATAAAGTCTGATTTATGGCACAATCCAATATTCCATATGTATGGATTTGGCATTTGGCAGATTACCTTTCTTCAAAAGCTGTATTAAAGGCTTTTCTGTTTTCATCAACACACAGTAGCTTTCTCAGTCACACCTACTGTAAAGCATCCTGTTCTGTATTAAATAAAATGCAATTGTTTCCCTTTGCAATCGGTTTAAAAATCAATGGCTCTTTCCAAATACAAAAGTGATTACCTGAATTTAGACCATCTTTTAGAAATTCCATGAACATCTAGTTCATGTATTTTCACTTGTATGTATGTTCATCTATATGCATTTACATAGATTTTTAGTCCTTGGTTGTTTTATCTTGGTTTCTCTGGATTTTTTCACTTCTCTCAAGTTTTCTTCCACTTGTTCACTGAATATTTAATTTTATGGAACTTCTACAAATCTGAACAAATTGAAGATTCTAAGATGAACACTGTCAGCACCCAGGAAATTGCAATGAAACATATCCCACTCAGCAATATTTCTCTTAGAATGTCAGGTGAATATTCCAAGAAATTCTCCTTTTGGATATACTAATGAAAAAATAGACCTGAACACAAAAGCACTGAGATATAATATTCACATGAAAAGATAATTCTAATTGGTGGACAAATGTAGCATCTGTGTTGATTTCTGATATAACTGCAGTGGTTAGAACTCATTAGGTAACTATATAAAGCAAGGTAACAATCCAAGTCATAAATACCCTGATTCAACAAGATACTTAAGCATGTGCTTAACTAAGCACATAAGTCATTTCACTGAAGACACCAGAACTACTTGTCTTAAAGTTAGGCATTTGCTTAAATACCTTGTTGAATCAGGACCAAAAGCAATAACACTTGAAATGTAGTTGCATTAGATATCTGCTTTCAGCCTTGTACCTCAAAATGCACCGGAAATGTATTGTCATCCAAGATAATTGCATACACTGCCTTGTGTTAAAGATCACAGAGTTCATGGCCCTGACAGAAACCCTGTTTTAGTCAAATGGAGGCTTTCCATTAACTTAAATGGACATTGGAATCGGCCCAGTCTTCAAATATTAACCTAAGTATGTATCTACTTTGCTTTTTGTATGTAAAGGGCACCATCAGATACAAGCTGGGAACTTTTTGTTGAGCTTTGTGGGAGTTCTCAGGATACATGTATGCTGTAGGTGGGAGCAAGCCTCCCTGCCCATACAGACAGTCTCACACAACAAGGCTGGAGCTAGCAAGCTGAAAATAGCAGTGTGGACACAATGGCTGGAGCTGGAGAGCCTGAGCACCAGCCTGTGCCACAGTGTCCACACTGCTATTTTTAGCATGCTCAAAAGAGTCTGTCTAGGCTGGGAGATTCACTCCCAGCTGCAGTGAAGACATACCCTTAGAGAGTTCTACAAAACATCTTTAGATCTCCCATTGCAAAGCCTGGCATTTGTGTAATTTCACCCTCTGAAAGATGGCAAGGATTTAAAATATTTAACTATAGCAAAAAATTCCACTGCCACCTAGCAAATAGTCAATGAAGGACTAAGATATCTGAAGGCTGTATTCCACAGCTGTCATTTAGGGCCCTTCCCATTGACTCCAGTGGACTTTGGATCAGGCTCTTGGACATAATATTTGACTTTTAAAGTAAGAAAAGAAAAAAAACCTCTCAAGGTACTTCAGCTTAACTGTCATCAGGATGGGAACGAAATACAGTCATTTGTTTGGTGACTAGTTTACTGGCATTTGATATCTCACCACTACGTTGTAACCATTAGCTGATTCCTCATTGTCTTGATATCAAACAGGGAATATAAAAGTCATCTTTTTTAACCCTTTGATACCAATTCTCTTACAAACAGCCTTAGGAGTTACCTACAGGCATACTGTCCAGGAGAGGAAAGGACATTTGTACAGAATTTTAAACTTCAGATTATATGTTCTAGGTATGGTCCTGGAACAATGTGTGGTTAGTCAAATTTGTATATACAGAGAAGCCTTGGGGGAGGGGGTTACTCCCCCCACCCCAAAAGTCATTGTGATGCCCTAAGGACTTAGTCCTGTCCTTGGTGGCAGCAGCTAGCATTGCAGTCTGGAGCAGGTAAACTAGCAGATGCATCCTCTGCAACAGGAATCCTTCTAGCACAAGGCAGGATGTTTTTTTTTAATTTATTTACAGCAAACTCAGGAGTGAGGACTGATAACAGCATACATGCTAGCTGGAGATACCCCTTCCACTGGACCCAGCCCTTTGGGAAAGGTGTGTGTACTGCAGGAGAGTGGCATCTTGGGGTTAGTCCTGTCTATGGAGCAGGTTTAGTTAATTTGGCCTCCCTGCACCATCTTTGGAGGATTTGGCCCAAAGGCTCAAGAGATATGCCAGATACCTACTAATCAGTCTACTAACAAAGACAGGTCAGAACACCATGCACCTCCTGGCTGCTGGAATGGCAGGCGCCCCACTATCTTTCCTCATTCTCCTGCCCTGCCCTCTCCTCTCCTCTCCCCGCTCCCCCTTTTGGTTGCTGGGGGGGAACGTCTACTTTTTGCCCTTTCTTAACTGCTGTTCTGGGGGCTGGGGCAAAACCAGAGCCCAACTTCTCCCAGTAGGAGAGTATTTGTTTTCCACTATCTTTGCCCAAAGCCCTATGTGTTCCATGGTTCTGGGACCACAGTATCCAAACTGATACAGAACTGTATTGCAGAATCTCAGCTTTCACTGTAAAAAAAAAAAAATTCTGCGTCTAGCCCTTGTGTACATGAAGGAACTCTGGAAATGTGAATCAAAACAGCACTGACGGAAGCGTACAGGAAAATCAGGGAGTGGCCCACAAGTCAATGTTACAGCTTGCTTTGTCTAATGTACCAGCAGGCATTCCCCTAGCGTTGGGGCAGATTGCCTTCTCATAGGCCTCAATTCAGCAAAGCACTTAAGTACATGCTTAAAGTCAAACAAGTGCTTAACTGTATCCTTATTCAGCAATATGGATGAATGTAAGTTTCTCTTTTGGAGTAACCCAGTATGCATTTTATGTCAGGGTCAGTCAGTTATGAACACAAGAATCCTGTAATGCCAGATGTGCCATTGGATCTGTTCAAAAGTTAATCTGATCTAATGAAATATTCATGCTTTAGCTAGAGATCATATTGATTCCTTTTAAGATTAAATGCACATGTCAAGGACTACATTTTACATTAAGAGAATATTTTTATCCTAGTTGTTGGAGCATATATAGTATATTTTATTCAACTGTAAATATTCGTATTTTAACTTCAGTGTGCTATAGCCTTAACTTTATTTTAACTTAGTTCTGGTGTGTACAGTATTATACAAAGTAAATTCCAATTAAGTTTTCTGATTTTCATGAAAAGGAAATTTATAATTAAATGCAGAAGTACAACAATCCCATTTAAATGCAAGATTCAGGTTGCACAATTAAAATCACAAAAACTAGAAAAGGTTAGGCACTCAACAGCAACCTCAGTGCAGCTGCATTGCTCATCCTGTGAGTGTTATGGCATACATCTACTGACATGATTAGTTGTAACATGTAAAGCTACACATTTAACAGTGAATAGAAAATAGCACATGGAAGTGTTGCTGTTTTGGATTCCCTAGTTTTATTGAGAAGAAGGTTGAATTACTTGGACGGCAAACTCTTTGGGGCAGGGGCTGTTTTTAATGTGCTTGTACAGAGCCCTATATAATGGGGCCCTAGATGCTGCCATCATACAAACAGGACACAATGTCTTAAATTTATTTTTGTAAAAGGCCCATTCAGTGCACAAGAAACACATATAGTACTGCAGGCTGGGAAGGTGTTGCATTGTTCAGCTATATACAAACCCGAAATGGGGAGGGGGGGGGAATAAGTATAGGGTGGAGCATAGCTCAAACCCATAATACTCTGTGTAACCCAGTTAATCCCTTCATGATCACTATACTACATCCCTCTACTCTTAATTTACAGCCTGGATGTAGTCTAACCACAGAGGAATGGTTCAAGTAATATGGGAGGTTATTGTTAGAAAAATTAATACACCAATTATGTATCCAGCAAAACAGACAGAGGACAAACAGACTTAGATATTCAGTTACTACATTCAATAGTCAAAGTACATTCACCTGCAAAAAACAAAGACCGTACACCTGTCCAATTTTTTGAATATTAATAGTTGCTAGACATGCCTGATCTGTTTAATGTGTAATCAGAGATTTCACTCAGTTTAATGAAGGCACTAGAAATGTTACTCACTCTGTAATATAGTAATACTCTATTAAATAGAAAGGTCTGATGACTATACTCCTGTATGTCTCTTTAAACAAAAGCTCACTGCTGTAATGGTTGTTTTGTTTTATATTTACATGGCAAGGATATTAAACCTAAATAAATAAATAAATAGGAAAACATATTCTCTCCCCACCTGGCCCTGCAAATTCTATTCTTCCTTTTTAGAAAGTACATACTGCTTCCTGTGTGTCTTCCTCCCCCTCAAGGTAAAAAGCCCTTTGCTTTATTCCTTTTTCTCTGGTCTTTTGGGGTCTACCCTCCAGGGCTTGAGACAATGTTTGATAGCCAGCAAATGCAAAGATGACAAATTGTCCAATCATTTTATGACACTGGGCCATTTTAAATTTACGCACAGATGCAAAATGAGCACTTCCACAGTAGAAACAGCTGTCAGGAGCCTGAGTCCCTTATTTTACTGAGTCAGTTTCATTGGCCCTGCCTTCTCAGTGCACATCATCTTGTCAATTTTTCACTGCTGTTTCCATCGCTGTTGCTAATTCTACTGCTTTGGGCCAGGTTAAGTTCCCCTCTCCCCAACCAGCAATTGTCTTTGAATTCTCTCATTATTAATATCAAACTATGTCTTCTGGGACATTTCTAAATGAGCAATATTCAGTTAATCTTTTTAGCTCTACGACAGACACAGGCCTCCTCTATCTGCTCTAAAACTTGAACCATTACACAGTAATGTCTGGCTTTGGTGTGTGGTGCTCTGTTAAGATCTTTGGCAGGTCTTCTAACCTTTTATTTCCTGCTTTCTGAGGTTGTAACAAACTCCCCTAGAGGGAGCAGGTACTACTGCCACAGACACTCACAAAAATTGCTTTCTGAGTATTCGACTCCTTATCTATAATCACATCGACAGGAAAATAGTGGCCCCATCTTTTACTATATTGCTGCCACTCCTCCTTTGCTCCATAAAGTTGTTATTCTTATGTTTTTCCTTGTTGTCAGTTTTGTAAAGGGACCACTCAGTGCAGAAGAAATATATTTTACTTCAAGTACTGCAGGCAGGGAACATGCTGCTATATTCAACTATATGTGGGGGGAGGACACTAATAGTGCTTAATTTGTAGTGAAAGAGGTGCTGGGGCTCAAGCAATTTTTTTGTATTCATAACAATAGGCACTGACTCCATGAGTGCTCCGGAACTGGAGCATCCATGGAAAAAAATTGGTGGGTGCTCAGCACCCACTGGCAGCTCACCGTGGCCCTGCCCCACCCCTTACTCCAGTTTACCTTTGCCTCCGCCTCCTTTGCAAGCACGCCACCGCATCCTGCTTCTCCCCCGCCTCCCAGCGCTTGTGCCGCGACACAGCTGATTCGTGGGGCAGGAAGGGAGGGGAGAGGAGGGGGAATGCAGCAGGCTGGGGGAAGAGGCAGGGGCCGGGGGGGGATTTGGGGAAGGGATCCAATAGGGCAGGGATGGGGCGGGGACTTTGGGGATGGGGTTGGAATGGGGGTGGAGCCAGGGGCAGGGAAAGGGGCTGGGGCGGCATGGGCACCTACCAGCGCCAAGAAAGTTGGCGCCTATGTTCATAACTAGTGTGGCAAGCCCAGTGGTGCTGGGACTATGAACTGCCAAATGGATACCCCTCTGAGCGACACTAGCTACAGCGACCTAAGCACTGACCACACTGGTGCTATGTTGACAAGAATCACTCTCCTGCAGATATATCTTCCACTTCTTGCAAAGGTGAAATAATTATGCCCACAGGAGAGCACTCTCCCATTGGCATAGAGCATCTTCATCAGGCACACTGCAGCTGTGCTGATACATCACTTCTAGTGTAGACCTATCCTGAGTAACCCAGTTAACCCCCTGAGGACCACTTTACTACCATTATTGCACTAAAATTCCTATGCTTTTCTTTAAGAAGTAGTGGGGGGAGGGGTAGGCACTTGGAATTAGCTGGCAGAGTTTGCAAGTTATGTTGGCTTTGCTAGCAAAGATCATAAGCGATTTGACCCAAAGCTAATGGGCTGGCAGAACTTACAAACTATTGCAAAGCTCTGTTTCTAGTTCAGTAGTTCCCAAAGTGAACTGAGGTCTGAAGTTGGTATTATGGAGTTCCATTCCTTGAGCCAGGGAGGGAACGTGCCAGAATAGCCTACTGGCACTTTTGCCACAAGGAGGATGCAATTTTGTTCTCAAAATGGCTTACTTTGCTGCATGACCTCTCATGCATGATGTGTGAGAGGTCATGCTGTGCGAGAGGTCATGCTGTGCGAGGGGGATTCCCATGCTGATGGGAGCATGCTGGTAGTACCAGAAATGAAAGGGGTTTGTGACATCTAGTCAGGTGGAGAAAAAAGGGGGGGGAACTACAGCTTTAGTTGTGTCCTGCTCCTCCCATCACAATGGACGCTGTAGTTGCATTGTGCCACTGCAGCCTCCTCCCTTTTTCCCAGCCAGAGTTTACTCAGGCACACAGACCTGCTCCAACCCTAATGTGTGTTATCTTAATTAAAAACAGCAATAAGTAATTAGTGGAAACAAGTGGGCACTTGAAGCTGAACAGTATTAAATGTAATTTATGCATTTTTTAATGAATAAAAAAGCAGAGAAGTTAGGCCCAGATCAAAGGTATTTGGGTACCAAACTTGCACTGATTTCACCCAGGTTTAGTCATTTATAATTTAAGAAAACAAATCTGATCTTTTATTTATTGTTTGCCCTGCACATTGCAGAGTTTGCCTGATGTCAAATTTCATAAATATTCTGGTTAGTTGAAAACTCAGCAAATTCAATTAGTGAGACAGGGTAGGTAAGATAATATCTTTTATTGGACCAATGTCTGCTGGTGAAAAAGACAAGCTTTAAAGCTCCATGAAGTTCTTCAAATTTCTCTGTGTAGCTCAAAAGCTTGTCTTTCACCAACAGATGTTGGTCCAATAAAAGATATTACCTCATCCACCTTGTCTCTCTAATATCGTGGGATCAACACCACTACAAGAACATGGCAAACAGCAAATTCAGTTATCTTTCTATAGCATTCAGAATGCTGTAGAACACTCCTGCAGTGGACTCCAGCAATCATTTTACACTACAGCAGGGGTAGGCAAACTATGGCACGAGTGCCGAAGGCGGCACACGAGCTGATTTTCAGTGACATTTACACTGCCCAGGTCCTGGCCACCAGTCTGGGGGGCTCTGCATTTTAATTTAATTTTAAAAGATACTTCTTAAACATTTTAAAAACCTTATTTATTTTACATACAATAGTTTAGTTATATATTATAGAGTTTACAGAAAGAGACCTTCTACAAACATTAAAATGTATTACTGGCACACGAAACCTTAAATCTGAGTGAATAAAGACTCGGCACACCACTTCTGATAGGTTGCCAACTCCTGCACTACAGGAATGCAATGATTAAGAACAGTTATGCTGGGTCAGACCAGTGGTCCATCTTGCCCAGTATCCGGTCTTCTGACAGTGGCCGATGCCAGGTACTTCACAGGGAATGAACAGAACAGGCAATCAAATGATTCTGTCATCCATTTCCAGCTTCTAGTGAAGAATCTAGGGATACTCAGAGCATGGTGTTGCCCCTCTGCCCATCCTGGCTAATAGCCATTGATTGACCTATCTCCCATGAACTTATCTACTTCTTGTGAACCCTGTTATAGTTCTGGCCTTCACAACATCCTCTGGCAAGGAGTTCCATGGATTAACTGTGCATTGTGTGAAGAAGTATTTCCTTTTGTTTGTTTTAAACTTGCTGCCTATTAATTTCATTGGGTGACACCTAGTTCTCGTGTTATGAGAAGGAGTAAATGATGTTTCCTGATTCCCTTTCTCCACACCAATCAAGATTTAGAGACCTCTATCCGATCCCCCCTTAGTCATCTCTTTTCCAAGCTGAAGCGTCCCCATTTTTTTAATTTCTCCTCATACGGAAGCTGTTCCATACCCCTAATCATTTTAGTTGCCCTTCTCTGTAGCTTTTCCAATATATTTTTTTTAAGGTGGGGCATCCAGATCTGCACAGAGTATTTAAGATTACTAAAGCATGTTAACCGTGCTTGCATCAAAGCATGTACACTCTACAGCGGGCTTGCTCCTGGATGGGACAGAAGGGAGATGTGTTAGCAGAGCCACTAGGGGGGGCGAGAAAACCACTCAGTTTGGTGCAGTGATTCACCATCTAGGGAGGACTGCAGTGGATAAAGCTGAGACTCCTTAAGAGGAGTACAGGTTTTTCAAGGTCACTAACCCTTGTCATTCTTGTTTTCTGACCATGAATGACAGCGAAGAACTATTGCACCAGACACGCCCAACCTCTATGCCCCCCCATAGTTTTTTTTCATGAGTTCTGTACAATTGCTGGATCATCTTGCTGAGCAGAGTGCACTTCTCATATGGGATGTTTGCAGCCTGCACAGCATCTCTCTTCTCCACATGACTTAAGGACTTGCAGGGTCAAACGCAGGGTGCGCCACCAGTACTTTGTTGCTTGAAGAATTTATTTTGTAAGTTTGACTTCACTAAGAATTTAGAGGAGGAATTGGCATAAACATCTTGGAAATCTGGCAGAAGTAACACCTTACAAGGCAGCTGTTCGGTGACATAATTTATAATAAATGGAAAAAAATGTTTTGGAGGGGATGAAACTTTAGCATCCAGGGCTGTCTAGGAGGAAAAACAGGGAGTGAATCAATAGCAGGTGGAGTATGTGTCTTGCCATGGTGACATAACAGCATGACTTGTTTAAAACTGATTTTATCTGATTCCTGTTTCATTACAATATTGCAGTGTATACAACATGGTAGAAGAAGTTTAACATACATATTAGAGTTAGTTGTCTGTCCATAAACACTAATATGACTATGTTAATAATCATAGGGAATAAAATATAGCATATGTAAACACCAAAGTAAAGCATTCCAATTTTAAGGTAATAACAAAGCCTCTGGACTAACTGTATATGTTACACAGACCTTCTATTGTTTGAGGCTCATTCTCCCTTATCTAGAAGGTGGTGATTTGAGAGTCATCAGCTTAGAAATAACAATGAAAGCCATGAGTATGCTGTTTCAGAACTTACTATGGTTTTAAAAAAGAAGCTATCAGAGCAAACTCAGAGCAATGGAGTTAAACCTGTCTGAACCTGCCCATCCATTTTATCAGCCAAACAAACTTCATTAATCTTTGGTTAGCTGCCTCATTTCTTTGACTCAATCCTATGATAGGCTAGTGAACCAGTTAGTGACTGGTTAATTTGACCTTTTTTTAATTCTAACTCTTTAGTTTCCAAACTGAGCCATTAGTATCCCCCATCTGTCAGAGGAGACAGTACATACAAATAAGTCTGTCCTTTCTCATGGTACTTTTTAAAGAAGATCACTATTAAGTAATATTTAATAGATAGTAGAATTTAAGGCCAGACGGGACCATTAGATTATCAGGTCTGACCTTTATATCACAAGCCATTAAATTTTACCCCAGTACTGAACCCAATAATTTGTATTTGGCTAAATCATATCTTCCAGAAAGACATTCGTCTTGACTGGGAGACATCAAGAGATGGAAAATTCACTTCTTCATTTGGTAGTTTGTTCCAAAGGTTAATCACCCTCATTGTTCAAAATTTGTGCCTAATTTCTGATTTGAATTTGTCTGGCTTCTGCTTCCAGCCATTGTTTTTGGTTATGCTTTTCTCTGCTAGATTAAAGAACCATTTAATGTTTTCTGCTCCTAAAGATACTTACACACTTGGACAAAGCACAAGAGAGACACATACTGTACCTATATAACAACAAGCACCTGTATGTAAGGTTCTGCCTTAGTTCTCATCCTTCGGAGAGCCCACTGGGTCTTAATCCTGGTCTACTCAACAAACTTATGTTAGTGTAACTGTGTCGCTCAGGGTGTTGAAAATCCACACCCCTTAGCAACACATTTAAACCAACCTAACTCCGGGAGTACACAGCGCTGTGTTAACAGGATGGCTTCTCCTGTTGACATAGCTACTGTCTCTGAGAGAGGTGGAGTACCTACGACGATGGGGAAAGCTCTCCTGTCAGTGTAGGTAGCATCTTTGCGAAGCATTAGTGGTGTGGTACTGTAGACAAGCCCACAGTCAGTGTCCTTCGAGGAATCCAGGATCCTCCTGTCCAGTCTTCTCCTGATGTTTAAGAAAATGCTTCCTGAAGCATTCTATGTTTTTTTATTTTTCCCTTAAAGCTGAAGTGTTAATGAAATATATGCTAATGAATGGTACCGTGATTTAACAAGATACAGGTTCTACTTTGGCTTTAGTTGTCCTCTTCTTAGTTAACTACATTCTTTTCTCTTCTTTTATTGCCTAATATTAATTCATACCTTGATACATACTGCTTCACATGCCATCAGAACTGTTGGTGTAGATATTGTGTTTATGAAGTATAACTGCAATACACCTCTCCTGCTTAGTGGCTCAATAACAGATGGATGTGTTAGTCATTGGCCTGGTGTGAGTTTCGAGTTCTCTTGTGGCACTGATTTTGAACAGTATATTACAGCAATATTACATATAAAAATATCCAGTGTAGCCTCAATCCTCAGTTGTAGGAAAGGAGCACATAGTGCATCTGAAGAAAGGGAGGTGCAGAGGCTTTCAGCCAACTTTGCACTAGGCAAGCCCAGACATGAGTTACAGTAGTCCTAAGGCTGCTCTAGTTTGACCCCCAGAGGCTGTCACAACAGGCAGAGATTCTGGGGCAAAGAGGAGTCTTGGCCACACTTCCTTTCCCCACAGCCAGTCCCTGTAATCTAGCCACATGGTGAGGGTTTTAGGATAAGAGCTATTACGCTGGCCATCGATTGATCCCTTGTTGATCCATTAGGGGCTAGCCATGCTGACTGTAGGACCACTTTGAGCTGCTGGAGTGATACACAGCATCCCTCAGATAGCCGAGATTGAGGCCTGGCTGTAACTTTGTTCTAAGTGTTGATTTATATTCACATTGCATGCCATTTCCACCACCACAAATATTTCTTTACATTTAGTACTTCCATTTTGCCTAGATTACTGCCTTCTTGAGTCAGTCTTCAGTCTGAAACCTGTAGTTATACTTCCTTAGTTTTAATCTTTTCAGAACAAATTATGCAGTATCAGAACTAGCCAATATATGGATGGGAGACATCAGAGGAAGATGGTATAAAAAGTGAGCTTTGTAATCCACTAGTGTAAAACACTTATCTGAGGGTATGTTTGCACTGCAGCTGGCAGTGTGCTCTGCTTGAAGTAGTGCACTAAAAATAGCAGTGTAGTTGGGGGTAGCAGCATCTCAGACTAGCCACCTGATTACCCACCTACCCAGGGTACATACTCCGGCAGCTAGCACAAGCTTCTCCTTGTGTCATCCCCAGCTACTCTACTATTTTTAGCTTTATTGCTCAATTAGAGCTAGCACGTCTGTCTGCGAAGTGGGGAAGCACCCTCCCAGCTGCAGTGTAGACATACCCTGAGTCAGCACTGTGTCACCCTGAGTGAGCATGGGACCAGTGACTGCCCTAGGCTTAGGAGCACTTTGCTGCTAGTGGTGATGCAGTCTTTCAGGTAAGACATAAAACTGACATCCCAGATACTTGTGAACAGTAAACAGCCCATTGGAACTTTTCTCTAGAGTAAAGTGAGTTGATTCTAGTGTCCTGGCCAAATATAGCTAGAAGAATTATAGTCTAACAAAACTTCTACTTCCTTGAACACTTATGATGTCCACTTCCTGTCCTAAACTATTGTATAATATTTAACATTGCTCAGCAATGCTAAACAGTCCCCACATCCACCCCAGCTGTGGCCATATTTTAGTGATAGGGGAGGTGATGTGTGTAGGTGAAGGACCTAATTCTGCATGGACACTTACTGTTGTGAATTCTCATTGACATCCGTGGAAGCTGCAGACACTCAGCACCTTGCAGAAAAGGGCTCGTGTTTAGGTAAGGCACTTTGGAAAGGCTATGTAAACTAACCCCCTGTGTACTTAACCTACCCACTACAGAATGCCTTCAGAATGATCTTTAGAGCTTGCTCTTGTAAAAGAGATTTATTGCACTCATGGATTCTGTTCTTTAAACCCCTGTTATTGTTACTTTGACTTAACAGGGCATGTGTTTATGGAGTGAGCATGTACTGGACTGACCATGCTCTCTGACAACACAGATAGGTGGTTGGCCCTATCTCACAATGGGAGAAGTGTTTTCCATCACCAGCTGGGGAAGGGGGCAGCAGAACTTTCTATCTGTCCACCCACTGAGCCTAGATAGGAACCATATTAATAGATGATAGTTAATGAGGTCGATAGTTACCTACTACTCTTTCCAATGCCTCTGAAAGAAGAAAGTTTTAAGTTTGTGGCCATAATTTTCTCATCTGCAATTCTTTCCTAGAGAATATGGCAGGATGGGTTTCAGTGAATCATTTACATCTTCCTTATGCAAATTTTCCCAGCATGCATTGATCTTTATGGATTAAATACCCTTTATAAAAAGATCATCAATTACTATCATCATTAAAGGCTACTGAATACATTGAGGACAAGTTTCAGATTTCAGCTGTTTTTGCTGGAATGCTGCTCACACAAGTGTGGCTTGAATTATTTTATAATTTCCTTTTATAATAGGGAAATGCTCTTTTCCCTTCCACTACCTCTTAACTGAAAATGGCTAAAGTAAGTTTGCTCAAAATTCTTATGCACACCCAAATTACTTTCAGGCTGAGACCAAGTCTGAGGAATATCAGCTCCTCTGGGCTGCTTGTTTCAGAAAGACATAAGCATGTCAAACCAGGGATATTAATAGAAATGGTTATTCAGCACCAGCTATAATGACCTATACTTCTGAACTCTCTGATTCCCTTAATTATCTACTAAAGTTATGGTGCAATAGTCTTACTAATGCTGCTTTTAATACTTGTCTCTAGGCCATTCACCATGATATTACAAACTACTTTTACAGAAGGAGCACGGTCTAGTGCAAGGATTAGCAGCCTTTGGCACGTGGCCTGTCAGGGAAATCCACTGGGGGGCTGGAATGGTTTGTTTACCTGCAGCATCCACAGATTTGGCAGACCGCAGCTCCCACTGGCCACTGTTTGCCATTCCAAGCCAACGGGGACTGCAGGAAGTGGCACGGGCAGAGAGATGTGCTGGCTGCCACTTCCCACCAGCTTGGAGCAGAGCTGCGATTTGCTGAACCTGCGGATGCTGCAGGAAAACAAACTGTCCTGGCCCGCCAGCGGATTTCCCTGACGAGATGCATACCAAAGGCTGCTGATCTCTGGTCTAGTGTTTAAAGAATGGGATTATGAGTCTAGAGAGCTGGGGGTTTTCAAAATGTATTTTATTCCAGATTTGTTATTTGGCAAAAATACTCTTCTTATTTGGGCCATTTAACTTTCTCACAGGGATCAGATGGAGAATACTGGGGAGATTTTCAAAAGCACAAATGAGAGGGAGGTTGAGTCAGTGGGAACTGGGTACTTTACTGCCCTTTGGGCATTTGAAAAATCACCCCCTTATTCACTACTGTTTGTGAAATACTATGACAACTCTGAATGGAAAGTGCTATCTATATGCATTTCTAATACATCAATTCCTATGGAAACTAGGAGCCATTTAATTAATAGCAGGATTAGCCTTTAGGCACAACTCTGAGGAAGGGCGGTATATAAGCAGCATGGAATAACCCCAGAGACATTGTGGCTTTTATTTTGTTATTGTCATTGCCCCAAGTGGCATTACTTTCTAGAGACATCCTTATTTACCTTCCAGGCCACTCAGTAGTTCCAAGGAAGGCCTGCAAGTGAAGCTGCAGATATTTTTATAAACTCTTTTATGTTACCAGAATAGTTTATTACTATAACCCCATTTTCTCAGGGAAAGAAGATTCAAACCACCCAGCAATCTTCTGTTTGCATGAATCATCCAAGCTTTGCCCTCATCTTTAGTTCATGATCAGTGCTATTATTTGGATGAAACATTGGTGTAATAGCCACATGTTTTTTTCTCCCATTGTCACAGAGTTAACTCACCACTAGTGGCACCTCCTGCTGGCCATTCTGGAAATTAGTTCTGCCAAGCTTGCACTCTCCTTCCATCAGTGTCTTTCCCCCATGCTGTCTCACCCTGCAGCCCCTCTCACTCTGGGGACTGCAGTCTTCTCTTCATGGCTGGGCCCTCCAGCCAGTTCACTAAGGTCCCCCCCTTCCAGGGAATTCAAGTCAGGCTCACCTGCTACACTAGGTTCAAGCTCAGGGACTCTATAACAAGCTGCCAACATCGCTGTATGGTCTGACCCCTTGCTGCTGTTTCCCTAGGCTTCTTCCTACTCATTTGGCTCCTCAGTCTTGGCAGCCTCTCAAGCCGCACCGCGCCGCCCCCAGGGAATAACTATAGCCTACTTCCCTGCCTTCCTACAGCCTGCTTACTGCTCCTGGGCTTTATACTGGCCCCACCTGTTCTTGCTCAGCTGAGCCAACTTCTAATTAACAGCATGCTTCCTGGCTCCTCCTCCATGTGCACCCAGTGGAGTTCATTGGCCTGCCTGGCCACTTAAATCCCTTTCAACTCTGTGTGGGGCAGATGCCCCGTCACATTCATGTTCAAAATACTGTCATAATACATCAATTTCTTGACATGGATTCTTCATCGATTCTTATTTGATCTTGTGCTATCATATCTAATCAACTGCAACTCACATCTTGCTAGTCTACCAGTCTCCAGTGAATCAGTTACTGCTTATGCAATGTGCAACTGCTCAACTGTTTGATAGTTTAATCAGGGTGTTACTTCCCTGTGAATTTCATCACCTGTGTATTCCATGTGAGGGTAACAGCTGCTCCCCCCTCACCCCCCTTTAGAATATCAATCCATTCTGCCCCTTTGATTAAAGATCTAGAAAACATGACCCATAAGGAAAGATTGAAAAACATGGGTTTGTTTAGTCTAGAGAAAAGAAGACTGGGGGGCCGAGGGAGACAGGATAACAGTCTTCAAATATATAAAAGGTTGTTATAAAGAGGAAGATGATAAATTGTTCTCCTTGATCACCAAGGATAGGACAAGAAACAATGGGCTTAAATTGCAGTAAGGGAGATTTAGGTTAGACATTAAAAAAGCTTCCTAACTGTAAGGATAGTTATGCACTGGGACAAATTACTTAGGAAGGATGGGGACTCTCTGCACTGGAGGTTTTTAAGAACAGGTTAGACAAACACGTGTCAGGGATGCTCTGATAATATTTATTTTTGCCTCAGTGCAGGGAACTGGACTAGATGGCCTATCAAAGTCCCTTCCAGTCCTACATTTCTGTGATCTATGATATTTCCCTCCTCCAACACTCCAGGTAGGGCCTTTTCTGTTTTTGAAGTCAAACTTTGCACAACTCTTCCTTTAGGAATTTCAGCTGCGTCAATTTCATCCAAGATTTTCACATTACTTGAGAACATATTTTTTCAAGATTCTGTGCGGTGTATTTTTTGGTGCTTGATACCACTTTGTAGATGCCAAAGACAGTCCCTCAACAATGCAATTCCCTAAATCAGTGGTTCTCGGGCTCTTTTGTGGTTCCCTTAGGCATAGTCTTCCACAAACCACAGGTTGAGAGCTACTGCCCTAAATGACAGTCCAGGTGTGGTTCCTGCAGCCAGCTATCATGGGGTTTCTTAGGCACAGCTCTCCATGTTTTTCTAGAGAGTTTCATACTGAAATACTTGCACCAGTAATTCCTAACATGGATCTCATTAATATGATTGCAGTAACACTATTATGTATTGGACAAACAGCATTTTGAGACCTTTTTATATAGCTTTCAATGCTAAGCAACTTTTACTATGCCATGCAATATATCATAGAGCCCCAGTCTACGATTTTTAGCTTTCAAGTTAAGACAAACATAAATTAATACAAAGTCCTTCTACTCTTACAACACCACCATGAATGAGATTTAAAAACTCATCTCATACTTGAAATTGGAGGCAGAGAAACTTAGTCTCCACAGCCGGAAGTCTGAGCGCAGTTATTTAGTCCCAAGCGTAAACTCTGTAATGCATTCCCATTAGTCATTCTTGAGTCATATCCTTTTTATTACTCATACATTTTACAAACATAATTTCACAAAATACATATCTCTAGACATGTTCTGATAATGTCCTCATCTATGGCTATACACAATCCAGGCTTAGTCTCTCTTTTCTTATCTCAGTTGCATTTCAATTTAATTATTTGGTACCACCATCTGCAAGGATGTTTCTACTAAATTTTAGTAGGAAGCTGTTGCTATCCTGTAGCTATGTAATTTTTCACTTGCCCACTAACCAGCTGTGAGTAAAATATTTCTTATTTTAGTTATCATCATCATCATCATCATCCAGGATGGACAGATAGATTTAATGCTGGGCAGGTAAAATTTCACATTTTTGCAAGGCTGCTATAGTAATTAACTGGTTAATTTTACAAAAGTGTTTGAGTAATGCAACACAATAATTTGTAAGAAATTCAATCATTGTTCCAGGGCTATAATATAGCACAAGAACATGCAGTCATACTATGGTTTCAGATTAGACCACACACTTTTCTCTGTTCCAAGTATTGTGCTCTGCCATTCTCTCTGGAGCAGAATGATGCCAGCACCACAAATATACAGGCTTTGGAAGATGCATGGTCCATTTATCATCCTGATATCTAAAGGAAAGTGGGAAATGCAAAAAACAGAATAGGAAATCCAGTCAGAGGAAACATAAATCCAATTATAAAATATTAAATACTGCAGCCTGAGTGCATATTTTCCTTGGTTCAAACAGTTACCAGTTTTATTGAAAGAAACAATAATGAGAAACTTTCTAAAATAAAAAGTCTGAGGAAGAAAATGATACCTATAAGGGACAATTACTTGCCTGGTAATTCTGATACAGATTATTACTTCTTCAGCCCTGCTACAGTAAAACCCCTTGAAATTGCAACAGGCAACTTTTAAGCTAATAAATTCAGCAGTGTGACACTGATTTGAAAGAGGTTCAGTATTAAAGGTGACATGCAAACCTTTGTATATATTTCTCTCAACTGTGGCAGTATGTGGAAGCCTCTGGCCATTTTCAGAGACAGGATACTGGACTAGATTAACTGTGGGCTAATCCAGTAGGCAATTCCTAAATGCTGAATAGCTGACTGCAAAGGCTGTGTCTACAGACACAAAAGTTTTGTTCCATGAGCTCTCACTACTGATAGAATACAGCCTTAGAACCACAACAGCAGCAGGACTGTTACTACCAGAGCTGTCTCAAGAACCTGCATCTTCATCTTCCATTGTCGGAGACGCTGGTTCCATCTTCACATGGTAACTACTAGCATAGTACTACCAGGAATAAATTTACTTTCAAATGTAAAATATACAGAGTGACCAATAGCCAGGCTAACAGGGCTAGTCAGTGTGTTACACACTTCAGGTGCAACTCACCCGTGAAAGTTAGAATAAGACCTATGTACTATTTTAAACCTTATGTACCATTTAAGTTTTGAGGGCTTAAGTGATATCTCTTGTACTGGCCTCTCTGCACCTGGGTGAATTTCACTCTCACTGCTCAGCATGTCTCTGAAGGGAATACAAGTGTGTAAGGGTATGTCTACACTACGGGATTACTCCGATTTTACAGAATTTGATTTTTGGCAACAAATTGTATAAAGTCGAGTGCATGTGGCCACACTAAGCACATTAATTTGGCGGTGTTCGTCCACAGTACCAAGGCTAGTGTCGACTTCCGGAGTGTTGCACTGTGGGTAGCTGTCCCATAGCTATCCCATAGTTCCTGCAGTCTCCCCTGCCCATTGGAATTCTGGGTTGAGATCCCAATGCCTGATGGGGCAAAAAACATTGTCGCGGGTGGTTCTGGGTACATGTCATCAGGCCCTCCTCTCCCTCCCTCCATGGAAGCAATGGCAGACAACCATTTTGCACCTTTTTTCCTGGGTTACCTGTGCAGATGCCATATTACGGCAAGCATGGAGCCCACTCAGCTCAACGCAGCAGTCATGAACATTGTAAACACCTCCTGCATTATCATGCAGTTTATGCTGAACCAGAACCTGCAAAACCAGGCAAGGAGGCGGCGGCGACGGCAGCACGGTGACAAGAGTGATGAGGACATGGACACAGAATTCTCTCAAACCATGGGCCCCGGTGCTTTGGAGATCATGGTGTTAATGGGGTAGGTTCATGCCGTGGGACACCAATTCTGGGCCAGGGAAACAAGCACACACTGGTGGGACCACATAGTGTTGCAGGTGTGGGATGATTCCCAGTGGATGCGAAACTTTTGCATGCGTAAGGGCACTTTCATGGAACTTTGTGACTTGCTTTCCCCTGCCCTGAAGCATCAGAATACCAAGATGAGAGCAGCCCTCACAGTTGAGAAGCAAGTGGCGATAGCCCTGTGGAAGTTTGCAACGCCAGACAGCTACTGGTCAGTCGGGAATCAATTTGGAGTTGGTAAATCTACTGTGGGGGCTGCTGTGATGCAAGCAGCCAAAGCAATTGGTGAGCTGCTGCTACCAAAGGCTGCTTTCCTGTATTTTGATACTGTGTCCTTCCACTCATTCAGATGAGCTCTTTCATTGTGTGTTGACAGCATGATCTCAGAGAACATTTCATCTCCTGTGCATTTTTTTTTTGCCACCTTATCTGAAATAGCCTTTGGGATGGAGGAGAGAGGCTTGAAAAATTTGCAACTGCAGGAGGAAAAAAAGGGAGAGAAGTATTTAAAAAGATACATTTTACAGAAAAATGGGTATACTCTTTCATGGTGAACAACACTATTCACATTACATAGCACATGTGATTTCGGTACAAGGTTGTATTTTGCATCTTAATACTGAGTCCCTGCAGCTTTGGAGTTAGAGATCACAGACACAGGGCCGGGCAACAGAATTCGGCTTGCATGCAGCCATGATAAACCATTGTCTTTCGGCTTCTGCAACCTTCATAAAAGCAGCGTCCTCCATTCCCATACCAAGCAAAGCCCGTTGAGTCCTGAGGATAACACAGCGAGATAAAGAACGGATGTTGCTTGAATGCCAGCAAACATCAGGACCATACACTGCCTGGCTTTGTCATGCAATGATACCAGATTACTTGCTACTAGCATGGCCTGATAAAATGTCCTACCATGGAGGATGGAATAAGGCTGCCCTGCCCAGAAACCTTCTGCAAAGGCTTTTGGAGTACCTCCAGGAGAGCTTCATGGAGATATCCCTGGAGGATTCCGCTCCATCCCCAGACATGTTAACAGACTTTTCCAGTAGTTGTACTGACCACGAATGCATCCCAAGGCTTCAGGACAAATCAATCATTAAAAAACACTTGCTTTTAAACCATGTTTTATATTTATAAAAGGTACTCTCACCAGAGGTCCCTTCCATGGCTTCATGGTCCGGATACCACCTTGGGAGGGTTGGAAGGCTACTTCAGTCAGGCTGAGAAAAAAATCCTGGCTGTCTGGAAGAATGATGTGCTGTGTGCTCTCTGCAAGCTTGCCCTCCTCCTCCTCATCATCTTCCCTGTCCGCAAAATCCTCAGGCATGGCTGAGAGTAACCCGTCATCGGAATCCACGGTCAGGGGTGGGGTAGTGGTGGCGCCCTCCTCCCCCCAGAATTGCATGCAGCTCAACATAGAAGTGGCATGTTTGCGGCTCTGCCCCGGATCGTCCGTTTGCTTCTTTGGTTTTCTGGTACGCTTGTCTGAACTCCTTAACTTTCATGTGGCACTGTAGTGAGTCCCTATTGTGGCCTCTCTCCATCATGCCCTTGGAGATTTTTTTCAAATGTTTTGGCATTTCATCTATTGGAACAGAGTTCTGCTAGCATGGAATTGTCTCCTCATACAGTGATCAGATCCAGTACCTCCCGTACGGTCCATGCTGGAGCTCTTTTTCAGTTCTCGGACTGCATAGTTATCTGTGCTGATGAGCTCTGCATGGTCACCTATGCTGACCAGCTCTCCACGCTGGGCAAACAGGACATTAAATTCAAAAGTTGGCAGGGCTTTTCCTGTCTACCTGGCCAGTGCATCTGAGTTGAATGTGCTGTGCAGAGCAGTCACAATAGCGCACTATGGGATAGCTCCCAGAGGCCAATATCCTTGAACTGCGTCCACACTAACCCTAATTCGAACTAGCAATGTTGACTTCAGTGCTACAGAAATTGACGTTAAGAGCCCTTTATGTTGAAGTAAATAGCTTCGTTGTGTGGACGAGTGCAGGGTTAATTCCATTTAATGCTGCTAAATTCAACCTAAACTCATAGTGTAGACCGGGCCTAAGTGGAAGTCGAGAGAAGGCAGACAGAGGAGCGTGGCTGGAGATATAGTGTTGCACCACATCTTCCTCTCTCCATTCTCAAGTTCTGACTGCCTAGAATATGCAAGTGAAACCTGACAGCCCTGCCAAGTGTAATCCAAGCTGCTCAGAAAATCAGAGGCAGCAAGATTGCCAGGGTCAGTCTCTGAATGTTTGTGGCAGCACCCAGATAGACACACCCACAGGTGATAACAATAACAATATATGCTATATCTCAGGTTGCTTTCACCAGCTAGGAGGGTCAGGGACCCAACTTGCTTTTCTAGTAAGTGGTACTGTCCTATTCCAGCCAGAGAAGATGGTGCCTTTGTCTCCTCCTGATACTGTTCTACCACAATGAAAGCCAGACTGGTATGAAAAGATGGATCTTTATCTTTAAAGTAGACAGAAAGCTCCAGCAAGAAAAATCTGATGTTTCAGGGTGGAGGAAGCCATGGTTAACCAAGCTGCCAACCACTTGGAACAATTCTGCTGGGCAGGACTTTGTAGATGCAATGGTGGAAGAGAACAGCATTTTCTTTGTGTCAGCCACAGCCATGGCATATGACTCTGTAAAAGGCTGAATGCCCCCTCTCAGAATGCAGGCTAGGCAGTACATATTGCTACAGTTGAGGGAGTTTTGTTAAAAGAAAAACATGCATCTCACCTTTAAAGGTACAGACCATGCACTTCTTGAAGCTTCCTGATTTTTTACATACCTAAAATCTTTATAGTCCCAACTGCCTTCAAAGAGATGCATTACAGAGCCAAACTCTGCTCTTTTTATACGCAATTATCTATTTAAGCACATTCTAGTAAGTGATGCCTGAAATATTTCTTTGGACTGGATTTCAACATTTTCCTACTCTCTAAGCAGTTTCCTCTTGTTTTCTGTCACAATCCCATGCCATTTGTGGTTCCATGTGCCCCCAACCAAAGCTCAAGTTTATGTTGTGCTTTCTCCACTTGGCGATTTTGGTTTGGGATCTCACAATTTATGTGAGTGAATCAAAGGCAGCTTCTCATCTGTCAATCACAGCCTCTGCAGATTTTGCCCTTAGGAAGTATAAATTGAAAACTAACTCTAAGAGCACACTGGATTTTCCTAAAACTTTTCTTGAATTTTCTAATGCTGATTTATATGAGGAAGTTCCACCAAAGAGTATGAGAAATCCATACAGCACTCTCTGTTCATCTCCCAGGCAGGTCATGAGGGTTCTTTATTTTAGTCAGACATGAACTATTACATAGAAGCATACTGTGACAAACACCTCGTGTTGTGGGACATAAACAGGCTGAAGTCAGTGGGAGCAGGGACAGAACCATGATGTTATAAGATACTATGATCTTAAAATATGTCTCTTTGCTCTGGATGGTTTCTAATCAAAGAGCTGTTTTGCTGGGGAGGACAAAGAGTCTGTTCACTTAATACTACAACAAAGGCCTGTCTCAAAGATGTGGAAGAACATCCATATGAGGAAATTAGCATCTAATGCTTCAATATCTCAAAAACAATCTTATTTTCATTAAGAGGTGGTTTAAATTATTTACTCCAGCTGGCAGACCTTTGGTAAATGTTTATTGTTTCCTTTGCATTCCTCATTCCTATAAAAGGTATCATCAATGTTCCTCTTTGTTTCATATCCATCAGAACCTGGTATATGAGAGAGACTCCAGTCACCACACACAGAATAGAAAGGCACGTTTACTTTAGCGAGCATTTTAAATAATATACTGTTTATCCACATAGGCTTTATTAATCCAGTGTTTATTATCTCAAATCAGACTGAGGGTGAGAAACAGCAGATAACCTATAACATATCCCTAAAAAGTTATGAATTTTACATATTCTCATGAAAGGAAGGGCTTCTGTGAGAGGGTGTCCTGGGAATTCATGCCCTGGAAAAACTTCCAATTTTACTGGCAGCTACATGGGCTCCAGCCTTCTGAGGCAGAAAACATTCAGTCCATCTACTGAAGAAATCTGCAAAAATAAGGTTATATTGACACCCTCTTGCTGTTTTAGGTAATGATCCAATAATAACTACTCCCAGAAATAATTTAATGGGAATTATTTTACCAGTAGCTCTTTCTTGCAACAAATCAATCAGTAAGCATCTCATAGCAGCAGCAGATGATACCTCACTATAGTTATGGTCATGTCAGTTTTTTCCATTTTAACTCTCTTTTTTCAAGGATTTAAAACTCAGATGTAAAAAACCACACCAGAAAAAAACAGTTGGCAAGAGGGTTCTAGTTGGAGACCAAATATTTTTTACAGAATTTAAAAACAATTTGTTTGGTCATCTTGAGGATAATTATATAAAACTACAGAGGTTTTGTGGTTTCCGTTGAGTTTTTGGTACTCCTGTGCCTCAAATAAATTTAACTGTAAACAGGGAAGGTAACAGATTAATTTCTGGTAAAACAGAGCAGCATCAGGGGGCAAGCCTAGCCCTTGGTTCAGAATGTGAATGAATGCATTTGGGTAGTTAAAAATATGAAACCCAGCCAAACTGGGACCCATACAGGAGTGAAATGTGTTGCTCTGCAGTCACTGTGAGTTTTGGTCACAGGTGCTAACTTCTGATTATCATGGACCCTTGTTTTCTTAAATAAAGTGCCTGAGGAATTTTGAAATGGAGTTAGTTTGTCACAATAAACCATAATATCCCTAGGAAGGAGTGTTTCCCTAACTACATAGGGCATGACCTAAAGCCATTTCCACAAAAGTCTTGTAAAAGGAGAATCAGGTCCCTAGTCTTTCAGTCACAAATGGGCCAGATTATATATCTTTTGTTTCAATTTGTATTGTTTTCCAAATAATAATTTAGATGATGCTTAGGGACAAGGTACATGAATATGAATTAATTTTATTTTCAGGTATTTTCTTGGGTCCACACAGACCCGACAGCACTGTGGATTATTTTATTCAAATTCATTAGACTAAATTCTACCTTCAGACATACAAATAAAACTTCTCTGAAGTTACTACGACCTTGGCCAACTCACTGAATCTCTGTCTCTCAGTCCCTGCACCCATCTGTAAAACAGATAATAATGTACTTACTCATCTTTATAAGGTGCTTTGACATGGTCAATTAGAAAGGTCCTACTTTTTTCTTATTAGTTTAAATTCAGTCCAGAGGCATATGGGATATGAGCTAGGCATTCTTTAGTTCCTGGAGAACAAGCTTCCATATCACAACTGGCACTAAAGGAAACTTTGTTTGCAGTCTCTGCACTGAAACCAAAGACTGAATGGATCTAGAGCCTGAATTGCCCCTTCACTCACAAACATGGGTTGAAGTATGTTGGCATGGGGTCTGGAGGATCTTCCACTGCAACTGACTGGGTCCAAATTGTCAGTCTCCAAAATTGTAATGTCAGCATAGTTTAGGAGTATTAAAGTTAATGTTGAACTTTATAAAAGAATATTAAATTGAGTCAACTTTTGTTTGTTGTTGTTGATGGTGAATTATTTCCCCACAGGTTCATAACATTAAAATGAACTACAGATCTTTGTAAAACTAAAAGAAGTGAAACCCTTAGAATACACATACGATGATAAATTTCATTTGATATTGGATACAACTCTTCCTGAAAATAAAGTTCTGCAATTTGTGCAACAGGATTGTTATTGCCAACTGTAAATATGCTGGAGTATAAAGGCATTATCATTAACCAAACTTTTTCAGATGTAATTTTAAAAACACTGAATCATGTCATGTTAATTGTGTTGAATTTTATAGTCTTTGCTTCAAAAACTATGATGAGCATAAATTGTGCTACTTCATGGGAGTTCATGAATTTGGCTTATTGGACTTCACAGATTTCATGCAGTCTACAGTTCGGCCTACCAAATAGCCTTAGCAATAACAGAACAAGCATTTTTCCTCTGCCAGGAAAGTTTTTTTAAAAAAAATAATCTAATCTTTTGCACATATTTATGCTGTTTATGTGTCTTACTTTGCAGTACAGCAATGGATTTAGTACTGACAATCATATTCCTTAAAACAATAAGTAACAATGGTTCTGTGAAATTCACTAAACAGCAACATAATAGATTCCAGATGTGTTTAAAATACACAATTTTGTGCTAAAGGCTAAAAATTCGGCCTTAGAGTGCATGTGTGCATCTCCCATGCCAGTCATTTTGTATTTAGACAAATTAAATTTACTATTGTAACACACATAGCAGATAGCTGAGTTTTAGCCATTGGTAAAATAGTTTGGCCTAGATTCTGCATTCCATCCGAACCGCATTTAGAAAGAGGGGAAGATCACAAGAAACCCGATGCAACTCCCTGATTCAGCGCTGTCCAGTCCTGGTGCAAAGTCCCTCTTCCTTCCCCATGCCCTAAACTTGAAAGGTGAATAATGGGGAACCAATGCAGGGATTCAGGGGGATTGAACAGAACATACATTGTAGGGTTTTTTTATGTCAAATGTTAGATTATGCCTAGTAGAGGATGGCTGCATCTAGGTCTTCCTTTGCAAAATGCTTGTATAACTTTCTCTACCCTGACTAATCTATCTTCAACAAAACAACAGCACCAACATTACAATGAAGGGGCAGACACTTTTCCCAGGTTCAGCACTTAACTTTGAGGGAATGAACCTTTCAGATCTGACCCCGCCCCCATATCATTCAGATGTATGATTCCTGGGTTATACATTCAATTGAGTCAGTGTAACCCACACACCTCCTGGGTGTGGTGTTCAGTCCCATCTAGTGGCACCAAGACCACTTAAAGAGAGAGTTAAATGAGTCTGCTCCACAACCTTAGCTAAGAGACAGTTGGCTTTTAGCTCATGCAGTAGACTCTAAAGGCTCATGCACTAAGCTCCAGAGGTCCTTGGTTCAATCCCACCCACTGACGACCAGGGTCTGTCAGTGTTACAAATGGGAGATCGTCTGGGATTTCAGCTGGGAAGTCTCTGAAGCTCACAACACGCTTCCTCAACTAGGGGAAGTATGTAACCTCCACACCTTCTGGGTGTGGTGTTCTGTCTCATCTAGTGGTGCTAAGACCACTTAGAGAGAGCGAGTCTGCTCTACAGCCTTAGCTAAGCACCAGTTAGCTTTTGGCTCATGCACTAAGCTCCAGAGGTTCCTGGTTTGATCCTGCCTGCCAGCGACTGGGGTCTGTCAGCATTACATTAGCACTTTCCATTTCAGCAGAGAAGCCAAGTTGCAAGAAAGGTCCTGAGTCACAGTAGAGTCTTTGTGGTTTCCCATCTCCTCTCAATGTAGAGGAAATCTTTTTATTACATATTTTGCAAAGGGTTTGCTCCTCATTGCCCTCTTCACCTGCAAGTCATACTTTTTTTCAGTGGACAGTGGTTTTGTTATAGAGGTATGCTGTAATCCCAGGGGGAAAAAGGATATTTTATATTTTATAGTTAGATGAACTAAAGTTTCTCACAGTATTCCCCCACCCTAGGGAATGTTTGTATTAAAGCAGATTCTCTGGAGGGGCAATTAAACCACACTGTTCCCTGTTACATCTATGGGTTTATAAATTAAAACAAAAGAAATGTTTTGAAATATTAGGAATACTGAACTGGAATAATTTCAGAAGGAGTTTGATTCCATTCTCACTTACTCCAGTGTTAACAGCGTCAGTGAGTGAAGTGCAATGTGTAAAACTGGTGTGAAATCAAATTCCAGCCTGTGTTGTACAGGTGTAACTGAGAACAGAGTACAACTCTGTGTTTTGCCATGTCTATAGTCATTTACTGTGTGGGAACGGAAAGTTATTGACAATCACTTTAGGATAACTGCAAGAAAAAGTCATGTGATCTGCTTTATAAAGATATTTAAAATACCAAAAAAAAACCTCCTGTGTCATATGAATAGCACAGAGATTTTTTCCCTCGATAAAAAGATCAGAACGAGTTACAGTATGTTCTCCAACTGCTACTGCCGCATTAAGATTTTGCTACATTGTAGTGGCTTTCTGAGGAGGTAAATGACTGCTCATTGATCTCACCTTTGAAAAGTGTTCTGCAGTAATGAACTAGCAACTTTATTGCACAACACCATATTTTATTAGTTAGCTCAGTAGTATTACACATTAAGATGCTATTGTGCCAGTCTAGTAATGCGAAAATTTCCTATTAAATGTCTTTTCTCTGAGAGCAGTGTATGTCCATTGCTCCTAATGATACACTCATAGAATCTATACAATTGCCTCCTTTTGCACATTTATTAGATTTGGTTCAGTACAGTCTTCCAAGTCAGAAGTGATGGGGCTTTTAAAACTGGCCTTGAGAAACTATAGTGTGGTGTCCAGAATTGAATGCAATAATCCAGTTGTAATTGGACCATAGAAGGAGGAAGTACTGTATTCTTTCTCTACTCCACTATTTAATGCATCTGTGTATACAGCCCCAAATTGCATTGTCCTTTACTTTCATAACACAGGGTAAACTAGAGCCAAATATGCTGTCCACTCTCATCCCTACATCCTGCTTTCTAGTGACTTACATGGTCCCAACCATCTTCATATTATCTGGGCATATTTTTCAGCATTACTCTTACCCAAGTTTCTCACTCCCATTACATATAGAGAGTTCTCTTTCCCCAGAATTATTAGCTTGCTTTTTCCTAATTGTACTTCACTTTATTTTGACTACATGTGAACAAACATTTAGTGTCATGGCTTCCCTCCCTGATATTCTTTCAGTCAGTGGCAATGGAGGGTGTACACTACATTGTATAAATATATAAAGAGTGTCCAGCAGATAGCTGCTACCTTCAGCGGGACTATGCCTTTATTAACAGAGTAATAAAAGGAATAGTTTAAAATAAACTATTGTTCTGTATCTTGCTCAAGATGCCAATTGTTTAAGCCAGGCTCAACTATAATACTTTTGAAGTTTATTCATATACTGTCAAGAACTTTTCTGACTTTGCTTGATGAGAATGGATCCAACGACGGTTCTCTTCCATCTCTCTCCTGAAGATGATTTTACTTCTCATGAACAGAAATAAAACAGATTCTTTTTGAACATTTCTGTGACAGGATCTCTTTACTGCTCCCTTTCTACTTCTTTCCCTGAGGCAAAGAATGATTAATACTCTTCTCTGCCAAGGCAAATGGATCTAGCTTTTTGGAATTTCCATCCATAATATTAATTTACTTGAATACTTGCCAATTCAGGCAGAATTTGGCCTGGAATACTGATTGATTGCTGAGACAATCTGTCTTTATTTTTAGTGCTCCACTGATGTGAATGGCTTTTATTGACAGTTGGGGATGCCCTGCCCAATGCTGGAACTCTAATGCTATCCTATTGAGACTGAAGCTCCTGGTTCCTCCCTAATTGTTGATGTATGAGACAGCTGTAAGATTGTCTGACATCAGTGACAACATTAATATGTTTCTGATTTTCTAATCTGATGGCCTTAAACTCCAGAGTTTTGTGCAGATGTTTCTTTTGTGTCTTGACTCTTTTCTTTGGACCGATATCTTTAATTTGCACTGCTGAAGCCCTTGGATAAAAAGTTGTTATTATCACTCTTAGAAGATCCTACAGAATCCATTACCTTAGCAATTTCTTTACCCTCTGTGGGACTCTGTAATTATACATTCATGCTATCAGCTAACAGACTTTTGAAAGTCCATTTGAAAATGCTGGCACAGTCTTATGTGAAGCCTGGCGTATGAGGAAATATCTGTGCACTATACATCTTAAAACATCCTGGTAAACATGCATTTCATTTGATACTTCTTGGACCTCTTTTGTCTTAGGAAGGTTTACAAATTATTAGTATTTATATATGGCACCCATGTTATCAAGCAATAAAGCAGTACTGGCCCTCTTAATCTCTTTCTCTGTCATGGTATCAAATGCACAAAGTCAACAACTGACTTGAACAATAGGAGGTAAAAATGTTTCAGAAAGAGGCGCAATTTTAATGTTGGTGTTCCTTGAAAGAGGTAAGAGAGAATGAAAAAGCAAAAACCTGGTGCTTAAGTTAGGGCCCGAAGAAATAAAGAGCTTTGCTCTGAACACATTTACATCAGTTCAAATCAGGTTAAAACACCTGATGTCAGTGGAGTTATGTTTGTGTAAAAACACAGAGAGATCAGAACCAGGCCCTATGCCTTTTGAAAAATCAATAGGAATACCATATTGATGGCTCTTTTCAAAGCAAAGGCAGAACTTCTGATCTGAAGTCTGGAACTTTCATTTGAGCTTTGCACTACCCCCATTCTCCATTAAGAAATGGCATTACCCTGTGTTTAGATCAGGATTAGTGGACTTGCTATGACCAATAAATTTACAGAGCTGGGTTCCTGATCAAAGTGCTATTCACTTCAAAGTGTAGCAGTCTATTGCTGCTGAAACAAGGAGTAGAGGAACTCAAGGTTCATACTGTCTGTATGAGAACAGCATTCATTAGTTAATATTTCCATATAAAGAAGACTGTTACATGCAACTTTGCTTGGAATTCTCTTAAAACCAAATGTCTAGAACTGCAGTGTCCCTGTCCTTTTATAAGAACAAACCAGGACTATTAGTACCACATTATGTCACACACAGCAGCAGCCAGCTCCTGTTTCCAGGTGTATATATGCCATGTGGATGTTGTTATTAGGGAATGGTATCTATTTAAATGTATAGAATAATAATGTCTATTTTTATTTGTATGGTCCTTTTTTAAATTTTAAGTTTATTATTCTGCCTCAAAATCTAGCTGATTGTTAGCATGGTGTTGCATCTTAGGTAAAAAATGCTGTTTTCCACTTCAAAAAAATTGTTTAATGCTCAGAGGGAAAAGACAGACTAGCCAGACAATGGTTTGGAAGCTTGTCTCCTATTTTGTTCATATAAAATATCTTCTTTGGACGTTCTTTCACTCCTAGGTCACTAGTTTAAGCATGGCCCAGGATGCTAGACACTGGAAAATGTTTATTCTTGTAAAGCTGTTCAGTTGTTTATGAAAAATGCTGGTAGAGAGAAAGGGAGCTGATTGAAGGGGAGAAGAAAGGAGGGCTTGGCAGTGCCAGTATCAAAGAAAGAAGAATGTATACCAAACTAGTGTATTCCCCTCTCAGATAGCAGTCATCTCTTGCTACTATTCTACTGCAATGCTGAAGGTTTAGAGTGACAACTCTGATAATGATGCATAATGGGGTTAGGGAAGGGTTAATAAAAATGGAATTTGTTTTATGCATTTTTCCTTTACAGAGAAGCTACTTACTTTCCTTTTCCTTGGAAGTTAAGAAAGCTGTGTGTCTGCATTAGGATATGGTTTTTAATTATATAAGCACATACAATTTTTGCACAGAATCACTACCTTATTTAGTGCATAAGTGAGACACAGAAAGGGACATAATTAAGATTTCACGCAAGCATAAATCTGGCATTTCCTAACTCTTGAACAGTTGACCTTGCAACCTAAATAACTTAATATATTTTGCATGCAATCTAAAAGTTCACTACTGTTCCTTTCACTGTTTTCTCTTGCTGAGATCTAACCTCTAAGGGACTGATGGGAATGCCAACTCTAGACTATACTAAAGTACACTAGTGGAGTAGTTTAAGATTAATACCAGTGGTAACACTTTAAAAAACGTTCAATTGCTTACTGAGCCCTTTTTCCTCTGTTCCTTCTGTTACAGCTGATGGAGACCAGTCAGTCTTGTCTCGGTTTCTGCTCATAATTGTTTGCTGCATAGCTGAACTGTTTTCTGCAATGTTATTTACATTTATTAAGTGTAGTTTTCTTTTAGATTGCAGTAACTCCTCACTTAAAGTCAGCCCAGTTAACGTTGTTTCATTGTTATGTTGCTGATCAATTAGGGAACATGCTCATTTAAAGTTGCAATGCTCCCTTGCAGGAAGAGCAGTCCGTTGCAGTTAGCTGGTGGGGGCTTGTAAGCAGGGCGGAGCGGCAGCCCCAGATCAGCTCCCCCCTTCCCTAAGTTCCCTGTACAGCAGTCGCCCAGCAGACTATCAATTTCCAGGCAGTTCAGCTGTCCCTCCCCCCACTGCCATTTGCTGCTCCTGCCCTCTGCCTTGGAGCTGCTCCCAGGAGCCTCCTGCTTGCTGTGCATGGGTGGGGGAGGGAAGAGGGAAGCTAATGTCAGGGACCCCCTCCCCCCCTACTCCTGCACCCCGCTTACCCCTTCTCGATATAGAGCATGGTAGGGACACAGAGACAGACAGAGAGAGCTTGGGGCAGCAACTGCTGTCTCAACTTCCTGATCCACTTAAAAAGACAATTCATTTAAGAGTGGGTCAGCTTACTTAAAGGGGCAGTGTGCATCTCTCTCTCTCCCACACGTAAGGTGTGCATCTGTCTCTGTCTGCTATGTTGTCCCCCCACCTTCTCCATTTGAGCTGCCTTGTTGAGTGTGAGAGGCTACATTAACAACGTGTTAACCCTTGAGGGCTCAGCCGAGTGCTAGTTCATCATTTAGCAGCAAGGCATTCCCTGGCAAATATCCCACCCTCTTCCACCCTCTGACTTCACCACCTCAACCAAGCTTCACAATCATCATAGCTGTGTACAGTATTAAATTGTTTGTTTAAAACATATACTGTGTGTGTGTGTGTGTGTGTGTGTGTGTGTGTGTGTGTGTGTGTATATTACACACACATACACACACACACATACACAGCCTGGATTGACTACAGGAAAGCCTACGACTCAATGCCGCACACGTGGATCTGTGAATGTCTGGCGCTATACAAAGTCAACAGGACACTAAAGACCTTCCTCAAGAACTCATGGGACTATGGAAGACAACACTGGAAGTCAACTCAAGGCAGCTTGCACAAGTGGCATCAAGTGTGGCATATACCAAGGTGATGCACTGTCCCGCTGCTGTTCTGCATAGGCTTAACCCCTCAGCCAGATAATCGCAAGGACTGGATACGGGTACAGGTTCAGGAGTGGAACATACCATCAGCCACCTCCTCTACATGGATGACATCAAGCTGTATGCTAAGAATGAACGAGACATCGATTCGCTAATCCACCTGACGCGAATCTACAGTGAGGATATCGGGATGTCATTCAGACTGGAGAAGTGTGGCCGGATGGTAGTGAAGAGAGGAGGTAGTCAAGACTGATGGGTGGAACTACCAGCGGGCCACATAGCAGACATACAGACCAGCTACAAGTACCTTGGCATCCCACAGTCACATGGAAACCACGATGAGGAGGCAACGAAGACAGCAACATCCAAGTATACCAAAGGATAAGACAGGTCCTGAAGAGCCAGCTCAGTGGAGAACAAGATCCACGCCATCAACGGATATGCCCTGCCGGTCATCAGATACCCTGCCGGTATAGTGAGCTGGCAAAGGAGGACATGGAGGCTGCCGATGTGAAGACCCAGAAGCTCCTCACAATGCACGGAGGTTTCCACCCCAGTCCACACCCAGAGACTGTGTACCAGCCGAAAAGAAGGCGGGCGGGGCTTGGTGAGCGGTCAAAGCACTGTCCTGGACGAAACCCGGAACATCCAGGAGTACATCAGTAAGATGGCCCCCAAAGTGAGCTGCTGAGAGAATGCCTGAGGCAGCAGCAGACATGAGGAGACCAAGCAGAAGAAGTGCCATGGCAGAACAAGACCCTGCATGGGATGTACCATCGACAGATAGCTGAGGTGGCTGACATTGGGAAATCCTACCAGTGGCTGAAAGGGCTGACTCAAAGACAGCACTGAGGCACTGATCCTAGCAGCACAGGAACAGGCACTGAGCACAGATCATTGAAGCTAGGGTCTACCACACTAGAGAGGACCCAAGGTGCAGACTGTGCAGAAGAGGCCTCAGAGAACAGTCCAACACATAGTGGCAGGGGTAGGGGTCTACCACAGTAGAGAGGACCCAAGGGCAGACTGTGCAGAGAGGCCTCAGAGACAGTCCAACACATAGTGGCGGAGTAAGATGCAGGCAGGAACAGCATACACTGACGGCACAACCAAGTGGCTGGCATGTGTACAGGAACATCTGCACAGCGTATGGGCTAGACCTCCCAAGACCAGATGGGAGATTCCACAGAAGGTTGCGGAAATAGCAGGGCTAGATTCTGTGGGACTTCCAGATCCAGACGGACAGGCAGGTACTGGCAATCAACCAGACATCGTGGTAATAGACAAGGACCAGAAGCACCGGTGGTGATACATATAGCAGTGTCAAGTGACAGCAACATCAGGAAGAAGGATATGAAAGCTGGAGAAGTACCAGGGCCTGAAAGAGGAACTAGAGAGGATGTGGAAAGTGAAGGCCAAAGTGGTCCCAGTGGTGGTAGGACCCTCGGGCTGTGACTCCTAAGCTGGGTGAGTGGCTCCAACAGATCCAGGAACAACATCAGAGCTCTCTGTCCAGAAGAGTGCAGTGCTAGGAACAGCGAAGATACTGCGCAGAACCCTCAAACTCCCAGGCCTCTGGTAGAGGACCCGAGGTTGAGGAAGACACATACCACCCATAGGGGTGAGAGGGGAATTTTTTTTTTTATATATATATATATATATATATATATATATACACATACACACACACACATTCCCTGAAACCTAACCCCCACATTTACATTAATTCTTATGGGGAAATTGGATTAGCTTAAAATCATTTTGCTTAAAGTGGCATTTTTCAGGAACATAACTACAACGTTAAGTGAGGAATTACTGTATGCCTTGTTTCCAGCCTGTAATATAGGCAGGGGCGGCTCCAGGCACCAGCGCAGCAAGCGTGTGCCTGGGGCAGCAAGCCATGGGGGGCGGCCTGCCAATTGCTGTGAGGGTGGCAGGCAGATGGCTTTTGGCGGTGTGCCTGCGGGAGGTTCGCTGATCCCGTGGCTTCGGTGGCAATTCAGCAGTGGGGACGTTGATGATGTGGCACCGGTGGACCTCCCGCAGGCATGCTGCCAAATCCACGTGGCATGCCGCTGAATCCGCGTGACCAGCGGACCACCCACAGGCACGCCACCGAAAGCCACCTGCCTGCTGTGCTTGGGGTGGCAAAAAACATAGAGCCGCCCCTGAATATAGGGTGTGTCCAACAGAGCCAAGCACAGCAAAGAGTAATGCCGCTCTTAGGCTTGTCCTAAGAAAGAGGGAAGAAGAGGTGCAGAAATAGCAGGATGTAAAATAGCATTCTTAAGCCTCTTTTCAAATTTTCTGTACTGTGAATGGATACACTCTTCTCAGCCCTAACTTTCTACCTCCCTGTGCACACCCATAGACCTTCTGAAAACAGTAACCAGCACAATTTGGGAGGGGTGCAGAAAATGCTGTGCCCGCTGCTGGCACGGCACACATGCAATGAGGTCTTTGAAAATCTGGCCCTAAGCGTGTGCTTCAGAAAAGCCACCTTTATAACCAACACCCTCTGTCATTCAGCAGTAAGGCCAAATATTTGATGGACATGAAGAATGAACCACCTTCTCATCCCTAAATGGTTGGTCTTCTCCACATTCAGAAATACATTGATAGGACCAGGGGAAGGGTGTGTGTGTTGGGGGCAGGGGGGGAAGAGATGGTGATTACACTGCTGCCTGTAGTACGTATCGTCTGCAGGGGTGCCCAGAGGATTTCGGGGGCCTGGGGTCTTCGGTGGCGGGGAGTCCTTCCGTTCCGGGACCCGCCGCCAAAGTGCCCCTTAGACCCGCGGAGGGGACCCCCACCACCGAATTACTACCATAGCCAAAGTGCAGCCGGGTCTTCGGCGGTAATTCGGTGGTGGGAGTCCCTGCCATGGGTCTTCGGGGCACTTCGGCGGTGGGTCCCAGAACGGAAGGACCCCCTGCCAGCGAATTACCGCCGAAGACCTGGCTGCACTTTGGTGGCAGGTCCCGCTTCGGTGGTAATTCGCAGGCGGGGGGTCCTTCTGCCCCAGAGTGGAAGGACCCTCTGCCGGTGAAGACCGGGAGCGGAAGAAGCTCTGGGGGCCCAGGACCCGCGGGAGTTTTCCGGGGTCCCCGGAGCAAGTGAAGGACCCTGCTCCAGGGGCCCTGAAAAACTCTCGTGGGGGCCCCTGTGGGGCCCTGGGCAAATTGCCCCTTTTGCTCCCTCCCGGGCGGCCCTGATGGTCTGTAAACTGGCCAAGGACCTTGACCTCCACTGGCAACAATCTACCACCTTTTACCAACATTAAATTCTCTTCCAAATTAAAATATAGATAATATATACATAATAGTTATTTAACCTTCAAGCTGACAAACACAAGCCTATTGGCCAACGTATGCTCACTTCCTCCTCTTTGGCCTCCCTGTTTCCCATATCACGCACCTCAAGTCAGCCCAGAATACAGCTGCTAACATTCTCTCCCTCACCCACTGAGCTAACCATGTCAATTCCTTCTTTGAATCCTTGCATCAACTACCTCTTAACTGATGTTTTAAGTTATCCTTGTCTCTAAGGCCCTGCACAGCTCAG
Organism: Chelonoidis abingdonii; assembly: GCF_003597395.2. NCBI lineage: Eukaryota > Metazoa > Chordata > Testudines > Testudinidae > Chelonoidis > Chelonoidis abingdonii. The sequence goes on from NC_133776.1 coordinate 32,836,637, forward strand.
ATCTTGTTCTGTTGCATCTCTCATCAGTCTCCCTCAACTCACTCCACCAGTGTCAGTATCACTACCCCTTTCATTGCCTAGTGTTCTTCTGTGCTACATCTCACGCCTCACACCCTCCCAGTCCCGGTGGGGCAGGCTCTTACCTCTGCCCACTCAAATTCTTCCAAGGATTTGCTCCTTCCATGAGATCAACACTAATCTGCATGAGTTCAATGTCTTCTTCACTCCAGCATTATGTCAGAGGAGAGAGAGAGAAGATTTTTTATTTTTTAATTCTAAGTTTATAGGACCCTTCCTAGGGGTCTCCTGTGCATCTGGTCTTATATCTGTCTGTCTTTTACACTGTAAGCTCTTTGCGGTGGGGACTTCCCTTATTTGCGTTCTGTACCTAGGTAAGCATGTCAAGTGCTGAACAGATAACAAAATAAGTTAATAAACCATAAAATAGGTTTACATTATTGCCCTGCTAGTTGGTGAATAGTTTTCGGAACTAGTGCAGTTCTGTCCAATTTCTTACAGTCCAGTCTGCAGTTGGCTGTACCAAGACACACTATGTCTGTGCTATATAATGTCACTCATGTGAGCCTAAAATATTATCTTTATGTGTAGATTAATAAAAGACTGGATACATTTTAGGCTTAAATTATTACCAGTAATCAAATCAAATAAGAAAGTAAAATTCTAGGTTCTTGCCCAGGCAATTTCATTTCACTCTTGTTCACGTGTTTATTTAGTGTCCAGTCTGTCCTAGTTTATTTTTTTAATCCATTTATTTTAAGGACAGTCAAGATTATAATGCTGTTTGCAATAATTGTTCAAAATAAAAATGTATGGTTTTTACTACTATTTGGTTCTTGGTAAACTTCAAAAAATAGCTACAATAATATTAAGATTTCATTTTTTCACTACTTTTCTCAGTTAATTAACTTAGGCTCCAACTCTACAAACACTTACATATGTGCTTAACTTTACTAGATGAGTAGTCCCCACACGGCCTTAAAGAGTACCCTTGTTACAGTCAGATCTTAAATGCTACCTTATTCTGATGAGTCAATATTTACCACTGGTAAACAAAATGACGTTTTTAATTTACTTTTGAATTTTAAAGAATACTTTTTTTGAAAGCAGTACTAGTATTTTACAAATATTGACAAAGCTGTACATAAATTGTACAGATGATGACACTGAGTTTATTTGTATTCCGTATAAACAAAACTGGTGTGGTGTGCCACATTATGAAATGCAAAACCTGGCATTACAAACATGGTGTAATTAGTCATTTCTCTGAGATAATTAGTAGGTTTTGAAACCATTCCTGATAATGTAAATTAATTCAGGCTTCTTGTGCATGTCCAGGTACTAGTGCAGTCTGTGTGCACAGTAAATAGTATGTAGGATTATTCTCAGGACTATGCAGGGAACAGACTCACTTTCTGTTGAGGACTGTAAGGTTGATCAGTTCCCCACGCCCCACATAACTGAACATGACAGTTACAAATTCCGTGAAATTTGAGAGCTGAACTTAAATACACATTCCTCCTTCACTTTATGAAATCATTTCCCCTTTGCCAACACAGTAACTGAGTTTTTGAAGGATAGGGGAGATTTTCCCCATCCCCCAGCTGCGATCAGACATGTAAAAGTTTCTCGTGAAAAAAGAACCGCTGTCCCTGAAACGACGGAACTGTCAGGACAGCTCCTGAGGAAAAGGAGGAATCACAAAGTTACAGTTTCGCTGCTACTAATGTAAAAGCCCAAGGAACTGGACTAGCGGTTAAACAAACACTCCCCACCCGAGCTGGATGTTTACAGCCGCTTAAGCAGTGGCTCTGTGCTTTGTGTTGCCCGAACGGGGCTTCACACTTGGCCCAGGCAGGGCTCTGTGGTGATCTTCGCCTTTGACACCCCACAGTAACCTCCGTCCCCACCCCCTCAACCCACTCAGCCCGCTGACCTCCGCTGGACCCCGCGGCCAGCCCAAGACACGCGCCAGGGAGCAGCCACAGCCCGGGCTGCAGGGGCTCTGAGCAGCATGTTCCTGCCCGAGTCTCTGGGCAGCTGACTCCTGCCCCCGGGCCGCGAGGGAAGTTTTCCAAGCACGGGGCGAAAGGGGGTGGGGGCGAGCTCTAGGCTGGGGAAGCCTCTTCCCTCCTCCCCTCGCCTGGAAGAACAACCGGGATATTCACGCGGAGCGGCGCGATGCCAGGGAAACTCCTCCAGGGGGACCGCGCGGAGAGGCTGCCGAGCCTGCAACCTGCCTTTAAAAGCCCCGCACACGAGAGCCGCCGCTCCGCACAGGCGAGCCGGGGCGCCTGCGATGAGGCCAGCCGCGTGCTCCTGGGGCCTGGGGCTCCTGCTGGCCGCCGCTCAGCTCTCCCGCCAGCAGCAGCCGCAAAAGAGGTAACGGCTCGTCGGGCCAGCGCCGCCGGGCTCGTGGGGGCGCCCCCTCCAGCCGCTGCTTTGCCACTCGGGCCACGCTGAGCTCTGCCCCCTGCCGCTGCCTCCCGACCCCGCATACTCCCTCCCTCCTGCCCTTACAGCTGCCCCGCGCTGCGGCTCCCGCTCTCGCGCCTCCGGGTCCGAGCCTTGCAGGCGCTCGAGGCACCTAGGCAAGAGCACGAGGGGGCGCTGAGGCACCGCCCTGCGCTTGTGCCCCTGCTGGCGCCTCCCCAGCCAGCCTCTCTGCTGCTCCCAGTCCGGTTGCGGCGGCCGCGCTGGGGCAAGGAGCGGCAGGCGCCTCGCCTGGTGCCCCGGGAAGGGTGGGTGCGCTGCAGCCCCTTTGCCTAGAAGGAAGGAACATCTTGTTCTCCACAGAACGGCGCCAACGGTGCGCGGGGGCGGCTGGGCTCGCTGGCTATGTCCAGGGCGACTGTGAGGCAGGAGGACAGAGGTGTCAGTCAGAGAAGGAAAGACCCGGAGCCCCTGCCCCCCACTCCTGGCTGGGGGAAAGATGGGATCCGAGGCTCTCTTTGGCATGTGCTACACTGGGAGGGGATAAGCCTGTGCAGAGGGAAGATTCAAATGGACAAATGACCAGGGCACTAACCTTAAAGGATCCCGATCTAAATCAACCCATTCTGCTATTAACAAGCGAGAGTAAAATGTCTGGAATTCACACAAATGACTGAAAGGCCCTTTGCAACAATTGAACATTGCAAATTAACAAGTGACTGGACAAGAGCAGGAAAAAGCAGGGATACTGCATTACAAGATTTTTTCTTTTTTCATTTATACCCCTCTTGGCAGGGCACCCAGGATCTGTGCAGGCAGTTCTGACTGCAGCATCAAAGCCTTGGGTAGAATCTAATTACACTGGTCAAGTTAACTAACACTTGACCTATACCAGTAAATATTGTGCAGTATATATAATAAAATCTTGATGAGACATCACCCCAGCAACTTGCTGTTAAATGCTTGCTGAAGAGTGGGGCATTAAGATCACGCTTTGTAATTTGCACAAATAATGCTGAAGAGTAGTTAGGATCTCCTCTGTTCTACTTTCCTCTAATGAAAGAGAAACAAGGAGCACAGAAACACTACCCTTTTCTTGTAACACATGCTAGCATTTCTTGGTATGTACAAAAAAAGCCGGACCACTTCAGTTACTTGTATTTAATTTGAAGGGGATAAAAAGATTCTGGTTATACTTTCAAAGGGATTTTTATTTTATTTTGAGGGATATTGAAATTAAAAACAAACATCCTATTATGTAATTTCTTGGATGAATAAACTTGCCAGCACTGCATTCATGGGAAGAAAAAAAAAAACGCCCACCACCATGGCTGTTTGCCACATTCATGTCGTCTTTTAATACCGATTTTTGCATTGCTACATATCACCTTTTCAGCGATCTCAAGGAGTTTTACAGCCATGGCAAAGTATTTGAGCATGAAAGATGTGCTTACATTAAGCATGCTTTGCTGAACCAGGGCCTAATTACCCATCAACACCATTGGGCAAAATTAGGGTCTATAATTCCCACCAGTGCAGCTCCAAATGGATGCTGTGATGCAAACAGGAGTTGCATTGATGGAGAATTATGGGTCCTGGTATTCTCAGCATAGAAAAAAAATCTGAGATGGCTTGCTTTAGAATTCTGTGATAAACTGTCATTTTAATAGAGTGAGAATAATGGAGCTGGGGGGAAACCTAACTTTACATTCTCTATTGACTTACCTGCTGGAAAAGTGTTCTTTTTATAGAAATATTAATTTGTTATGGTATTTCCCCCTCCTATTTTGTTTACTATGAACAGGGCGAAGCTTGAACAAACTGTGCAAGTATAACACAGTATAATAAGGGCTGAGCTGTCAATTCTAGCTACACCTCATTTGGGGCATTAAAAGATGTACTATATTACAATTTAAATATCTGCTAATGTTATTCAATCATTTATTTAAAGTTGCTGTAGATTTGTGTATCAACGTTTTAGCTGACATCCCCACTACACAGGTTAATAGTCTTTCCATCTTCAGTATTATAGAAAGTGTTGATGGAATATATTTCTAAACTAAGCAGTATTTTTTTTTATTCCCAGGCCTGCTTTTACATGTGGAGGAATTCTGTCTGGAGAGTCAGGGTTTATTGGGAGTGAAGGATTCCCTGGAGTTTACCCTCCAAACAGCAAATGTACTTGGAAAATCACAGTAAGACTTTCTAATATCACAAAAAACACTTCTGAAAAGAATGAAGAGCTACCTGTTTTATAATGCCAACATTTTATATTAGGTGACAGATGCCTCTGATAATGAGTTGTTGGGCTGACATATTTCAGCTGTCTGGAACATTTTTTAGGGTTACATTAGGTACAGTGCCAAAAGTGAAATCCTGGAAAGCTGCATGGAAACTTTTGAAAGACACCATAATAGAGGCTCAACTTAAATGTATACCCCAAATTAAAAAACATAGTAAGAGATATGTACATTAGAGGATGCTTGACACTGAAATGAGTTTGCAGAGCAGCCACATTATATCCATGAATGATGCTAATAAGTGAGCAAACACTATTAAACTGAATGGCCAGAACTGAATATCCCTTCAGTGCTGGACATGTTATAAACCAGGGACTTCATAAAGAGGCTTTAACTAAGCTCCTTTTACTTTTCCACAGGTATGATGACAACAAATTATGCTACCAAAGAGATACTTAAAGCCACACACTGCCCTCTGGCTACATGCACAACTCCCATTAACATCAGTGGAGAGTTTCTCTGGGGTCAGGACTAGTATATGGGCTCCAGTCAAGGAGAGAAATGAGTGCTCTGAAAATTCTCTTTTGAAGTTGCCACTAAAGAACATATAAAAAAGAATAGATAGTGGTAGTGAAATAGGACATCACAGAATAATACAGCCTTGCTACTATAGAGACACTGATGCAAGTAGGAAACCATGATCTTGTGACAGTTTTTAAATTACTGTCAGAGCAAACAAATGATGTAGATTTAATATTTTTATTATGCTGCATTTGGATTAGGGTGGAGAACAGCTTTTTGTGCTGACTTTAATCAGTGCCCAACTTCTTCTAGAAAAGAACAATCTGAAGTATGCTCCATTTTCATTTATAAACTTGTTTCTCACTGTCTGAAGAGACTCAATTGCTTTAACATTTACTAGTGATTACTGGTTAGCTTTCCTGACATCTGATTGGCTGGCAAAAACTCTATTTGAAGTCATATATAAGACTGTGAGACAAGAGTAGCAACAACACAGCTGATTTTCAATAGCAGTTGGTATCATGAAATAATTTTGAAAACAGTTCTTCATAAATCTGAAACATCATATTGAAGATGATGATATTGAAAAATGACAAAAGTAAAGTTCTTATAAAAGACTTAGATTACAAATGATTGCTAGGAAGTATACACTGAAGAGTCCTGTGGACAGTTCTATTCCTTATAACTAAATCAGAAAAAAAAACCAGAACTGATTTTATTTAAGGAGTGTCCCTATGGTATGTTTTCATTGCAGAGTTCATTTGAGCGATTGGCAACTGCTTCTGAGCATCCTGATTAGCTTAGCCTGGATGTGAGCAACCACACTGAATCATAGAATATCAGGGTTGGAAGGGACCTCTGGGTCATCTAGTCCAACACCCTGCTCAAAGCAGGGCCAATCCTCAACTAAATCATCCCAGCCAGGGCTTTGTCAAGCCGGGCCTTAAAAACCTCTAAGGAAGGAGATTCCACCACCTCCCTAGGTAACCCATTCCTGTACTTCACCACCCTCCTAGTGAAAAAGTTTTTCCTAATATCCAACCTAAACCTCCGCCACTGCAACTTGAGACCATTATTCCTTGTTCTGTCATCTGCTACCACTGGGAACAATCTAGATCCATTCTCTTTGGAACCCCCTTTCAGAGAGTTGAAAGCAGCTATCAAATTTCCCCTCATTCTTCTCTTCTACAGACTAAATAATCACAGTTCCCTCAACCTCTCCTCATAAATCATGTGCTCCAGCCCCCTAATAATTTTTGTTGCCCTCTTTCCAGTTTTTCCACATTCTTCTTCTAGTGTGGGGCCCAAAACTGGACACACAATACTCCAGATGAGGTCTCACCAATGCCAAATAGAGCAGAATGATCACGTCCCTTTATCTGCTGGCAATGCTCCTACTTATACAGACCAAAATGCCGTTAGTCTTCTTGGCAACAAGAGCATACTGTTGATTCATATCCAGCTTCTCATCCACTGTAACCCCTAGGTCCTTTTCTGCAGAACTGCTGCCTAGCTACTTGGTCCCTAGTCTGTAGCAGTGCATGGGATTCTTCCATCCTAAGTGCAGGACTTTGCACTTGTCTTTGCTGAACCTCAGATTTCTTTTGGTCCAATCCTCTAATTTGTCTAGGCCCCTTTATATCCTATCCCTACTCTCCAGCATATCTGCCACTCCTCCCAGTTTAGTGTCATTTGCAAACTTGCTGAGAGTGCAGTCCATGCCATCCTCCAGATCATTAATGGAGATATTGAACTGAACCAGTCCCAGGACCCCCACTCCACTTGATACCCGCTGCCAACTAGACATGGAGCCATTGATCACTACCCATTGAGCCCAGTGATCTAGCCAGCTTTCTGTCCACCTTATAGTTCATTCATCCAGCCCATATTTCTTTAACTTGCTGTCAAGAGTACTGTGGGAGCCTGTATCAAACACTTTGCTAAAGTCAAGAAATAACATGACCACTGTTTTCCCCTCATCCACAGAGCCAGTTATCTCATTATAGAAAGCAATTAGGTTAGTCAGGCATGACTTGCCATTGGTGAATCCATGCTGACTGCTCTGATCATTTTCCTCTCCTCAAAGTGCTTCAAAATTGATTCCTTGAGGACCTGCTCCATGATTTTTCCAGCGACTGAGGTGAGGCTGACTGGCCTGTAGTTCCCCAGATCCTCCTCCTTCCCTTTTTTAAAGATGGACACTCCATTACCCTTTATCCAGTCATCTGGGACTTCCCCCGCTTGCCATGAGTTTTCAAAGATAATGGCCAATGGCTCTGCAATCACATCTGCCAACTCGTTTAGCACCCTCAGATGCAGTGCATCCAGCCCCATGGACTTGTGCTCATCCAGCTTTTCTAAATAGTCCCAAACCACTTCTTTCTCCACAGAGGACTGGTCACCTCCTCCCCATACTGTGCTGCCCAGTGCAGTAGTCTGGGAGCTGACCTTGTTCATGAAGACAGAGGCAAGAAAAGCATTGAATACGTTAGCTTTTTCTACATCCTCTGTCACTAAGTTGTCTCCCCCATTCAGTAAGGGGCCCACACTTTCCCTGACCACCTTCTTGTTGTTAACATACCTGTAAAAACCCCTTGTTACTTTTAACATCCCTTGGTGGCTGCAACTCCAGTTGTGATTTGGCCTTCCTGATTTCACTCCTGCATGCCTGAACAATATTTTTATACTCCTCTCTGGTCATTTGTCCAAGCTTCCACTTCTTGTAAGCTTCTTTTTTGTGTTTAAGATCAGCAAGGATTTCACTGTTAAGCCAAGCTGGTTGCCTGCCATATTTACTATTGTTTCTACACATCGGTATGGTTTGTTCCTGCAACCTCAATAAGGATTCTTTAAAATACAACCAGCTCTCCTGGATTCCTTTTCCCCTCATGTTATTCTCCCAGGGGATCCTGTCCATCAGTTCCCGGAAGGAGTCAAAGTTGGCTTTTCTGAAGTCCAGGGTCCATATTCTGCTGCTCTCCTTTCTTCCTTGTGTCAGGATCCTGAACTCGACCATCTCATGGCCACTGCCTCCCAGGTTCCCATCCACATTTTCTTCCTCTACTCATTCTTCCCTGTTAGTTAACTAAAACCTCTCCAGTGCATCAAAGATACAACCTATCCTGAAAGATGATCCCTCACTCTCACAGGATCTTGGAGACAGACCTGTTCCTTGCTTTAGTCAGACTCCCCGGCGCCGGCCTGCCCAATCCCTCCGGGTCCCTCACACGACACAACAAAAACACTAACCCAGGAACCTATCCTTGCAACAAAGCCCGATGCCAACTTTGTCCACATATCTATTCAAGTGACACCATCATAGGACCTAATCACAACAGCCACGCCATCAGGGGCTCATTCACCTGCACATCTACCAACGTGATATGCCATCATGTGCCAGCAATGCCCCTCTGCCATGTACATTGGCCAAACGGACAGTCTCTACGCAAAACAATAAATGGACACAAATCTGACATCAGGGGAATCATAACATTCAAAAAGCAGTAGGAGAACACTTCAGCCTCTCTGGCCACTCAGTAACAGATATAAAGGTGGCAATTTTATACAAGAAAAGCTTCAAAAATAGACTCCATTGAGAAACTGGTGAACTTGAATTAATATGCAAACTAGATACTATCAATTTAGTCTTAAATAGAGACTGGGAATGGCTGAGCCATTACACACATTGAATCTATTTCCTCATGTTAAGTATCCTCGCACCTTCTTGTCAAACTGTCTTAAATGGGCTATCTTGATTATCACTACAAAAGTTGTTTTTTCCTGCTGACAACAGCTTATCTTAATTAATTAGCCTCTTAGGGCTAGGGGAACTCCCACTTTTTCATGTTCTCTGTATGTGTATGTAACCCTTCTGCCCACCTGAGCTGGCAGGAACAAGGGCCAGGTTCAGTATCCAGCGGTTCCGTTTTAATAACGCAATGCAAAACTGGCTCAAGCCCCCATCCAGTGACCTGGGACAATAATATACCACCCCCCAGGCAGCTCTAGGAGGCAATACTTCCCCTCTCGCAAGCACAGAGTCTGAGTGTAGCAAAATCCTTTTAATAAAGGAGGGAAACAATGCGGCATTATGTTGGGGAAACATCACAAATGAGATTCATAACACAAACCATGAGCAAAAGACCCACCCCCAAGCTAGTTTGGCAGTGTCCATTTTCCCTCAAGGTCTTAAGTCTAACCACCCAAAAGATCACCCCAAAGTCCCAAAAATCCAACAACCCAAAAGTCCCTGGTCAGTGCAGTCCCAGAGTTCAAAAGTTTATCTGCAAAGTTCTACACACACACCTCCAGCTGGGTAGATATGGGGGAAGAAAGGGGCACACGAGGAGTTAAGGGGCACCTTACATGGTCCAAAGCTGACTTCCCTGCCTCTCCATGGCGTTCTGCTGAAGTCTTCACGACGAGCCGTTCTACTCCACCAGCCGTCCCGTAAGTCGCTCCCGCCGTCCCACAAACTGCTCAGCTCTGCCAGCTGCTTAGCAATATATCTTCAGGCTCCCCCACTAGTTAACACAGCACTCAGTGATCTCCACTCTTTAGTGATTTCACTTCTTAGTGATTTCTGCTTGTGGTAGGGGAGCCCCAGTGCTGGTGCACCATTGGCCCAAAGTGAATTTAGCACAGCAGCCTGTAACTAGACCCTTAATGGAATCAAAATTAGTTCTGCTATTCAACAGGGGAGAGAGGAGGTGGTGCAATTGGCATTTCAGGCTCTCAAAAGGAGCCCATACCATCAGGTACAAATACTTATCCCCAGCCTCTCTTGATTCACTGGGTTTTGGAACTCATGTCCCTTGTCTAGCGAGTGCTACTTAGTTGATGGTGAGTCCCTCTGTCATAAGACTGTTCCACTGGCCTTGATTCACATAATTAGGGTAACTACATTTTATTCTTCCTGCCCCAACAACAGAGAAACTGGGGATCCCACAGCAGCCAAAGTGACCATTTGGGCAGCTGTGGGCTCATGCTGGGTGGGGTGGGTGTGCCAATGTGAACAAGACCAGCCACTGAAGTTCTTTTCCACACTCGCCACAATTCACCACCAGATGTCAGGGTAGAGCTCATCCTGACTCTGCTGACATGTATATACATATATCTCTTTGCTATATGTTCCATTCTATGCATCTGATGCAGTGGGCTGTAGCCCACGAAAGCTTATGATCAAATAAATTTGTTAGTCTCTAAGGTGCCACAAGTACTCCTGTTCTTTTACCCGCACATGTGTATTGCTAGAACTTCTGGGGACACATCCAATGGTTCTTTGTGCTGCAGTAAGCTGAGACACTGATTTTTTCCACAGTGAATTGGGCTCGCAGCAGGGAATTGTAGGAAGGCATTGGAGGACTATCCACACTCCAATGAGTTAGCCTGCATCCTCACTGGAAAGTGGGCGGGTTACCAGCCCAAGTGAAAGTGGCACTCAAGTCCAGTCAGGCCAGCTAGCCCAGGTTTAAATACCACCAAACTCTGGTAAGAGAGTTGTATGTGTGGCTGGGAGGGAGGTGGAGGTAATACCCAACCAGGAGCCCAAGGTGTAGCAAAGACATCTCCTTAGATACCATGTAAAGGCCGCCTCAGCTAGTATCTGATACTAGAGCACCTTTTGCCAGTCCATGGTAGCAATGTGGAACTTGCAGGAGAATCTTTCTCAAGCCTGCAAAACTTGAACAGCTATTGTTTTACTTTCTGTGTGGGTTATCAGAGGCATGGAAGTGTTTTCTCAACCAGAGAATGCCATCTTCTTTACGAGAAATCCAAAGTTAATTGAGGTAGGGCAAGCAATTTGGAAGTAAAATTCCTTTATATTATATTACCTGTTTAATGTTTTATAAAGTGATACAATGTGACCTAGCAGATAGAGCACTGGATTGTAACTCAGGAGACCTGAGTTTTATTCCTGCCTATGGCACTGGTATGCTGGGTGACCTTGGGCAAGTTAGTTCACCTCTGTGCCTCAGTTTTCACATCTGTAAATTGGGGATAATGATACCTTCTTTTTGTAAAGCTCTTTGAGAGCTACTGATGAGGAGTGCTACATAACAGATAAGTATTTTATTATTATATCTGCTGATGTCTTCCAGAGTTACTTTGCTAAAGCTGGAAGAGACACAAGCCCAGTTAAGTTTCTGTTATTTAAAGATGCTGGTTAACAGAAACAACTGCTGTATTCTGAGAGCTAGAAGTGTGCAGCACGTGCTAACACTTGTATTGCAGCTGTGGGAGACTATTCAGAAACCGTCGGTTGGTGCTGCTGCTGCTAAGAAATCATCTTTACTCTTGTTTCCTCTCCTGTAGTAACTTCCATAGTGTCACTCACTATATCACATACATTTGCTTTTAATATTGTATAATCTCTTCTTGGTCATCACCCCACATAGTTATGTTGAATAGTCTGAAAAGTTGTATGGCTGTCCTGTGTCTTTTTGGCAAATCTTGCAGTTCTTATAAAATCCAGCATCCTCAATATGTAAAAATAATAGTCAAGACTGTCACAGTCATACAAGGTGATGTTTTTATAGGTTCAGTAGCTGGATTGCAGAACAAGTTTTCTGAAATAAGCAGGGTTTAAAAAATTCACTGATCAGTGGAACTGGAAACTTGCCCTTATAAGCAGAGGTGCTTAAGTGAGTTTCTCTAGACTTTAGCTCTCAAAAGCATCTAGTTTGTACGGTTGTGAAATTATCCTTCCAAATATGCACTGCTGCATTGCTTCGGGTGGGGGAAAAGATCAGCAGCTGGAGAGGAGGGGACAGGAAGGAAGCGGGCACAGAAGTTAGGCTTCCTTTCATTGCGTTACTTTCTCATTCCAATATACCTTTCATATTAATTCTGGCTAACGTGTTTAATCTCCTGGCTAATAGACATCTGATAATTTTTTTAAGTCTTGACAAAAGGAATAGTGGAAAGGGTATTCTAGTGATCCATAGCACCACTATGGCTAAACACTCAGCATTTTTATTATTAAACCCTGTTTTGGAAAGGTTTATTATTCAGCCAAAATCATTTAAGTCAAGTTTAAAACTTGGCATTTAAGGCTCTGGTCCACAAACAACTCCCTTTCTCTCTGCCCCCAACACTGTAGTAAATAATATGGAAGAGCAAGACATACCAACAGCTTTCCCAAAGAACAGGAAGAGGTGTACTTGTAAATAGGCTCTGTTTGAAGTTAGAGCAAACTATGCATGGTATTAGGAAGAGAGATAAGTTTCTCTTAGTGATGGCACAAAAACATCCAGGGACCTTACTGTGCTAGGTGCTGTATATATAAAATAAGAATGGCCCTGCATCAAAGTGCTTACGGTCTAAATACTGGTGTTTTTAGAACAGTGCCCACCATAAACAACTTTCCCTAAAAATGTTTAGGGATATATTCTCCTTTCTCTGCTAGAGAGGCATGTATGTTCACTAATAGGAGTATATAGCCTTTCTGTGTATTTAGTGCAATAGACCTGAGGGTGGCAATTTTGCAACAGAGAAGCTTCAAAAACAACTCCAACGAGAAATTGTTGAACTCGAATTGATATGCAAATTAGATACAATCAACTTAGGCTTGAATAGAAACTGGGAATGGCTGAGCCATTACAAACATTGAATCTATCTCCCCATGTAAGTATTCTCACACTTCTTATCAAACTGTCTGTACTAGGCTATCTTGATTATCACTTCAAAAGTTTTTTCTCTTACTTAATTGGCCTCTCAGAGTTGGTAAGACAACTCCCACCTTTTCATGCTCTCTGTATGTGTATATATATCTCCTCAATATATGTTCCATTCTATGTATCCGAAGAAGTGGGCTGTAGCCCGCAAAAGCTTATGCTCAAATAAGTTTGTTAGTCTCTAAGGTGCCACAAGTACTGCTGTTCTAAAATTAAAATGATAGAAATTCAGCTTATTTAGGAGACTGATTTAAAACAAAGGTCTTTCTCTTTCAAAACTTCCCCTTGTTGTTTTGTTACAGGTTCTAAGGTCTCTGATAAACAAATGAACTGTGTGTTTTGGTGTAAGCCAGGCAGACCCATGTGTCACCCCCTTCCCTGTGGCATGCCAAGAGGTTACCAAGAGTTCTAGAGCTGTAGGAATTTAGATTTCCCAATACAAGATTGAGGATCTGACTCTAAGGGTGCCCTATCCACCAGCTGGTGTAAATTGTCATCATTCCACTAACTTCAATGGAGCTATAACAATTTATACCTTCTGAGGATCTGCCTGAATTTCTGCAGAGAATTTATCTGCATGAGCACTAACCCAGCCAGGCAACACCACAACTTGGTACTACAGAGTTTTGTTAGATATTGTTTTGGGGCTTCTGCAGGAGACAGGCTTTCTCCTGGTTATCTTGGCTTGCTGTGGGCTAAGGAATTGCCAGCTACACAGGGCTTACTCAGGACAGAAGTCTATTGTATAGTATTAGGTCCTATGTAGGAAGTTTTATAAGCTTGTATTATAGGTTCTTTTGTTCTTTAAATATACGTATACAAAGAAAAGTAATGAATTACTCAGCAACAGATAAAAGCCAAGGCTGACATTCCTGTCTTAAATACAGTAGTGGTGGTTTGCCTCTACTCTTTGTGCACAATAGTACAATTTAAAGTTGATGTGCCAATCTAGACTTTCATCCACAGCTCTTAATTTGTTTGCATTTGAGGCTTTAAAATACACCCTTAATGACACTTCAGCATAATGTTTGCAGCTGAACAAGTATTTGATAAAACATCTGAACGCTAATCATACAGTATTCTAAACCTCTCCCTCCCCTCCCCATCCCCCCCAGAGAATTCTTATGTAATGAGTGGACAGTGCCCTTTGATGCTGTATCCTATGTTGTGGTATGGAAGGTTGCCTTTCACCACGCTCTGTCCTCCCTCCCCCTATCTTAACTTTAGTATCAAAACTGGTCAGGATGCTGTCTAGCCAGAAGTGCAATGACATTCCCTGGCTTCTGTAGTTTCAGCCACTCCCTTTTAGTGACGTTTACTCTGCTTTCTCTTCAGTTTGTATAAATCTTTCGCCTTTTACTTTGCAGGTAAGACTCCTTGAGACCTTACTTTCCAAGACCTTAATCAAAATATATATTAAAATCAGTGTAAAGACAGTACATATTTAAACTATTAGAATCAAAGTATCATGCTACAGGATAATCAGGTTATTAAAGATACTGTAAGCTTTAAATACATTTCCTTAAAGACCTACTGAATTCACTTACTGATTTTAACACATTTAGTATGTTTATTGTTTAACTTTAAAGGCAGTAAGTCAGAGGAACAGCATGAAGTGGCATAAATGCTGTTCTTCCAGTTTCAGTGCCACTAATCTCAGCAGCCCAAGATTTGACAATGTTCTGTCAACTAATTTAATGGTAGTTTACCTTTGAGTGTAGTACAGTTGACAAGCTAATTTGTATTAATAAGGAAAAGTTGTGATTCTTATCACTAGAGCTTTTCTAGATGTCCTGCCTGTGCTGTCCTTTTTCTGTAAGTTTCCTGAGAACATGTTTTGCTGGTTATATTTGTAATTAATTTATTTGTTGCTGTTGAAAACTTCTCTAGTTCTCCAGTTACAATGTTTTCAACAAAGTGGCAGTGGTTCTAGAGGTCATACAGCTTATACAAAGTAGTTTGCAATGTGTGCGCTTATTTGCTTCAAACTGATTAAGCAGACCTGTGGATTTCTTCCCCTCACTACCCACTAAAGCCTGGTTATTTCAGAAGCACATTAGTTTGACCTGGTGACTTGCTTTAAATTTTTCTGAAACATAGCTATTGTACTTTGGATGAGTTTGCCTGGTTTTTTATGTGGGTGGTAACAGAGTGAACATCATTTTTGCAAGAAAAATGTGAACAAGGAGATAACTTCTAAGTAAATTTAAAAGGTTTAAAATGGCAGGCTGTAATTTACCCACCTCAGTTTTGTCTGCAATATACCTCTTTTCTGTTCTCAGAGAAGACAAACTTCCTAGAAACACAATAAATATTTTTCCCCTTATTTTATGTTTCACAATTCTTGGTTGTATACTATCTATATATATTAGCTTTTTGATTGTATGGTATACTTTAATATTATGACAGTGACCAATAATGCTACTTTACAGTAGGTAAAGTTTTAAGGGGAATGGTAACAAAATATTTAATCTTATACCTTTGGGTCATTGATTCAGCTCCAGCCCAGGTTAATGTTATCATCAGATCGCTTTGAAATCAGTTTGGAAATTGGTACTCTGTACAGTTTACAGTGAACAGATGGTCATACCACAAAAACAAGAATCAAAACTGTTGTCTTTTCTGGCAGAACCAGCAGAGATTCCAAGGACTGAATGGACTTACAGGAAGTAAGAGTTGGGAAATATTGGCACTACTGCTGCCTGTACTAGCCTGTTCTGTGGCTAAAGAACAGACTTCAGTCTCTCAGGCTCATTATAGTCTATATCACTTATTTTTGCTAATAAGAGTCTGGATTTTAAAAATAGTCACATAAATATGGAGAAGTTTCAGGAACTTTATTTATTTATTGGTTTAAAGTGGCTCATGTATGAGCTTTATTAGTCATACTTTGGTTGTGTGTTAAATATTTAAAACAGGAAATAATGGTGGCATCTCAGGCAACATAGTGCAATAATGGCTGGTAATGTTTTTTAATTGGTTACCGACTGTACTAGTCCATGAATACAGTCCCGGTAATTACATTCTGCCTATCTATGTTCCCTCTTCAGGTTTTCAAATGAACAGGATATTCTTCGCTTTCTGTCCCAAACTGTTACATGGTCTGTTAAATAGGTGCCCCGTCAGTGTACTACTCCTCGTAGTAAGAGCTTGCAGGCCTTAGCCTCCAACACCTTTCAAGTTTAGAACTCCTGAGCACATGGAATACTCTTTTGGTTGAGCAGCCATCCCCCCTACTGCCTCCCCCGGTTAAATCTCTTGAGAACTCACCCCTTTCACAGTGTCCACAATGAAGTGATTCAAAAATACTCACAACTTATTTTTCCATAGCTCATACAAAACCCAAAGCCTTAACAGATATGCACATGCCTAACCTGCATAACTATATAACATTATTGCATATACAATTCCTACCATTCATCACCACCACTCATGACATGTCTCAGATTTAGATGGTAAATTCTTTGGGTTCCAAAAATATATATGTTTTTTCTTTGTGGATAAGTGCACTGACTTTTGAATTGAGATCACTTTGAGCATTTTTAAAAAGCTTCCCCATCTCTGCTTTAAACATGTAATTATTTCTATCCAAATATATTCTCCATTTAACCAAAAATTTTTTAGATGTTTTTTGTTAAAGCAGCAAAACAGCATTAGGCCTTAATGTTCCAAGAACACAGTGTTACCCTTAACCAAAAAGTAATTTAAAATGTAACTTGTGTCTAATTCCTTATTACCAAAGGCTCTCTTATCATTGCATACTAATGGCTTGCTTGAACTCTGTATCCAAACTTGTAGTTTTACATATTCTTTATCAAAACAAGTATTTCCACTACATCCATGGAACTAAATGGGTTCCATCTAGTTGTTAATTGTAGCTATGCAGTTTTAGCCATAAAGTTTCCCTTTTTCTTTTCTACATTGATAGTGTTTATTAAATTACTACTAAAAGTGATCAGAAAATGTAAAATCCCCCAAACTGAACAGGTTTATTATAAACCCTTGAATGCCACAGATAACCAGGATGAGAGTGGCAAGTGAACTAAATTCAAAATTGATTGGCTGGTTCATATTAAAAAAAAAAAAAATGGCCCTGACATTAACCAGTTGGTTAGCTCTCCATTGAGGAGTTCAAAGGTGGATGTGACATCACTGGCAGAGGATGTGCTTGGGCCTTAGAGTTGCAGTTGAGTTGGGATGTGATATTGAATAGCAGTTATTAACATTTGTCAAAGCACTGTTTTGAAGAGAGGATGCTATACAACAGGAAGGGAATGCTGCAACAGGAAGGGATGGAGCTGGGAACAGAGAGGGAGCATTCCATATTTGTTCGATATCTCATCTGTACTTGAATGAAGAATTTGATTGGTAAGTTGGGGAAATATATGCAATTGAAAACACAAACAACAGTTATGCAGAGCACCAGAGCAGCTAGTCATGTGATGATGATGTTGTTAAGATACATTACTCTCTCCCCTCTACAGGTGCCTGAAGGAAAGGTGGTAGTTCTGTCTTTTAGATACATAGACTTGGAAAGTGACAACTTGTGCAGATATGACTTTGTGGATGTTTACAGTGGTCATGCCAATGGACAACGCCTGGGCAGGTTCTGTGGTACTTTCAAACCAGGTGCCCTTGTGGCCAATGGCAATAAGATGTTGGTACAAATGATTTCAGATGCGAACACAGCTGGAAATGGATTCATTGCTATGTTTTCTGCAGCAGAGCCACATGAAAGAGGTATTTTACAACTATGCAAATATTAAAGGCAAACATTCAGAGGCTGTGCTAGCCCATCAGGGGCCCTAAGCAGGAATATTTCTGGGGTCACACCTTACCCTTCACCCATCCCCTAAACATACTAATTGCATTATTTCCACAAACCAAAAAATATACCAACACATCACATGTTAATATACTTGTTAAAAAGTCCATGTTAAATAATATGAATGGTATTTTGGGGATAATATTCCATGAGAGCCCTAAGCAACTGCTAAGTCTACTTATGCCTGGCGCCATCACTGCAAACATTATCTTGTCTTTTATAGAATGTACTTAGACGCTGAGGCCAAAGCTACTTTTAAAGTAAGGTTTCCTACTTTTCTGAAAGTTATAACATCCAGAACCCTGCATTCTTGGTACTGAAAGGATACAATAATGAAGAAGCTGCACGCTTGTGTTATAGTCAAGGATAATGTATTCACATTATTTGGTATAAGTTTTATTATTTTAGGGCTGGGAGGAGGAGAAATGAAGCCCTAGTCTGTCACTTTAAAAAAAGTCTTCATTTTTGTTAAGGTTGAAAGTTTTTTTCCTTTTCATTTTCAGTCATGGATATTGACTCCTCTTAGGCACAGATGACAATTCCTAAGCTTTTCTCTCACCCTCAATTTTGCCATGAAAGGAAAATAGTTTTAATTTTGTAGTCTGGGGACAAGGGAGAATCTTTTGTCAGCAAAGTTAATCTTAATACATTGCTATCATGGATCTTACAGAAAAATTATAGAATGTTAAAGTCTCTACAAAGTAAAGAGACCAGTCACAAACAATTTTTAGTTTCTTTACTCCTCCCCATCGGCATGGAGGCCCTAAATGCAGTGGAACTAGCAGGGTTATGTTGTACAAATTGGTGTGGCTGCAAGGAGGCTATACAGTGGTCTCTAAAACCCCTTACACCCTGTGGAGTATTGCTGTGCAGGGGCTCTGCAGAAAAGGGTCAAGTGAGCTGTATCTTCAGCTACATGTACCTACAGAGGAAGAACTTCAGGCTAAGAGGATTTTCTTTGGATCTCATCTGAGAACCCCTGTTATACCAATAAAAACTAGCAGGATCTTATTAAAGGGGACAAGACATTTGTCACATTTATTGTAAATACCAAAATAAAAGATAACAGCAAACAACGTTGTTTGGCTACTTATTCCTATGATTACTTATATATATATATATTATATATTCATTCAAGTTCTGTATGGATATTATAGTTACCAGCCTAAAGTTGCTTGTGACAGAATACTGGCCAGGTACCCTGTACACAAGAGTGGAGCCGAGTCCGGGTCAGGTGCACCTGATGCTCCTGGAGGCTAGCAGCAGAACCATAAACTCAAAATCCTCAGTCTTCAGAGTCCAGTTTTATAGGGATTTTTCCCTGTGTCAGTCCATGACAGTTGCTTCATTCTGCTGTTGTTAAATCAATCAGCAGGTGGCTGGCTCCATGTTGTCAGATGTTTGTTAGGTGCTTGGGGTGGTCGTTCTGCTGTTGCAAGATCAATCAGCAGGTGGCTGGCTCAATTCTGTCAGATGTTTGTTAGGTGCTTGGGTGGATTCCAGTTCGCCCTCCCGGGGTCATCTGGTTGATTCCACTTGACACCTTCTTTGGCTGACACTGAATTTTTCAGGCTGGTAACTCCCTAATCATTCATTCATCATTTAAACTAGGCACTCATTCACATACACTCTTTATCTTAATTACATTTATTTCACTGTCTCTTTACCTTTTGGAGTGTGAGACTCCCTATCTTTTAACAATTAAAAGAAGGAACATAAAGTGAGATAAAAATGACTTTACAGAGGTGGAGGTCTCTATCTGTAGTGATTACAAAGTGTCACTTAGAGAAGGGCACTTAGAGTCAATTAACCTTTAACAAGTTTTATACAAAGTATTTCTGTGAGCAGGCTTCACACAGACACAGCTGGTGGCTTGCAGGTTAGAGGCTAAATCTGGGGAATCACATTTATTTCTAATATAAACCTTTAGTTATAAAGTATTAATTAACATTAAATCATTTCTAACAAATCATTTTTCATATAAACCATGTCTAATATAAACCTCCTTTAGTATCCCTACACAAAAGCTTATTTCCTTTGGGTACACACAGGAGCTGGGAATTTGGCTGTAGTGGAACAGCTATATTAAATGCATTACACATATGCCCTGTGCTTTTGGTCAGTATGTTATGTTTTGTATTTCTAGGGGATCAGTACTGTGGTGGACGATTAGACAAGCCTTCTGGGTCCTTCAGAACTCCTAATTGGCCAGATCGAGATTACCCAGCAGGAGTCACTTGCTCGTGGCATATTGTAGCCCCAAAGAATCAGGTGAGCTTTGATATCTCTTTTTAACAGTTATCCACAAAAGTTAACATGTAGGTTGGCAATTTATACTAGTTACTTTGATACTTCTTTATGCTTCATCTTTTTTTGTTGTTGCCCAGGTTTCTGCTCTGTAATCTGTATCATGTCAGGGAATACACAATGATTGAGGCATGTTTGATAGGTTAGTTTTCATAACTATGTTAGCTTCCCAAAATTCTTTTGCATGCCACCCAGACTTTCCTATTAATCTTCAGCACATGACCATAATCTTCCAAATGAAAAAGCTGTCCCTGATAAGTGTATTCTTCAGATCTCTAATTTTTTTCCATTTACCAAGGTTTTTCCCCCCTTGAACTAGAGGCTGTAAGTCATCTTAGTTTTCCTGTATTGATCTTTAATCCACATTCCTTGCTTGCCATGTACAGGTCATTTAGCAATCTATAGCTTGGCAGTGATTTTAACAATATTATCTGTAAATTGCAGATTACTTTAATGCTTCCCATTTATCTCCAGGTGGCTTGAAAGCTTTCTACAAGCTTGTAGTGAAAACTTACGACAGGATTTTCTTTTTGTATTCTTATTCTTGAGATCCTGTCCCCAGGAATGTTTTAAGCATCCAAATGACACATTTTCTATAGATTTCCATAGTGCTTCTCTCTGTGCTGTATAGTTTCCAATGAGTCAAGGGCTTTTTCTCATCCACAAAACAAAGTTTTGTATTATTCACCAGTTTTCCTTTTGGCTAGCGAATGTGAAGGTGCTCTACACTAAAAACAAGCCATTCAAAGATTTACCATTCCACTGGGCATATTTTCTATATAGATAGGGTTTCTACTTCTTTATTAGACAAGGACTCAATCAAGCCACATCCATTTCCCTTCCAAATCAGCATATGACCATTAAGGCAAGCCATGCTCTAATTTTAGACCAATAGTTGTTTTGGTGAACCCAGTAAATAGGTTCTCCTCTATAGTGGCCTCTTCTCTCCTTCCATTTCATCATTAGACTTTCTGACTGAACGGCAAGATGTCCATATATAACACAGAGAAGCAGACTAGACATTCTGTTGCTTTCCTGCATACATACATTTTGTTTTTATTCCCTCACCATTAGTTTTGTCTTCTGTTTTTGTCCTTTTTTCTTCCTCCTCCATTTGCTCTGTTCACTATTTGCTACCTTGTTTACTATCCCCTTTCCTTCCCCAATTACTCTCTTCCTCTTATCCTTCTTATGTCTCTGTTTTGTTTCCTCTAGTACCTCTCTCTCTCCCCACCATCCAAGCCAGTGTCCTTGTTCTGTATGCTCCCCCATTTTCCTTCTAACTCCATTTGCCCCACTCCCAGCTGCAGCCAACTGAGACTGTGAACCAGAAGACCATGAAAAAGAAGCAGCCACTTGAGCAACACCAGTGAGGGTCCAGTGGAAAAAAACAAAAACAAAGGAAAACCTTGAATAGTCAAGACAATCTTCATACCTTTTATCCCCTTGGTCAAAAAGGGCAGATTGTAGTAGTAGAGATCCTCCAGCAGATAAATAACAGCAAGTAATACCCATATTTTAGATCTCTGCTTCACCGTTGTTGTTTTTTTTCCGAATAGCACATGCATCATTAAAGGATGGCTCGCTGGAATCAACTCTACAGTTACATAGTTTTACGTATTGCTGAAAGGTGCTTGATGGGTCCAATATAAGAACCTAAGTAGACAGCGCAACTTGATAGTGCATTCCACTTAGTTATTGAGCAACTAAATTGCTATCTAGTTGAGTATGGATTCATTTCTCGGTACATCTACATAACTAAATCTCTGAAATATGCTATCATATTAAATATACTATTTTTTTTATTCAAGTAATTCTTCAGCATAGTAAGATCCACATATGCTACAACGGGTCTTCTGCCTACTTGCAGCTTTGGGGTTGAACTCACACCTGTCAGTCACTGGCTGAAGGATCTCTCTCTGCTGTTAATTACTGGGTTAGAACATAGTCTGAGACAAATATGGTATCAAGAGAACCAGCCAGAATACAGAGGCACATATCTGTCTTATCGTTGGAATCATAGTCTGTTCACAAACTCCCCTAGCACATGACAGTACTGCTACTAAAAAAAAAAAAAGCCAATTAAATCAGGATTTGGATGAGGAACTCTATTTCTAGAGCCCTTTACTGTTCCCCCCTTCCCTACAGATAGTGGTTGTTAGGACAAACCTTTGTATTCATATATTGAAGACAGCTAATTGCTTAAATAAGCAGACACATTAAACAATTTTCATTGATTGACAGCAAAGTGAATAAGGCACATTGATGTTAGTTTTATTAGTGCTCCTTGTCATCTTACTGTAAAAAGCCTCAATTAGGTATTTGTTTTTCCTGCAGGTCATAGAGTTAAAGTTTGAGAAGTTTGATGTGGAGAGAGATAACTACTGCAGATATGATTTTGTGGCAGTATTTAATGGTGGGGAAATCAATGATGCTAAAAGAATTGGGAAATACTGTGGAGATAGTCCACCTGCGTGAGTAACTTATTTGGCTTATTGACAGCTCTAACTGTATGTCCTTTTTGTTATCAGTTCTTTACTAGGTTTTTCTTGTAGAAAAAGATCATATTTTGCCAAAATAACTTCATCAAGTACATACTGTGGGCTTTTCCTATTATCTCAGATATATTGCAACTATTCTACCGAATAAGGTTAGACCAGGGGTCGGCAACCTATGGCATGCGTGCCAAAGACGGCACGTGAGCCAATTTTTAATGGCACGCTGGAACCTGCCGGGACTCCAGCATGCCACTAAAAATCCCGCCCAGCCCGGCGCGCTCTCCTCTGCCCTCCACTTCCCCTGCAGGGGCAGGGAGCAGAAGCATAGTCGTGCGCGCGGGGTGGGCAAATGGCCCCACTCTCCCGGCACGGCACGGCAAGCCGAGGGGTCCGCGCTCCGGGGCTACCTCCTACCCGGTAGGAGGTAGAGCTGCCGGCCCTCCCCCGCCTTCTCCCCTCCCCTGGAACCCTGCTGCCGCGCGCAGCACTCTGGGGTTCGGGGCTGCGCGCTCCCGCGGGGCAGGGTTTGGCTCCGGAGGGGGCCAGACATGCTCCCCGCTCAACCGAAGGGGCGGGGCTGTGTGCTCCCGCAGAGCTGCGTATCTAGCTGTGTGTGGAGGCTCATGGTAAGGGACCCAGGGCTGGGGGCGGGGGTTGGATAAGGGCTGGGGGCAGTTAGGGGAGAGGGAGCAGGGTGGGTTGGGAGGGGCATGGGAGTCCTGGGGTTTGTGAGGGGGCAGGAGGTGAATGGGGTCAGGGCAGTCAGCGTTCCGGGAGCAAGGAGGGTCCTGGAGAGGAATTTAGGGTGGGGGGGGTCTCTGAAGGAGGTGGTCAGGGGATAGGGAGCAGGGGGGTTAGAGGTGGGGGGGTTGGATGGCGCATGGGAGTCCTCGGGTTTGTGATAGGACGGGGGCGAATAGGGGTCAGGCAGTCAGGCCACCGGGAGCAAGGAGGGTCCTGGGGATCTGAAGGGGTTCAGACAAGGAGCTGGGAAGGTGGTGGGTTGGATGAGTCAGGAGTCTGGGGTGCCTGTCAGGGAGGCAGGAGTGTTGATGCATGAGTGTCCCGGGGTCTGGCTGAGACAGGGGTGTGATAAGGGTCGGGGCAGTCAGGGGAAAGGTAGGATAGTCCAGTCTGGGGACAAGGAACAGGGAGCCTAGATAGGGGGTGGGGTCCCAGGAGGGGTAGTCAGGGACAAGGAGCAGCGGGTTGAGAGTTATTAGGGGAGCAGTCACCCAGCACTCTCCCCCAGCGTCTGACCCCACACACACACCATGCCCTGAGCCCTGCCCCCAGACCCTGCCCTGAGCCTGTACCTTCCTCAACATACCCAGCCCTCTGCTTGACTCCTCATCCACCCGCAACCTAGCCTGACTCTTGGCACCCCCACCATATCCGCGCCCCCTCTCCTACACCTACACCCCTCACATACCCAGCCCAGCCTGCTCAGCCCTTGGTCCTGGCTGCCAGTCCCGCACAGCCCCCTGCTGGTCTGGGTTCTGGCTGACAGACCCTTGCCAGCCGGGGTCCGCCGCAGGCCCCGCTCAGCCCACTGCTGGCCTAGGTGAAACAGAACCCCAGACCAGCAGTGGGCTGAGCGGCCGGCAGCGTAGATCAACATTTTAATTTCATTTTAAATGAAGCTTCTTAAACATTTTGAAAACCCTGTTTATCTTACAATACAACACTAGTTTAGTTATATAATATATAGACTTAGAGAGACACCTTCTAAAAAACATTAAAATGTATTACCGGCACGTGAAACCTTAAATGAGAGTGAATAAATGAAGACTCAGCACACCGCTCCTGAAAGGTTGCCAACCCCTGGGTTAGACTTTTAAATGCCTATGTATGTGGAGAGATAATTGCTTATAAAGGTTTCCTCTTTCTTTCACATGGGCTGTGAACATGCCCCAGAGCATGTAATTTGTTTGCTCATAACTCTGTGAAATATGGTTGTTCAATTATTTTACTTATTGATGATTATGCTTTTCACCAAATTGTTTTTCCAGTATTTATTTATTGTATGTTAAATCTTGTCTTACCTCATCTGAAATCTGTTCACACATGTCTCAGTCTCCCCTTTCTGTTTAGTTAGTTGGTGATTTTAGTGCTTTGGGCCTCTGACTAAAGCAGATGTCCTCCCATTCTGGTCCCAAATACAACAGCAAAATATATCCTTGGCTGTCCCTGGGCTACAGACTTAACCTGTACTGATGTAGGGCTGTGCTAGTTGACCTTTGCAGGTTCCACAGTTCCTTGTTCATTTTCCGCTGGGTGCCAGGCTGACAGATTCTTCACCCCTGGGTCAAAGAGGTTTCCACACCACCTGTCAGTAGAGCTGTTGAGGAGCCCTGGGGTCCTAAGCCACAAAGGGCTTCTATGCACTCCACCCAAAAATCACCCACTTCACTGTTTAAAAAAGTAATTTCCATTGCCCTTTTTAAGAAAAAAAAAAGTCTTCCTCCCGATAACTTTCCAGGCTACTTTAGCACAGCCTTCCTGGACTCCTTTCCAAAGTCTTATCAGTCTGGCCTATTCCTTGAGCTTTTCCAGTTCCTTCCAGGCTTATGCTCAGAGAAATACCAATTGAATGCTATCACAATGCCCATACCCAGTCTTACTTCATCCCTGCAGCTTCTCTTTATGTTCTCTGGAATGCCTTCCCTGTGTGCCTTGCAACAACCTACACAATTCCCAGGGTCTCTCAGGGATCCTCCTTGAATTCTACTTGGAGCAGGGATGTACAGGCCTGCCCTTAAAAGGCCAGTATGCCCTGTAACAATATTCTATTGGAAAACATTATTTCCAAAGGTTGTTCTTAGTTATATTTAGTTTTTCTTTCACTCTGTGTACTGAAGCACAAGTCCAAGGTTTAAATATGGTATTTTTATGATCTCGATTAATCTGTTATGGGTTCTGTAGCATTCTATATCTATGCTCTTTCCATGGTAATGCACAAAGCCCATTCCAAAAATTACATGAAGTGGGGCATTTGTGCCTCAGATGCCCCAAAATTTTTCCATTACAAACACACGAAGTCTTTATTTTAGGATCCTAGAAGTCTGCTGTAGACCTCAGCTACCTGATTCCACCACCACATTTTCAGCAGCTGCTACCTAATTCTGTATTCACTATTAACCACCTTAATTATGGTAATTTTCTCTTCAGCCTTGTCTCATTCTCTGGGATCACTGCTCACCTTCCCTTCAGTTAGTGCCTATGGTTGTACTCTTGCTGCATTAGGCCTTGTGTTCATGCAAGGGCTACATTATATAGCACTATCTGCAGTTGTGCTGGCATACTGCTAACGCAGTTATGCATGTTAACATCAGAGGACTCAGACGTCAATGGCACAATCCCACGGCCTAGGATGAACCCAAAAAACATGAGGCAAAGACAGAATGTGCTTCTGATCCAATTAATTTACATATTGAATTCAAATGATGAACTCACAAATGGGTTGCCTGAGTTTATTGATCCTTAAACTACCAGAACTTTTCCACCTTGCTAGTCAAATGAAGATAATAGAAGAACATAGTCTATAAGCATTTGGGACAACTTGAGGATTAGTGCATGGTCTGTTTTGAAGTATGACAGTAATAATTTTTTTCCTCACTCCATTCATTAGTTAATATATATCAGCAAGGGACTGATGTTTATGGATTCTTAGTTTTGCCATTTACATTTAATAATATTTTCTAAATCAACATTCATATATTGTCAAAGTGTGATGCATGATTGATTTTTCTTCTGCTCTGGGATATTAACATGATGCATACATATCTCATACTTACTATAAGTCTCATTGTAGTTATATTACTGCCAGAACTAAAACCCAGAAAGACTGTGAAAAATTCTTTACTGCATAACTATCGCAGCTCCCTGAGAAAAGCCTCTAAAAATACAGCTCTAATGAGGAGTTGTCTGGAGTTAAGTGCACTCAGCCTGAAAAAAGCCAACCACTGGCACTGTAATTATATAATCAGGTCTGCAAAGTTGGCAGTAGTAAGTCTTAATTATTCTAGAAAATGTGTAAAGTTTCTATGTGAGGTTAGTAATTTAAGTATCTTTCTTCAGCTATAGTATGGCTTCTTGATGCTGAACTATTTCAAAAGATGCCATGTTGCATTTTGTTTCAAGAAATACAAGCTTTAAAAAAAAAAATAAACCACAAAAGTCTATATTATTTGAAGGGAGTCTTACGCCTGAGAGTGGTCACTAGTTCAGTTATCAAGAGGAAATATTTCTTTATACAACAACTCTTTCAAATGAAAAGTTTGATGGTCTGAGATAAATTGTCCTTTATAATTATTTATACTATACCTTCTTAGAATAGGTTTTCGGTGGGTCCATACAAAAAGACAGTTTTGTTTGTGAATTGTCCTTCAGTACAGCTCAGTTAGTAACTACTGTTATTAGACTTATTTTGAAAAAGACCTTTCTAAATTAAAAATTTAATCTTTTGTAATAATTCCAGAAAACAGAACAGATGGATGTTCTTTCCCCCACATGTAATGTTTTGGAATTAGAATAATAAAAGACAAATTTAACAAAATCAAGTTTCCTTAGAAGTAAAGGTCTGTTAGTCCCAGGGACCAGTGAAAAGGAAGTATCTTCTAATTTTTTCCCTTCCATTTTTCCCTTCCCCAGGCAGAAGCCACATACATGAGTGACCTATGTGTCTAAAATTCCGGAGTTAAGATGTCTTCTGACAGTTACTGTAGTTACAATTCATTAGTTGCCTGGCAGTACCAGGAATCAAGGGTAAAATCTTGGCCCTGTTGAAGTGATTCAGAGTTTTGCCATTGATTTCAGTGGAGCTAGGATTTCATCCTGCATATTTGGTTAACTTTATTTTTCTCCAACCACTAGGATTGGCTCTGTGTCTAGAGTTGGGGCTTTAATTTAACTTTCTGAGACCAAAGACATTTTGTCAGCCATATGGTCAAAGGTCCATCATTGTAGCAAAACTAAAAACAGTAGTACTGTAAAAAGTGCCTGATGTTGATAACAAAGAGCTTTGCACATGCTGGACCAGGTTCTCCATTATGATCCAAACCCTTCATGCTGCTCAGGTGGTGCAAAGGGATCAGGTTTGGCTGTAGTTGGACAGAAGAGAGTTTCCCTGGTATTCATAATGATACTGCTCTGTTCCTGCAAGTTACATCTTATAACTTTGTGAAAACAAAAATGGATTGTTGCTTTGCAATAGCTCAGTGACAATGGTTTTATGCTATAAATAAATGCGAGGAACTTTGTAGCAATTAGAGCAGGGGACTGAGGGTTAATAATCTTGCTTTGTTTTTATGCCTTGGTCATTCCTGTGTCCTTGACCTAGCTACTTGGGGCCTGATTCAACTGCTGTTCACCTCAGGTGAAAAATGAATATGATCCTCCTCTTAACCCTTTATTTCTCTATCTATAAAGTGACACAGTATCTACCTTACAGGGCAATGTGAGTCTCCATTAATAATTTTTAAGCAGTCTGAGGACCCTTGGTGACTACTTGTATAGTTCTAGAAACTTGTATTGTTCTATTCTCTTCTAATCTTCAATTTTATTTATTTTGCTTCCTTTTCTGTCCCTACTTCCCTTACCCCAAATAAGCAAACAGAAAATAACAAACCAGTAACCCCTTTATCTGTTCTCCAGCCACCACAGTTAAAACTCACTTAAAAATCACTACCAGTACCTCAAAGCAATCACCTGTGCACAGATCCTGCTAACTACGCCACTGTAACAATGCTGGTTCTGACGAGACCCTACTGAGAGTGCCAGTTCAGGACAAATTGCTTAAAACAGGGCTGTTACAGCTGAAGGCTGGAGTTTTTCCAAACCAAAGGCAAACCAAACTACCCAGACAAAGAGGACTTTGGTCTCAACCCACTGGCTAACCACAAGTCACACAAGCAATTCCCTTAAACACTCCAGTTTCCTAGTATCACCATCAGTGCCACTCGTTATGGGGACAAATGGTTATGAAAACCAATACTCCAGTAAAAGAAAAAAGGTTCTCAATCCCAAAGGACCAAGCCCTAGATCCAGGTCAATATACAAATCAGATCTTACCCACAAATCACGCTGTTGCCAGTCCTTTAGAATCTAAAGGTTTATTCATAAAAGGAAAAAGATATATAGAGGAGAGATATGGTAATAGCAAAGTTTTGGTTCAGGCTTGTAGAAGAGAGAGAATAAACTGGAGGGTCAAATCAAGTCTCTGGAGTACATCCACAGCTGGGATGGGTCATTCAGTCCTTTGTGTCGTGCTTCCGTTTGTAGCAAAGTCCCTCCAGACGTAAGAAGCAGGATTGAAGACCAGATGGAGATGAGGCATCAGCCTTTTAGAGTCTTTTCCAGGTATAAGAACACCTCTTTGTTCTTACTGTGGAAAATTACAGCAAAATGGAGTCTGGAGTCACATGGGCAAGTCCCTGCATACTTTGCTGAGTTACAGTGGCGTAGTCATGCTAGAATCTACAGAACCGGGTCAATTAAGCTTTGGGTCAGAACCCCACGCTATTCAGATTTGAATTTTGGAATTGAGAGCTTGGTTGGTTAAACTGCAGTTGCAATAGGTGAGCAAAGAGCATATGAAGGCCGTGGTGAAAAAGCCTTGGAAGATTTGTGTTCAGAAAAGAGGATAAGCTTTAGAAAGAAAGCTACAAATCAAGATCTGTTAATAGCCAGTGATCAGAGGGCAAGAGCGCAGCCCTTACCTGAGGCTATAGAAGATGCAGAAAATTAGAGTGCAGAAGGCAACGAATAAACTGCAACTTGAGCATGAAAGGAATCTAGCAGATCTTTGATTGCTGGAAAAGCAAAAAATAGCTGAATTAGAGAAGCTGCTGAGAGAGACTGGATCACAGAAGCCCCCTTGGGAGCTGCTACCCGATGTGCCAAGACTACCTCTGTTCCTGCCTTCCCTACCAGCTTGGAAGCCCAGCACCCTGTCTTGCTGAATCAGACACTCCCGTCTGCTCCAACACAGACCCAGGGTTGGAGTTACTTGCCCCAAAGCTGCAGGTTTACCTGAAAGCAGCTAACAGAAATGTTCCTGTCTTTAACACTCAGGTGCCCAACTCCCAATGGGGTCTAAACCCAAACAAATCCATTTTACCCTGTATAAACCTTACACAGGGTAAACTCAAATTGTTTGCCCTCTATAACACTGATGGAGAGCTATGCACAGTTGTTTGCCTCCCCCAGGTATTAATACATACTCTGAATTAATAAATAAGTAAAAAGTGATTTTATTAAATACAGAAAGTAGAATTTAATTAGTTCCAAGTAGTAACAGACAGAACAAAGTAAGTCACCAAGCAAAATAAAATAAAATGTACAAATCTATGTCTAATCAAACTGAATACAGATAATCTCACTCTCAGAAATGCTTCAGTAAGTTTTTTTCCTCTGACTAGACTTCTTCCAGGCCTGGGCATAATTCTTTCACCTGTACAGCTCTTGTTCCAGCTCAGGTGGTAACTAAGGGATTCTTCATGATGGCTCCTCTCCACTCTTTGTTCTGTTCCACCCCTATATATATCTTTTGCATAAGGCGAGAATCCTTTGTTCCTCTCTGGGTTGCCACTGCCTCCTTCTCAATGGAAGGACACCAGGTTAAAAATGGATTCCAGTTCAGGTGACATGATCACATCACTGCAAAACTTCATTGCCCACTTGCCAGCACACACATATACAGGAAGACTTACAGGTAAAACACATCCATCTGCAGACAATTGTCCTGGTTAATGGGAGTCATCAAGATTCCAAACCACCATTAATGGCCCACACTTTGCATAATTATAATAGGTCCTCAGAGTTATATTTCATATTTCCAGTTTCAGATACAAGAGTGGTACATTTGCACAAATGATCACACTCAATAGATTATAAGCTTTGTAATGATACCTTACAAGAGACCTTTTGTATGAAGCATATTCCAGTTACATTATATTCACTTATTAGCATATTTTATAAAACCATATAGACTGCAACTGTCACAACTGGTGTTTCTGATGGACACATTTATAACAACGTATTATGTCCCCTGCTCCTCTAATGAAAAGCCAGGTGCTGTGGAGCACTGAGAGTACAGGAAGTGAATAGACTCAAAGGACAGTAATGAAAATATTAGCTTTATGAGAGAGGGGTTAAATTTTGAGGCTGCCTTCAATAATTACACAAGACAGAGCTCATTAACCAGTTGTTACAAATAACATAAAACCACTGTAACAGAACTGATGCACTTCAGGAGTACATTTGTATTGGATCCATGCACTCTTCATGTGTTTGCAGACATTTTACTTTCTACCTCATAGGGCACTCTAGGTGAGCAATTCACTATAACCTTGCACCTGATTATGTCTTACAAATCACTATACCATACTATAAATCAAGATTATACTGAAAACCTGCAATTTAATAGGATCTTTTTCAGTAATCATATTTTTTTTTAAACATTCCCAGTAAGTAGCAGAGTCTGGTACAAACAATAGCAACAGTATCCCTAGGCACTTAAGCTAATACAGTTGAAAAGATTCTTCTCCTGCTAGCCAGAAGTATAATCTTGTTATAAGTAACTAGTATCACCTGTGCAGTATTAATGTAATTCAAATAAGATGATGACGTGATGTGCATAGATAGGTCAAATATCCCTCAGATGTTTATTTTTACTGCTAGCTTTTACATAGTGAATACTCAAGGTTCTTGTAATTCCACTGGTGGGTGCCAACTTGGTTGCAAAAGAGCAAATTCTGTGCAACTCCAGAATCAGCTCTTTGATGCAGAATTCCAGATAACAGAAAGAGAGAGAGAGTGTGTGTGTGTCTTAAACCAACAATTCACTGAAGTCATATTTCACTTGTGGAATATCAGCCAAAAATGGAAATATTCACAGGTTTTATTTTAAAGGCCTAATTAGGAATATTAAGAACAGCCACTTAAGGCTTATGAAAAAAACAAACATTTATCAGATTTGTTAAGTGGTAGAGAGGCAGGCAGAATAATTTTATAAGATTTACTTTTAAATCCATTTCTTCTCTTCTTCCTCTCGTAAGAATATTTTTCTTTTTGTTTCTATTGTCTTTCCCATTCGCACTCTTGCATTGTGACCCTTGTTTTGTATGTAAAATGCATATTAACAATTATTAATGAAAATCAAATGGATGTCTCCAAAAAGTGCAAAAGAAGTAGGAGAGGGGAAAGGAGAATGCACTGCTGCTACCCAGTACATGACAGGATCGACTGTGGCCGCAAAAAACTTAGTGACAGAAGTTCTTATTGAATTACAGTAGTACCTTGAGGTAATCAGCATTGGAGTCCCACTGTGGTAGGTGCTATACAAACACTATTGATGAAATGGTAACTATTTAATGGAGGTATCCACACTCATATGTATTACATTTATACATTACATTTAAACCCCACAACAAAACTCAGTTAGCTGTGCTGAGATTTGGGGGTATATATCCAATTATTGAAAAAAAAGCTAAACTCATAGAAGGCAATAATACCTGAACTTTTCCTTTACTTACTGTTCTACTTTTCCAGGAGTTTCAGAATCCATTATTGAATTCAAATTTCTCCATCCTTTCAAAAATGAATAGTAGATTTTTTATTTGAATTTGAAAAAAAGACCTTTTCCCATATTAGCTAGCTACCAAGGACTTTTGAAATGTTTCCCTCCTTTTCATTAGTCATTATTGCTCTTTTTTCATGGTGCTGCTGTGAAGTCAAAGCTGAATTTAACATTCATTTTGAGATCAGTCTTAAAAATATGGGATTTATGATTAACTGTATGATAAAACAGAAAGAGCTGGGTGATGAACTTATCTGTGATCCAAGCATGAGTATCTGAAATGCAAGCAAACACCACCAAAAAATGAGTTATAGTTAGCCTTGATTTATTCTTCTCTCCATCCCAAGCAGCACCTTTGAAACCAAAGGTGCTGCATGGGTGTAAGGCCCCTATTTCAGTATCACTTATACACATGCTTAACATTACGCTCAAGAGTAGTCCCCGTGAAGTCATATCTTCAGAATATTTGTTAGCAGAGTCTCAGTGTGAAGGGAATGGCACTAGTCATGTGCATAAAGTAACGTGCATAAGTCTTTGCAGGATCAGGCCTAACTGATTGAAAGGCAAATTATTCTATCAGTGACTGGTATATTGAACTGCTTTTGTATATATATTTCCAGTTAAAAGTTTGCTTGAGTGAGTCTCCTGAAAACAGTTTCCCATAACAATGAAAATTACTGTCACCTACTGAAAATAATACTGTAGCTCTTCAGAGCACTGTGGCCTAGTGGACAGAGCACAGGACTGTGACTCAGACCTGGGTTCTATTTCTGCCAGTGCCATTGGCCTGCTGAGTGACTTTGAGCAACTTTCATCACCTCTGTGCCTCGGTTTCCCTGTCTGTAAAATGAGGATAATGCTGCTTTCCTGCTTTGAGATCCACTGCTAAGTATTTAGTCATTTTGTGTTATGAATGTTATAAGAATTTCCTGGTTTAAAGGCATACAACCAAAGTCTTTTCTTCTGTTTCAGGCCCATTATATCTGAACAAAACGAGTTGCTCATTCAGTTCTTGTCTGATTTAAGTTTAACTGCTGATGGCTTTATTGGTCACTATAAATTCAGAGCCAAAAAGTTACCCACAACCACAGCTCCAGCTACGACCACTCCCCCTGCAACAGCAAGTAAGTTGTACTGGTTTTATTTTATATTGAAGAAGAATTCACTCCAGGAAAAGGAAAGATGAAGGGAAACTGTAGTAAAAATATGTGAAAAAGCAGAACTTGGTTTTGTGGTTTGTTTGTATTAAAAATGTTGAGGGAGTAGATGAAAATTAATGTACCCAGGGGAGTCACTAGAATCCATTTAACATCATTAAAGAAAACTCCTCCAGTCTAGAGTTTCCTGTGCCTGTAACTGTCACAGGTGAGAAAAATGTTAGCTCAGAAAGTCTGAAGTAGCATTTCCTACATTTGCTCATTTTTCTGGCAGTTACCTAACAAGTAACTTTCACTATGGTACTCACATAGTGCAATGCAAGACTGATTTCTTGCTTATGCTAAATAAAATTCTGGTTACTCTTCTGAAAATTGTTTCGGTTTAGACTTCTGAGGAAACCATGAAATCGTTTCAGGATGAGTTTGTACGTAAAAATTGACCGTACTTGTCTGTTTGTCCAGTTGGTGAGATCTAACAAATGGTGCAGACACCAGCTGAATTCTCATTATACCCTACTGGCAACATCACAGCAATGTTTTATCTTTTGGGTTAGGTTTGCGCAAAAGATTGTGGCGTGTTTTGTAAAAGAAATATGCAATACTGAAAAATGAGAGCATCCCTTTTATACTTGCCTAAATATAGACCAGGGGTCAGCAACCTTTCAGAAGTGCTGTGCTGAGTCTTCATTTATTCACTCTAATTTAAGGTTTTGCGTGCTGGTAATACATTGTAATGTTTTTAGAAGGTCTCTGTCTATAAGTCTATAAACTATTGCTGTATGTAAAGTAAACAGGTTTTTAAAAATGTTTAAGAAGCTTCATTTAAAATTAAATTAAAATGCAGATCTTAGCAGTTTAGTGCAGTGGTTCTTAACCTGGGGTGCACGCAACCCTGGGGCAGGGCGGGTGCAAGGATATTTTGCTCCCTAGGCAAAACTTCCACCTTGCCCCCCACACACCACCCGCAACATCAGTTCATTGAGAGGCAAATCCCAACGAGCCTTCATAGACCCCAGGGGCCAGCCAT
Source organism: Chelonoidis abingdonii (assembly GCF_003597395.2). Classification (NCBI taxonomy): domain Eukaryota; kingdom Metazoa; phylum Chordata; order Testudines; family Testudinidae; genus Chelonoidis; species Chelonoidis abingdonii. The sequence goes on from NC_133776.1 coordinate 32,870,920, forward strand.
GCCCAGGGGCTGCTCCCCAGACCAGGTTCCCCCTCGCCGCCCCCTGAGCTCCCCTGGTGGGTGCACAGCCCCACTGTGAGCCCTTCCCACCCCACCCAGGTAGCCCCTGCCCTGAGTCCACTCACTGGCTTTGCTGGGCTTGGGCCACTGCAGCAGCTCGGCAGGGAGGAGCCACCTTCCGAAGGCACCAGAGAGCCAGAGCGTCTCATTTACGGGAGCAGCAAGCCCCAGCCATGGAGGAGCCGGCTTGGTGCAAGGGGGCAGCAGCCCTGCAAAGGCAGCAGCAGCGCCACTAGCGGGGAGCAGCTGCACCCCCCACCCCTCCTGCCTAGGCTGCGGCCTGGCGCCCCTGCTCCTGCAGGCTTCAGAGGATGCGTGCAGGCGCCAGCCCCTACGCGTCCCCCAGCTCCCCCTCACCTAGGGTTACCATATTTCAACAATCAAAAAAGAGCAGAGAGCCCTGCCGTAGCCCCGCCTCCATCCACTCCCTCCCACTTCCCACCCCCATTGCCCTGGTCAGAATCCCCAACCCCCTGCTCCTTGTCCCCTGACTGCCCCCTTCTGGGACCCCTGCCCTGCAGAACCCCACACCCTACCTAAGCCTCCCTGCTCCTTGTCCCCTGACTGCCCTCTCCTGAGACCCCTCCCACAGCCTAACTGCCCCCCTAGGACCTTACCTGTCCTGACTGCCCAACCCTTATCCACATCCCCGCCCCCAGACAGATCCCTGGGACTCCCATGCCCCATCCAACCACTCCCTGCCCCCTGACAGGACCCCCAGAACTCCCAACCCTCCCCCTGCTCCCTGACTGCCCCCCGGGACTCCCCTTACCAGGCCCATGCCAGTCAGACGCTGACTCCACATGGAGGCAAAACTTCACGTGGAGTGCTGAGGCAGTGGGAGGGGAGGAGCTGCGAGAGGGGCAGTGGCGGCTCACACTTCCGGGAGCTGCAGAACCTGAGTGCGGTGAGGGGCCAGCCGGGGGGCGCGCCTGCCTGGGCTGCGTCCCGGTGCCCCCACCAGGGGCGCTCCTGCAGCGGATGCATGCGGGTGGCTGAGTGAACGGAACCCCAGGCTGGCAGAGGCTGAGTAGGGCCAGTGGCCGGGACCCCAGACCAGTGGAAGGTGTGCCCCTGGCTCCCCCCTCACGCGCTCAGGCTCTGCAGCTCCTGGGAGTGTGAGCCGCCACCGCCACCCCTCCCACAGCAGGCTCAGGGCACACTCCAGGGAGCTGCAGAACCTGGGCACAGTGAGGGGGAAGCCGGAGGCACACCTGCCGCCGGTCTGGGGTCCCGGCCACTGGCCCCACTCAGCCTCTGCCGGCCTGGGGTTCCGTTCACTCAGCCGGCCATATGCTGAGTGGGGCCAGCGGCCGGGACCCCGGCTGGCAGCCGCATGCCAGGCAAAATTGGCTTACATGCCAAAGGTGGCACACGTGCCGTAGGTTGACGACCCCTGATATAGACAGGGAGTTTAAGATCAGTGGGAAGTTTCCCATATGCTTCGCCAAAATCACCTCATTGCTGGGATTCTGGCAGGCTTAATGCTTGCAATCTTCATATCCTGAATGTGAGAAATTAAATATATAACAGCAGCATTCGCACAAATTATTTATGATGTTTTTTACAGTACATGGGTTGATTTGTACTTAAAACAGATCAAATTGTCATGATAACAAAGACTTCAGAAGGGTTGTCAGAGGTGTGGTGCTGAAAATATATAATGAAAAGCTGTTAAATAGTCTTTGAGAGAAAAACATTTTAAAAATAGAAATAATGAACTATAAAAGATAATTTTGATATGACAGTGGAGGAAACCCTAGTAATAACTAATGGAGTTCTTCCGCAACATAAAGTTCTCTATTTTAAGTTGTTACTTCCCATATTTGCCAGTCCCTAAACTTCTCAGCTGTCCGATATTCAGCTGTTTACGTCAAGGGGCTCATTCATCTATTTTGGTAACTTTTTTTTTTGTAAGCTTTATTAATTTGTTCTGAGCTTTTTAAACCAGTCCTTGTGGCACCATTGATGTTAAAAATAAAACCAATCCACTAGTGATCTCACCGAGTATGTAGCAGACGCAGAGTTGACCACAAAGGAGAGCTTGTTGGGAAGAGACAAACAGGAAGAACTCTCAATTTGTGATCTTGTGTCCATGGCTTAGACCTGTGTGACCAAAACCAACCATCCACAGTTTAAACTTTTGGTGAATTACTGAATAGCATGTGGAGAAATGTTGTGGATATTTTGTTGGCAACAGAAGCCTTCGTAATAACAAGCATTTATTCTCTTGCAAATCAAAATAGTTCATCCCTGCATTAGACTTGTTAAACCATTAGTGACTGCCTAACTTTTAGCAGGCACTTCCATTAACCATCATCTTTAGTTATACACATTTACAGTACCATTGTTATTAGGAAAAATGTCAGAATACTGAAAAACCGTGAAGTCTTCAAAGAATTAAAAGTAGGTCAGTGACTATCAATTAAATGTTTCACATAATGCTGCATTGTGATTTTTTTTTAAAATTTCACTGTATAGGTCAAATCATGTTGCTTACAGTATAGCTACAGATAAAATTGATACCAATTAAAGGTTTAAATAACTTCATCCAGACCCTCTCCAGTTCATGCTTTCCTAAATCGCAACATTTCTCATCCACACAAGCATCTTCCCACTTCTCATATGCTGTAGTGAGGTCTCGTATCAACCAGATTTTATTATTTTTACAAAATATACAGTACTACTCAACATTAACAAGTCACTGGGACCAGATGGCATTCACGCAAGAGTTCTGAAAGAACTCAAATGTGAAGTTGCGGAACTATTAACTAAGGTTTGTAACCTGTCCTTTAAATCGGCTTCGGTAACATGACATGAAGTTAGCTAATGTAACGCCAATATTTAAAAGGCTCTAGAGTGTCCCCGCAATGACAGACCAGTAAGTCTACTACGAGTACGCGGGCATTGTTGAACAATAGTTAGAATAAATTTGTCAGACACATAGAAAACAAGGTTGAGCAATAGTCAACATGGTTTCTGTCAGGGAATCGTGTCTTACTAATCTATTAGAGTTCTTTGAAGGGGTCAACACATGTGGCAAGGGGGCTCCTGGAGACATTGTACTTAGATTTCCAGAAAGCCTTTGACAGGGTCCTCACCAAAGGCTCTTACGTAAAATTAAGCTGTTAGGATAAAGGAAGTCCTTTCATGGTTGGAACTGGCTAAAGACAGGGAACAAAGGGTAGGAATTAATGGTCAATTCTCAGATGAGAGGGGTAACTAGATGGTGTCCCAGGGGTCAGTCCTAGGACCATCCTATTCTAATTATTCATAAATGCATCTGGGGGGTAAGACAGTGAGGTGGGCAAAGTTTGCAGACTGTACGTACACTACTCAGATTGTAGACCAAGCGATGTGGAAGACTTCAAAAGATCTCACAAGCCTAGTGATTGTTGCTAAACAATTGCAAATGAATTTAATGTAGATTGAATGTCGAAGTAATGCACATTTGGAAAAAATAACCCAACTATACTACAATTGGGGAGGAATTTAGCTATCATACGGAAGTAGTGTAAAGAAGATCTTGAGAGTTCGTGCGCTAGCTGAGATGTCCATGCAGAGACACCAGTGGTGTCAAAAAGCGAACGGGTTTAGAATCTTAAAAGGGATTGAGAGCAACGAGAAGCTATCTTTGCGCTTATATAAATCCCTGTTGCCACATCTCGATATCCTGTGTACAGGATGTGGTCTTTCCCTCAAAAAAGATGATTCTAGTATAGAAGGGCTCAGAAAGGGCATTAAATGCATGCGTTGAGAGAGTCCTATACGAGAAAGATTAAGAGGCTAGGCCTCGTGGAAAGGAGGCGACTAAGGTGGAATGATGAGGTATATTAAATCTGAGTGATGTAGCGCAGAACTAGATAAAGGATAGAGTTATTTACTGTAATTCCCATTATACAAGAACTACGGTCCCCAAGAAATAATAGTAGCAGTTTAAAACAATAAAAGGAGCTCACACAGCGCAAGCTCTACTTGTGACTCTTACCTGAGAGGTTGGTGAAGGCTAGGACTCCGTGTTTAAAGGACTGATAATTCCTGGTGGCTAGTCCTATGTGCTGATTGCGTAGGGTAAAGAATGGTGTCCCTAGCCTCTGTTCATCAGAGGATGGAGATGGATGTCAGGAGAGAGATCACTTGATCATTGCCTGTTAGCTTCACTCCCTCTGGGGCACCTGGCATTGGCCATTGTCAGTAGACAGATGCTGGGCTAGATGGACCTTTGGTTTGACCCGGTACAGCCATTCTTATGTACTACATATACTCACTCAGTAGTATACCCTGAAGTATGATGAATGCACACTAAATCAGCGTTGACAAAATATTTTGTGATGCATTCACGCAGTTATTAATATGCATTTCATGCATACTCTCTAAATAGACAAGGAACAAAGAGGGAGAAAGGAAGTACTGTTTTACAGATGGGTAACTGAGGCACAGAAGGATTAAGTGACTTCTCCATGGTTGCACAGGATATCGGTAGAGCTAGGAAATTGAACCCAGATCACCTGAGTCGCAGTGCAGTACTTTAACTGCAAGATTATCTTTTCTGTCTGAAGTAGAGGGCTGGCGCAACCCATTAGGCGACCTAAATAGTCACCTAGGGTGCTAACGTTTGGGGGGTGGTGACCGCCCCAGTCATCAGCAGTATTTCAGGGGCGGGACCATCCACCACCTCTGTCAGGGGCGCCATTTCGGGGGCGAGACCTTCCGCTGCCTAGTGCGCCAAAAAAGCTGGCGGTGCTCCTGCTGAAGTGTACTGTTAAGACTGCATGGCAGTGGGTAAGAAGACAAGGAGATATTTTGAATGCATGTCTCAGATCACATTATATTGTCAAATATAAATATTGCAAACTGTTACTATAAATAAAAAAAGAAAAACTTGCATTAAAAGAACTTGAACAGTGATGACTTGTAAACCCACAAAATTAAGACTATTCAGCAATAAAGCTGCCATTTTTAATGCCATCTTGGCATCCCTATTTACTCCAACACACACACACACATCACTTAACATTTATACTTGAATGCATAGACACAATAGAGATCAATTAAGGCTGCACTTGCATATTTTATGACTTAGACACCAAATAGGTCCCAAAAAATGGATGCCTTATAGACAGGTTTTAGTTGTACCCCTGACAATTTATTGTGTGCAGTTATGTACAAACCAAGTGGGCAGCTGAAATCTCTACATTTATAGTATGCATTCTGGATTGTACAAGGCGTTTTCAATTCTGTTCAGTTAATATGGCTATCAGAACAGATACGTGAAGACAATATGTATATAATAAAAAAGGTCCAATAAAGATTGAGTATGGAAGTTGGAAGAAGACAACTATTGAAATCATCTTCAGGCATTTCATCCCTTGGAATCCCAAATCTAGTTTTGCAGATTGAAAATGCCAGGAAGAATCTTGAAAATATTATTTAGAATGTTTAAATACACTCAATATCAATTTTACTCATTTACTTTTTTGTCCTATGAAAAAAAGCTTTGAAACCTACAGTTGCCCTCTGCCAGCAAAAATGTAGAAGGAATGGGACTCTTGAGAGCAATTACTGTTCAAGTAACTTTGGTAAGAACAACAAAGTTTATTTCTTTATAATTAGTGACTTGGGGCTATGTGTTTAATCTCTGAGGAATTACAGAGAATGTGGTTGTAAATTGCCATTAGTATGCAAAGAAATGTTTTCATATTATCATACTGTCTCTCTCTTACGTATCTATGACTCAGTACATTCCTGGAGATGTTTTTAAATAAAGACAGTGAATATGTATCAGAAACAAACATACTTTCTCAGTCTAAACACAAATGACTACACAGAAGGTGAACTGTTGCTATATGAAAGTGTCGATTCAGGTACTGCGCTGGCATGCTGTCCTGCTGGAACAGCCTGTATATATTTTATTCAAGATATGTTTTCTGTACGTACTTGCATTACTCACTATTCCATAATTCAGTTTGTAGATGTGCACAATATTTTTTTAAATAACCTAAGGCGAAATATGGAGAAGCTGTGAAAGCTTATGAGCCATACTTTTCTTATTCAGAGTCTCTCCACTTCTGACCACACTGCTCTCCCCCCAGCCTCTGAAGCAGCTGCAGCCATGCCACTCAGCCCGGCCCCCCAGAGCAGGCTGTGGCCACTCCACCCAGCCTGCTCCGGAGCACACTGTGGCTTTGCCACTCGGTCCAGCCCACTAGAACATGCTGTAGCCATGCCACCTGGTCTGGCCCACCAGAGCAGGCTGTGGCCATGCTGTCCAGCCTGCCAGAGCAGCTCTAGCCAGGTCAGAGCCATCTTCCCCTGGCCCTCCCCAGATAAGGTGGGAAGGGATGGGATGAGGAGAGTGTGGAGGTCCCAGACTAGGGATGGCGTCAGGTTGGGGGTGGTCACAGGGGTTACTCCCCTGACTCCCAGCTTCTCCTCCCCCCCAAAAATTTCCCTATCAGTTGCTGTCCCGGTCTGTCAGAGTAAGCAGTTGGGGCACCGGGACACTTTGTTTACTTGGATTTACCTCTGCGCCTGTGGACGCTAGGAGTAAACAAACCATCTCGGCCCACCAGCAGCTTATCCTGATGGCCCGGGAACCAAAGTTTGCTGACACCTGAATTATAGGGTCGGCTTATGAATGAGTTATAAATTTTTTTCCATTTTTACTTATCCATCTTGGGGGGCAGTTGTCTTATAAACAATCCAGCTTATGATCAAGCATATATGGTAAATGGTGTTTTAACGTATTTGCACAGTACGATCAGTCAGTGACTTTGTTTAGTTACCTCCCAAGGTGATTCCCCCCATGTTACTGTTGGAAGCCTCTTTTTAAATCTCACTCCCTTCTACTGCTATTGAAACCTCATGTTGTGGCCACCATCCTCTCTGCCAAAGAACGTTGCCCACCGTAGCCTTTCAAACTAATCCAGTGAGCATATTGCTAATTGTCTTTCCTCTAGTACACTGGGTGCAACTTTGTGCCACTTCACCATAGCAAAACAGCTCTAAAGACCGTAGATTTGACGGCCCTGGAAAAATCCCCTCACAGGTGGATCCCTAGATAGCATAAGGCCATAACGTAATGGCTTATGCCACTTCCCTTCCTGTCTGCCAGCATAGAGAGGTGGCTGGTAGTGCAAATTAGAGAAGCCTTCAGGTCTCTTTAATTTGCCCTCAATGCAGATTGGCTCATGATCAGAGGGACCTGAAAATGGCCTTAAGCCATGGTGTTTGCTCCCTTTATTGAACCGTGCCAACAACTTGATCACAGCCCATGATCTGGGTCAAAGGCTTTTTTGGCCACTGAGTGACACAGTGCAAGGCACTTCCCTTCTATACCATAGGGCAAGTGGACAGCTTTTAATACTTCACCCAGCTTCTGATGCCTTGAAGTTTGTTTCTCTTTAAAGTAAGATTACTGAGATGTTTGTATATGTGATCTAGGGTTTGAATTAATGCAGAAGTTTTAAATTTTGCTGGCTTTGACACCCTTGGAAATAAGAGCAATTTCTTTTATAATATGTATTGTATACCTGTAATATTTGGTAGCTGATCTTTTAGAAGTATGTTTTCTTAGTCTCCATTAATGTAATATCTATAGTGCTATTGTGATGAGACTTCCACCACATATAACTGCAAGAAGTTCTAAATTAAAACAATACATAATTTCACAAATGTTTGATCTGAACTGTTGCTTACACCAATGTTTAAACTATTCAGCCAGCACGTATTAGATAATTCAGGATCTATTTGAGCTCATTCGAAGGTGAACTGCAGAGGAGAAAAATAGTTGTACTATTTATTGTTCCTTTCATAATTACGGCCTAAAATTTGCCTCTGCTTGTTTCTTTACATTAGGAATATTAGGTCATGTCTCTTTCTTGCTGAGGGCTCTTCAGAGGATTAGAAAACTAGAGTTAGGATAGTGACTTTATGTAGGTTTAAATTTAAGTGGCAGTCTGTGAATTACTGAAGTCAGTGGAGTTCCATAAATATAAACACAGTGTGAGATCAGAGTCAGGCCCTAAAACGCACCATTGCCTTTTGACACTGAAGAAAACTGCAGTTCTGCTTTCAGCCTATTGTCATGTCACTATCCCACTCCATTTCTCCAGTCCTCCAAAGAGCTCTTGAGCAAAAACAGAGATGACAAGACCTGATATTTCTATTGGGGAAGGAAGGGGAAAAATCATCCGAAAGAGTGTACTAAACTTTAGAGGTTGTCTTTGTGTAGCTTAAAGAGTAAATAAAAAGGCATGTTTTTCTTGCTTTGCAGTTCAACTTCTAAAGGAAAGTGTAGGTGTTTTGTGCAGCCTAGCAGCCTCACAATTCAAACAGCAGGTGGGAGGTTCTTACTATAAATATACTATAAACAGGTTTGATTTTCTGTTTCTCAGAGATCCTACATACCCACAAGTTCTGTTGACATCAATGGGATCTGTGGGCGTTCAGCATCTCCAAAAAATCAGGTCAAATATTTTTTATTGCGCATGTGAGCTTAGTGGTGCCTCTTCCTTCTCAAAAAAGAGATACGGGCAATGCAGGAGCCCAGTGTAAGACAATTAAATAATAATGAGTAAGAATTTCCAACTATTTTAAAAATCAGAAAGAAAAAATAAGGGTTAATAAAGTCTGACCTCCTGTGATACACAGGAAGTCAGACTAGATGATATGGTGGTGGGTCTCTTAAAAGAAATAACTAACATAATAGAGTTTAAGTATCAAAACTTAGAACTGGATTTCCAGATTGTTGGTGTTTTCTGGAAACAGTTCAATTTTTGACAGACCTCAATATGATCACCAAACTTTACCTATAATGCTTGACCCATTCGAGGTGCTGGGCTTTTTGCAATGTTGCAGCTCTCATTTTGGTGGCTGATAATGTATTTCTGTTACCTTCTTACCCTGTAGAAATAAGCAAGAGTTAAAGGGGCATCCATCAAGACTGACAGATCAAAAAATTTAACCTTCTATAAGAATAAACATGATACTGAAAACTAATATATTCTTTCTTCTAGTAATAACAGGAACTGCTATCACAGCAGTCACACGGGACGGCAGCTTACATGCAACAATATCAATCATAAATGTATATAAGGAAGGAAATTTAGCAATCCAGCAAGCAGGCAAGAATATGAGTGCCAAGATCATTGTTGTTTGTAAGCAGTGCCCTCTCATCAGGAGAGGTAAGTAAACGAGAAATAACTGCTTTAGGTTTCTGTAAAACTTTGCTCACCATGGCTTCCATTTTCATAGCTCTACTAACAATTTTAATTAGTCAGCTAATGTATCAGAATTATTAATTTCAAGAAAAAACTATCTAATGGTATAATGCATTTTTACAGTTGTTTTCACACTTGATCCAAATGACAGACTTCATAGATAAACATCTACTTGATTGTAAAAACCTCATTATAGACTTTAAATCTGATACATATTGTAGGTGAAACAATTCTTACAGCTTCATTGATGCAATGGTTCAGTATCGTTATGATTTTAATAAAATCAACAGGAACTTGTTTTGTTGTTCCCAAATAAAGCTTAACTGGATTTCAGTTTTGGATTTCGGTATTTGGGAGCCTGTTTTCACATGCAGTTATTTAGATATGGAAAATGCAAACAGGTTAAACTCAATACGACAACCAAGAGCACATTTGAAAGCACGATGACCTCTCCTCCTCCATAGCCGTTCCGTACTGATTTACCTAATATCTCTCTACTTCAACTATCTTACAGCCAGTCTAATAGTAACAAACCCACTCGATATCAAGTAACTTCGCTACAGCTGTACCAAACAAAATTCTGTATCAAGTATGTCAACCAAGGCAACAGCCAATAAAATGTAATCAAGTTGGCAAGTGTATCGTTATACGAAATGCTTTGACAAGGTTTCATAGTAACAAGAAATTGAGAACAGACCTCAACCCTGCCTCCTGAGTAAGCTGTAGTAAAAAGCAACAAAGAAACCAAAAATGGAACCAGAACAGGGAAATATCAGAATAATTTAACCAGAGTATAAAGCAAAACACTCAGTATGCCACTGGTATTTCCAACAAGTATCCAAAATGGCCAGCACTGAAGAAGAAATCCTAGTCAGAAATTAATTTTTGTTTTTATCTTTTGCTGCCTGGAATCTGGATATCTGGGAGATATAACAAATGTCCTTGATGGAGCAAACTGATTCCCTTTAAACATCCACAGTGGTGGATTAGCCACAGGACCATGCCCGGGGGCCCTCACCAACTGGGGGGGCCCTAGAAGAAGTCCGCCATAAGAGGTGGAAGCCCAGAGCTCCGGCCACCAGGCAAGGGAAAGCCCCCATGCCCCAACCCCACTCCGCAGCAGCAACAACACTGGATGGGCAGGGATATCCCCCCAGTGACCTCCAATCCCATCCCTGGCAGAAGCTGCGGGATGGGGGAAGCCCCCCTAGCAGCCTCCAACCCCGTCAGAAGCTCCTGTGTGGGGGAAGCCCAAGCACCCCACACCCATTCCTGGCAGAAGCTGTGGGGCTGCAGGGGAAGCTCCCATGCCCAGCCCTGAAGTGCCGGGCAGGTGGGGAGGGAGAAGCCCCAGTGCCCTGACCCTCCCCTGCAGTAGTGTAGGGGACAGCAGGGGAAGCCCCAGCACGTGGGTCTCCGCTGCAGCCCTGGAACTGGAGGATACTTGTGACAACTGGCTTTTGAAATCATATCTGTCAATGTATATGAGCTTATTAGACACATTTAAACTGGATGAGACACATTCTTCTCTAGGTAAGAATCAAACTAGCTGAGTTAGGACTTAAATTACATAAGATTGTTTTCAGAGGACAGATTGCCCAACTTGTAGCCAAAACTTACTTTTTAAGAGAAAGTGGGGGATGCACCTTGTATGCAATGTATGCAGCACTACCTGTGGAAACTGAGTGGAACTGTTCTTTCCAAGTGATGTTTAGAAAGAGATTTGTCTTACGTCACCTTCCTTTCTATAGGTCTAAACTACATCATCATGGGCCAGCTGGAAGAAGATGGCAGAGGTAAAATCCTGCCCAACAACTTTATCATGAGCTTCAAGACTAAGAACCAAAAGATCCTGAACACCTTGAAAAACAAACGATGTTAAAATGTGAATCCTGTACTTGCATTCTGTCATCTCTTTGTGAGGGACAATTTTCATACAGTAGAAAATCAGGAAGATAAAATTGACCATAACCAAGAAGATCTTGTCAGTCTACTGTCCCTTACGTATAACCATGTAACTGGCACTGTCAATTACATAAATATATAGAGAATAGATTCCTAATTTTAAACTGCAAGATTTGCAGCATAACCATCTGATCTGAAGCATACCAAATTCTGACTCCTTTGAAGCTGTTAATTTATACTTGTCTCAGAAGGGTTTTTTTAGGAATGAGTTATGTGCAGATATAAAATAAGAATAAGTGCAATATTTATAGTAATTCATTTTAACTTAGCTTTTTCTTCTAAAGTTGTTTTATTATATGGGTTCTTGCATTATTATCTATGCTTAATAAAATATTTTAAAACCTCATGATACACCAAGGAATTATCAAATTCTCCATGTATTTAGTGGGGCATGCTAAAAATAGAAAATCTCTGATCATTTTGTGATGCTCTGGGACTGGTATAGCAAGAGTGGCACCACACTTTCTTATGGCGTTTACATTAAAGTCAATGGGAATTGGATTAGGGCTTTAAAAAAATCTGAAACTACTACAATACAATCCTTTTATCTAGTGATGTTTTATCTACATTATTTTATTTTTCAGTATTTCAAAAATAAAAGCCAAATTATATTGTTAGCCTTCGCTACATAGGTAAGGGCTAGGAACCAGTCCAGCCCACTGAACTACACCTGCAAACAGTATGCTTTTGTCTTTCATAGAATGGGAGACCAAGATTCAGAATGACACTCAGCTTAGTACTGGGGATGGAAATGGTAGTACAGCTGTCCCCATAGGCTGATGTGGAAGAAAGAAGTGCTACAAAGTAAGAGTGATTCATTTTCCATTAGACAGTATTCCCACATCATCAGCCTTTATACATAAAGGAAAGGAGATGACTGGCAGGGAGATGCTTGTGATATAACGCCAGTTACTGCTGTCAGTTCTGTCCGTTGCATCTTGTCTGATCCTTATTCTGAAATAAAAACTCAAAGGAGATGGAGGAATGTAGATTTCACTGAAACATAATGGAGAAACTGAACAACAGGTCTGTGGAAGGCAGACAAACTGTTATTTCTGGTTCTACAACTACACAAAGCCTGAACTTTGTCACTGACAAGTTGTATGTGGTAATAGAAGCTCAGGCTTCCTTGGGTGCCTAAGAAATTATCATCCTTTTCAATAAATACTGTCCAGAGGTCAGTTTATCCCTTGGATCCTCAGATTAAAAAGGTGACTTTAAACGTAACCAAATAAAAAGAGAGAATTCTTAAAGAGACACCAATTTGAAAATCATGTTTCTAAAATGTTTCACTCCCCACCACTGTTTGCATTATGGTAGTGCCTAAAGATGCCAACAGAGACTGACATCCTATTATAGGGATTGTACAGAACAAACACACAATGAATGTAAGAAAGTTCCTGCTCTGAAGAGTTAACACAGAAAAAGTGGGGAGGACGTAGAGATGAAATGATTTACCCAGCATCACCTAGCAGTTCAATGATAGAGCCAGCAATAGAACCCTGGTTTCCTGGCTCCCCAGCCATTGCTCTACCCACTAAACCAAGCTGCCTCTGCGGTGATCTTAAAGTGACATTTGTTTTCAAACCACATTTATAATGCTCCGGTTTTACACTTAGTTTTCAAGTACTGGTTCATGTGTAGACTCTTTATGCATTCTGGTACTTGCATGCCTAGACAACAACTTGGTGACACCTTTAAACTCATGCAGTGCTCTGGAAGCCATGTGTACTCTCCTCTACTTACAGGATGAGGAGAGAAGAAAACACAAGTGTTCTAATCTCTGTGATAGAGACTATGTAAATCAGTGGTGGGTAAACTACAGCCTGAGGGCTGCATCCAGCCCTCCAGACATTTTAATCCGGCCCTTGTGCTCCTGCCAGAGAGCCAGGTTCGGGGCTTGGCCCGCTCCATATGGCTCCTGGAAACAGTGGCATGTCCCCCCTCTGGCTCCTAGCCAAAGTTCCCTGCCAATGGGAGCTGTGGGGGTGGCACCTGTGGACTGGGCAGCGCACAGAGCTGCCTGACTGGCAGCCTCCGTATAGGAGCCGGAGGGGGGACATGGCACTGCTTCTGGGAGCTGCTTGAGGTAAGTGCCCTCCATGGCCTGCACCTGTGCCCCAACCCCCTGCCCCAGCCCAGATCCCCCTCCTGCCCTCCAAGCCCCTCAGACCCAGCCCAGAGCACCTTCCTGCACCCCAACCCCTCATCCCCAGTCCCACCCCAGAGCCTGCCCCCCCCCAGCTGGAGCCCTTATGCCCCCTGCATCCCAACCCCCAATTTTGTGAGCAATTCATGGCCCGTCATACAATTTCTATACCCAGATGTGGCCCTTGGGCCAGAAAGTCCCCCCCCCATGTAAATATTAGATATTACTTTGTGAATCACTGTTCACCAATGTATCCCCCAGCCTCACAACAGCCACTAACACGTGGGTGCCTGGCTCACTTCCACAACAGATATTTTGGATGGCATCATCCCTGTGCTGGTGGGTTGTTCCCCCCCCCCACCCAATCACCAACATAGGCAGTTTTGTTGGTTTGCTTTTTGGGGGGACGCTTTTCTATAATAGCTGGGAGAGTCCAACAGCTTACTACAAATCTCTTCTCTCAACTCATGGCAGAGGGGGCTCCTGACCCAGCTACTATTCACATCCCCTCCTCATGAACTTCACAGCCTGAACATATCGCCTTATTCCCCAGGGATTTTCTAGAAACAGCTTCTCTTGTCTTGCTGAGGAAGCCCTATTCCACATAGATCCCTCATCCTGTTAAAGGATTTTCTAAATACTAGTTTGAGATATTTACCTGTATCTCCCCCCTTCACCCTAAAAAAATCCAAAACACCCACCCCAACCCCATTTACATTGGAGCAAAGTACAACATTTTAAGAAGTAACAGACTGCTCAGGGGACAGTGATTCCAAATATAAATTTAGAAATAGTAAATTTGGCATGCAGTCACTTACATCTAGTCTGTGACAGACCAAACAGGACCAAAAGAAGATAAAAGACGGTTACTCACCTTTGTAACTGTTGTTCTTCGAGATGTGTTGCTCATATCCATTCCAAGTAGGTGTGCGCGCGCCGCGTGCACGTTCGTCGGAAGAATTTTCCCCTAGCAACACCTGTGGCGGGTTGGAGGCGCCCCTGCGTGCGCCCTTGCGCACCGGCATATATACCCCTACCGGACCCGTCCGCTCCTCAGTTCCTTTTGCTGGCCTACTCCGACAGTGGGGAAGGAGGGAGTGTGGACATGGGATATTGAGCAACACATCTCGAAGAACAACAGTGTACAAGGTGAGTAACCGTCTTTTCTTCTTCGATGCTTGCTCATATCCATTCCAAGTAGGTGAATCCAAGGCCTTACCTAGGTGGTGGGGTCGGAGTTGGAGCTGTTCGATGCAGAACAGCCAGCCAAGAGCGATTGTCCCGGGACTGCTGTACAAGGCATAATGGGCAAGAAAAGGTGTGCACTGACGCCACGTGGACTGCACGCATATTGTCTTTATAGCCCGAGGGCTAGGAAGGCAACCGAGGAGCTTGCGCCCTCGTGGAATTGTGCAGTTACGTCGTCCTTGGAGAAGTGTGAGCCAAGGCATAGCATGTTTTATGCAGGGCCGTTCCACCCGGATGAGATTGTTTGCCGTGAGACAGGGTCAAACCTTTCATCCTGTTCTGCAACGGCAACGAATAGTTGGAGGTCTTTCGGAAGGGTCGGGGCGGTCGATGATTAGAACGCCAGCGCCCTACGGAACATCAAGTGAATGTCAAGTCTGCTCTTGCGAGATGCTTGAGTTTAGCATAACATGGAAGGAAAATGTCTTGTGTTCAGGTGGAAATTGGGGAGACACCTTGGGCAGGGAGGCCGGAGTCGGCCGAGTTGTACCTTAGTCTTTATGATATCGTGTATGGCGGTCCGCTACCAGAGCGCGAAGCTCCGAGACTCTCCTGGCCGATTAATGGCCACAAGGAACGCCACCTCCACGATAGGTACAGGCGAGAGCAGGTTTGCCAAGGGTTTCGAAAGGAGGGCCCATAGTTTCGAGATTGAACCAGATTGAGGTCACCGGAGGGGGCGGGACAGCGGACCTAGGATACAGTGCTCCAGACCTTGAGGAACCTCGAGACCATCGGGTGGAGGGAGAAGGCGGAGGAAGAGCCCTCTCTGGATGGAATGAAGAAATGGCAGCTAGGTGGAACGCTGATTGGATGATGAGCCGCGAGGCCTTGTTGTTTAAGGTGCCATAGATTTCCAAATCACTTGGATGGGGCCTGAGCCGGTGACATTCTTTGTTGACTGACACCAGCAGGAAAACCTCTCCAGTTTGCCAGGTAGTGCCCTGTTGAGGCTTTCCTACTCCGGCGCAACTTGATGCACTGGGTGGAACAGCGCAGCTCCGCAGAGCTCAGCCAGCCAGACACGCCGTCAGGTGCGAGGGACCGGAGTTCGGGATGGGAGAAAGCCTGCGTGGTCTTGTGAATATTCAGTCTTGTATGGAACGGCCGGGAACCGGAATGGCTTATGGACAGG